>NC_037591.1:40635754-40968686 GCF_003073045.1 Pomacea canaliculata | reverse complement strand
TTGACTACGATCCAGTAGACGGTCGTGTTTATTGGTCAGATGACAACACCATTCGATCCGCTAACCTTGATGGCAGCGATGATCGGCTGGTTCACAGTATTAGTCAAGGTAAAGTAGCTTACATGCAACCTGGTTATATGTGTTAGACTTGTTAGAAAATTTTTTAATCCATTTGAATAATAATAAAGATATTTTATATCACTTATTTTTGGACTAATGATGAGACATTGTCGGGGACGACACACAAGTCACAGACAACACACTGCGTCCCACACGTGTTCTTTCTTACAATAAATTACAAAGACCTGTACGTGGGCTTACAATTCTGTATTATTCAGGAGCTTGTGTTGATTTTAGAGGAGGGTAGTATATTTCACCGAACTCGTTTCTTGAATTAAAAGAATATCTTAAGTGACTCCTACACCTTTCACTCAGATTGTCTTCCGCCCACTTTCAACTTTTCTCTACAGACTTTCTATAAAGCTCTCTCTCTTTAGGTCTACCTCTGTTCCATGCCATTTATTATATCTTAAACAATACATTTACACACTAATTCGCATATATGCAAAATAAAACCGTTGCATCTAGCTTTATAATATTACGAAATTATTTTCTAAAAAGGGAAAATGGGAATGTGTGTCTATGGTGATCTACCTTTACTTTCCTTTTCTGCGTATAGTAGTGTATGTTGAAAGGCTGATGAAAGATTTTGTGTACAGGTACATGTAAAAGTACGCGTTGTTTCTGTGTCTATGTTGTTTGATGTGATAGTGTTTCATGTTTTTTATGAATTCTAGAATAAAAAAAAAACTGTCAAAAATGCAATAAAAACACACCTTACTGAAGTCAATACATTAAATGACTACAAACCATAACTAGCATACCATTGTCATAAGCAACTCTCAACATTATCGTAGTATTGGTCAAGGTCAAGTAATTTAAACACACCGTAGTCTTATAAATGTTAATTTATATTTGGTTCTAGAAATTTGTTTTGTTGGTTCAGTGACAAAACGTCTCTAAACCAGTGGTTCTCAAAGTATTTCGGACCGCGGACTACTTCATACAAAAAATATGGCGGACCACCAAGGCCTAAAAATCACTCTGCACTATGAATTTCAAATTTAAATTGCCGCATTTGTTTCATTACAATTCAAAACTAAATGCCTTTTTGTGACAGTAGTATAGTAATAAACTGACATAAAACTACCTCGTTATTTGTAATTAAAATGTTAATGCGAGGAATCCATCACTTTAAACATCACTTTCCTGACATTAGATGACTGCAGCCAGGGACCACCTGACTTATGACTTATGACTCTAAGGTATTTGAGTTAGTGTGATATTATCATAAATATTCATTTGTTAAATATCTTTAAGGAGGTCGACTATGGGGCCTTTCTTTGGACTCTGTGTCGAGGCTACTATTCTACTCTGACGATGGCAACAATGTCATCGGAATGATATCACTGGACAACAACAGTCATCAGATTGTCGTCGATTCAGACATTGGTCAGCCTATAGACATCGAGCTGGACAAACATAATGGGTGACTATAATAAGACTTGGAAATAATAATAAACACGTTGAAATCCTGATATACTTAGGACCTTAGAAAAGAGTTGAAAGGAGATACTAAAAGAGGGTGTTCGCGTAAGAATAAAAATAAATAAAAATAAATGAAAATTATCAAGAAATATACAAATCTCAACTGAAAGACATTGAGTAGTTTTTCAAACAGGTGAGATATAAATTTATTTTGTATCGCTCTTCAATTGTTTACACAAACAACAGTGTGCTGTACTGGAGTGACGCTGTCAGGAGTAGAATAGAGAGGTGTAACTATGACGGCTCGGACCGTCAGACACTGATTGTCGCATCTTCGCATCTTAAACGTCCTACTGGTCTTGCTTTGGACACAGAAGGTAAGATGTTGGATTTTTTTGAACTTACTAAGATTTGTTCTAATTTTTTCCCCATCATAATTCATTTGGTTTTGCTTATCTGGTTTAACAAATTATTTACTGGTAGAATGCAGGCTCTTGTCTTTTAGCCTGTGTATCGATGATATGTTGATGTCTGCTTGTACCTCATCTTTCTTTACTTTCCATAAAATGATCCATAAGTGTAAATATTCGTATCTTTCCATTCCTAATATCTTTAATACATGTGTTTGTGTTTATACGTATGTCTGTGATGAACGAATGCATTTATGAATGTGTGAACGGGTGGATCAATGGGTGCGCGCGTGAAGGGAGGAGACTTTACTGGGCAGATACAGACACACAGCTGATAGGATGGAGGGATGTGGACAGCAAACGTTCTGAAGTTTATTTTAAACTGGAGGGCTCACATTTTATGGGCCTGGATATCTACCAGAATGAGTTGTTTGTCACGGACTGGGGATCTGAAAAGTAAGTTGTTATCACTTTACCTTACAGCAATAAATTTATTTTTACAATGACCAACTTTATTTGCGCCTTTGGGCACTTTGAACGTGGAAAGCTGTTCTCGTCATAAACGTAAGCTAGAAATAAAAGATGAAAATTCACTGAAAGGTTCAGCGTTGAAAAGATGTCAACAGCAAAAAATATGAGCAAATGAAATAGAAAACGTTATGAGCAAGTGACGGTTATATATATATTTATTAACAAACAAACTAACATCAAGACTATTCAAGAACTGTATGTGCGCACCTACATCACACACACAGACACACATACACCTCTAATAATTCATCTGAGGTTGAGCAGCTGGACTACAGATGTGGATTAGTAAGTAGATTATACATTTAGCTTTACCTACCTAAAGACTGTTCACTAATACTTGTACTTCGCCTTTTGTTTGTGTGGTAGCCAAATGCCTGCTACTTTTGTAGTTCTGTGTCTACGATACTTTGTGTTATATTTTGTATTTCTGTTTGTGTTCCGGCGAACTACTACCAGGCATCTGTCACAAACAACATACATCTATCGCATTGGCAAGAACGGAACAATGATGGCCGCTGTACAAGTTAATGGCAGAGTAAACGATGTTCATGTCTACGCCGACGAGAGTATACATAAAGGTCAGTAAACATTCTTTACTGGCGGAAATTTAAAGCAAGAAGGTGAGTCTAATATAGAAATGCAGAGGAGATTATATTTTTCTCTAATGTTTCCTTCAGTTGTCTGTTTATCTGTGTACATCACCTCACCTGTCACCTAGTCACTTACCTGGGGAGCACTGATGATAACCGTGCGTTGACTCTCTTGTACTCTGTCAGGGTACCTTTATGTATGCTGCAGTAACCCTGGTTTTTAAATCAAAACGTTTACCTTGGCCCCAGGGAACCGGGCCCGTGGGCGATAGCTGCCCTTCATTCCTGCTGCCCTCGTCGACATACACGGCAGACGAACTATAGTACCATACTCACACCTTGATCAGAGGTTTTACTACACGGCTCAAGAACCCCATTAAATGCTGTTCCCCGAATTCAAAATTCGTGTGGTTCTAAAAAACTGCTATTTTAGCACGAGACATGCAGACTTTCAACGTCTGAATAACATGAACTGCGTACTTTGCCAACGGATAATCAATTAGCGAGTGGTTCAAAACCGACAGCTGAAATTTACAGATTAGATTTATATTGCCTATATCTACCCATATCTGGAACAATACGCAAACGATTGAAGTTTGTCTTTAAGTTCCGGTCTTGAAGTACAAGTAAAGTCGGGTTAAAGATGATGAAATCACTTCGACTGCTGACCAGCTGCTCCGTCCTCTGATGTCGTGCCAAAAGGTGTCCTGCTAGGTCCTTGTTTCTGTATTTTGTTTCACGTAGGACACAGACACGCGCAACGAGGGTTGCTATTGGTCTCTCACCTCACATCCCATCATCAATCAGCCAACACTGTCAAGAGAAACATCACTCTACTGACCCTCTACCCAGTCTAAAAGTGGTGTGGTGGACAGGTGACTCAATCCTCTCTCAGTCAACCTGGTCTGGGACTCTGTGGTGTCACTGTCTTCTGATTGATGCTCTGCCAGCTCTGTCGCTCTTGGCAAAACGCATCCACTAAAGGCTGTTTCCCCTACCTAACACCCTCACCTTTCTACCACACACACCTATAAACTGATACATAATCCCCCCCTTTTTTTGTTTAATGGGTGTATAGAGACAGACTTACTCTGGAAATGGAGTTTAAAAATAGTATAGAAATATACTTAGCTATAAAAAGAACATAAACTGATTTCATCGATTTTGTTCAACCAATACTAGTAGTTTTATTTGTAATGTATTAACAGTCTGTAAACATAAATTACCACTTGTCACGTGCCTTAACCTTTGGACTCTCTCCGATGCAACTCACAAGCACTACTTGCACTTTACACATACAGTAAATTATTGGAAAATATGATATCAAAGTAAGAAGATTCAAAGCTTCACCATCTATGTCACACGTGTATGTTATACAATCAGGATTGTCAGATCCGTCTGTGTACGTGGATCTTTGAGGTTTGTATATCATAACAAACAAAAGCTTTTTGTCTCTAATCTAGAAATCGCTCAAACAAACTCCATCGGTAAACAACTAATATCCTTCATGTTGCCAACTTTCAGTTCTATTTGTATTTAAAACTGTCAACAACATTTATATTTTCAGCATTTACCTCGTCAACACCAACAAGCGAAGAAACAACAAAAAGTGAAAGTACAGGTAGTATTGAAAGTTTCAGCTTTTTTAAATCTCAGTTATTTATAATTAGGTCCGATGTACTGATAAAAATGTCCTTATGGATGTAGTAATGAAGATATATATTTCCATAACATCAGACCTCTCTGTATGCTTTAGTGTTAGGCGTGGCAAGGATAGTGATGAGAATGTCGATAACAGATGAAAAGAATCAAGTTGCACAAGAAACAGAGTAAAGCCTACTTTCCGTGGCAAGTACAGGTGTTGTACTAGTATGTCATCAGGAGAGTCAGATCCTTCTGTGTAGTTGATATTTGATGTTTGTATTTCATAACCGACTGATGTGAAAATTTTATTTCCTAAGCTACAACAACCTACAACCGTTGTTTCTATTTTCAGCATCTACCCCACCAGCACCGACAAGCGATCACAAAATAAGAAATGAAAGTACAGGTAGTGTTAAATATTTACTTTTTGTCCCATTTACTTGTGTTTAGGTCCAACATTTCAAATAAAAGAAAAAACATCTTAAAGGCATTTATTTCACTTTTTTTACTGACACTCAATACTATTTGATATTATAATTTCACTCATTCTATAATATCACCTTTTATACCCACACAGTGTTTTATCAAAAAGATTTTTTTTAATGTATGTACACCAAAAGTGGACTATATACTAAATGCCACAACTTTTGTCCCCGGCCGTAAACCCTGTTGTATAAACAACTATGGGATGTGTTTGCGGATTTTTATCACTTTTCAGATTCCGATGGTTGTTTTCAATGAGCTCCATGTGAAACACTTCTCATGGTTACAATGTTTACTACTCACATATTATAATCAAAGCCGCACATAATTAAGGCAGTAAGATTAGTGTCTCAAACACACACCCTGTTCATGCCACAAGAAAGACAAAATGATTTCCATGAAGCTTTCAAGTTGTAGAAATTTGCGGTTTATAAGCCAGTCTCTCTGTAGGAGGGAGGACAGAATGCGGGAGTCTGATGATGAGCCAAGGTTTGGGGCAGGAGTGTGGACAGACAAGATTTCAGTGAAGTAGTGGGGGGGAGGGGAGGGAGGAGCTTCAAAGAATCCATAGTGTAGAGTGAAGAGCTTGTAGTCTATTGTAGCTTTAACTGGTAGACGGTGAAGAGAAGAAAGAAGTATTGTGACATGTTCACATTTGCGAGTCCTCAGAGAACGAGATGAAGAGTTGATTTCTGGACTTTGTGAAGTTTATCAATGATGTCCTGTGGACAGCTAGCAAGAAGAGAGTTGCAGTAGTCTAGTTTAGACAGAGCAAATGTGTAGATGAGAATTTTGGTGGTGAGATGGACAGAGTATGGCAAATGGAGCTGATCTTCTGGAGCTTATAGTATGCAGAACGACAGATGTGAGAAACATGTTCATCAAGCAAACATTATGAAACCTACGTGAGGTGTTGAAGTAACAAAAACAAAATAAAGTAGAGAATTGAAAACAAGTTGTAGTTGGTGTGGCTTATATACAGGTTGGCTCATTACACCGAAATTTATGGTGTGTGTGGGTGTTATAACGGAAGAGGAAATATATCATAAACCAGGTTGCAATTGTTGTTATTACTTTTATTACATTTTGGTAGAAACAGACTCTGATGGCGCTGAGACTTTAAACATCATTTTGGTCGGCGTCATTGTTCCCTTGGTAGTAACCGCTGGTATCGCCACTCTCATCGTTTTCATCAAAAAAGGAAATGTAAAGTAAATCTCAGGACAATTACTAGTATAAACATAGACAAAATAAACCCACATAACAATAGATTACAACATTCATTACTTTTGAATATCATAATACTTTAAACATGACAAACATAACAGTTACAAACAGCACAAAGTACGACTCATGTCATAAATAATCTCCAAAGTTTACAGTTTTCTGTTGAGAAGGAATATCACTCAGACATCATCGGTTAGTTGTTGCGGCCACAGGGCAAAGGTTACACACCGTCACCAAAGTCTCGCTGTCGCTATAGCAATCCGCTCGAGGAAAACGAAAAATTCTTTCTTTTGAAAAAGTCAAAAACGAGATGTGGAATTCTCGTATCGTGTCTTTTTGTGTACAAAGACTTTATATCTCGTCGATACAAAGGTAAGAAAATAAATTTGTTTCAGATGAGTCTTATGGTTTGTAAGACTTTGTTCCTATGTAACATAAACATGAAAACTTAAAGGTCTGTATTTAATTTATAATTTTCTGTAATGTGCAACTAATCTACCATTTTTGGAATCTTGGCCGCTTTTTTCTAGTTTTCTGAAACTAATTTCCCTATTTTTCTTTTTTCTTTCTGGATCACATTTATTTAAAGGTAAAACAAGTAATCTGCTTGGTTTTAGAAAGTTTTCGATGTCTTCAGTTACAAAATGTAGAATCTGTTCACTTCAACAAGGCCTTGATACATCCATCTATCAGTCTGTCTTTATTCTAGTGACTGTAATAACTGTTGCCACTGATAACATTACTAGGAGGGGATCTCAGAGTGAGTGTAGTAATTGTACGGGTGTGTGGGAAGTGGCTCTGTTGTCTAGTTTATTGGTTGTGGGCTCTAAACCAAGAAATATGTCTGTATCTTCTGTAAACAATAAATATGTCTTTTATTGTTATAATCTGGTATTTTATTGAATGTAGCAGATCAGCAAGCAATCGGCTAGAGACACATCAACAGACATTCAAGACAGAAATAGTTGCTTATGAAGCAATCCAGGGCTCAACTGGTCCAGAGAAAAACATTTTGAACTGTCTGTGTCTTCTTTTTCTAATGACTTAATAGAACTTCGGCAAATTACTATTTTTCTCAAATCAGGATCAATCAACCCGTTCCATTCATACTATACATGCCTAAAAGCTCACCATACAATGACAGATGTACGTCTACTCGTGTATACTAAGATACACCAACATAATAGATACAAGGCCTCCATACATCCACCAATCACCCTGTCTTTACTCTCGGTGACTGTAATACCTGTTGTCATTGATAATCTTTGCTAGGAGGAGGATTTAAGAATAAGTGTTGTAATTCTATCGGCTTGTGGGATGCTATTGTCTGTTGTTTATTGCTTGTGACATCAAAAGAAAGATTTTTATATTTGTTGTAAACAAAAATAGACAATAACGATGTATTGTTTAAGCTCTTTAATTCTACTCTACCAGTAACATGTAATACAGAGAATTTGTGTAACAGGGACACAAAACTGAAAGCTAAGCTGCTGTGGGATGTAACTTTTCCACAAAGTCACCCGGAGTTTAATTTAATACTTTAACCGTTATGTTTGGATTATTTTATAAATGAGACGATACCGGCGTGTGTGTAAAACCTAATAAAATCACGATTTAACTCTCTTGACAGACTGCAGACAGGAAGGGAGGTAGTTGTTCGGTGTAGAGGCAATAGCATCCTGCAGTGGTAATGATCTAATGACATGAAAATGAAATAATCCTCGAATTATGTGGGTCTGTTAGAGTTCGATTATTGTTCACTAAAAATTAAAATTGCAGAGGAAACTTTCAAAGTACATTATATTATTGTATAGCACGACATACAACAATTATGTCTCTGTGTTGATAACAAATGAAACTTGTGAAAACAGGAACTGTAGCCTGGTGTTAGCTGTCTAAGGGTGTTGAGAAGGATGTCTTAGTAGTATTTATCATGAAATACTTTACAACATGACACTAGCTCATAGACATGATGGCAGATTATTAATAAAACATGTGTCTGCCGCTTAAAGAATTGGTGGCGCGGGGGGGGGGGAAACTTTTTGTTGGTTGAATTTTGAAAGAAATTAATATGGCCACATCATGTCATAGCCATAAGCGGTTTTTGGAGGGAGATGTTTTTTGTTTCATGCTGAGGCCACCTAGTGACAGATGTTCTTTTGTTTTCTCCACTGGCTAATCATCTTTAACATCTTTGCTGTCTTTATTGTTTTTGCCATCCTAGTCAACTTAACTTCTTATTTTCTTCTTATCTTCGTGTGATCATGCCGACCTTTGTCTGGTTCTTGTCGTTGCTGCATTTCTTAAACATCATCTCATTCTTCTTCGTGCTTTCCGCTCCGGAGTGTGCGGAGTCTCAACCGTTCTTTTTCCGTCCTCCCTTCATTTCTTCGTTACGTCGCCTTCGTCGTCCGGACCTGCGTCAACGTGTGGTCAACATGGCAGCTGGACTGTGGACCAGCAAAGGGTCCCTGTGCACATATAACAGACAGTGTCAACAGAACACAGTGTACACAGTGTCAACACAGTACACAGTGCTTTACATCTAACGTTAGGCCTGGAGTTCTCAGGGACGAGAACTCTGATGGTACTGCGCAGTGTGTGCTGGTGTATTTTTCATTATCTCCCTTACTAACATCTCTACCGTTTTTTTAAGCGTGTTTTTCTTGCGTGTGTGCGTGTACGCGTATGTGTATTTCTCTACCTTTTTTTTTTTTTTTTACTGTTCCCATTTTTATCTACGTGTGATTAAAATTCTTATGTATACAGTTCATTTCGACTTTGTTGTGCTCTACGTATATCAAACGTTCATGTCCCGCCTCTGGCTGAGCGAGTGGCTGTGTGTTTGTGTCGACTGTGTGAGCGGTTGACAGTGTACATCCGGCGACGCTGGAGTCGATCTGGGACAGCAGGATCTTAAAATCAGGTCTGGTTATTCATGATACAAAGTGAGAAATAGGTTTGTCTAGTAAATGGTCTTAACATTAAAGTCTTTCGTAAAAATATCGAAAAAATTCATGTCAGAAAAGAAGGCAGTGTTGCTGATACCTTTTGTCTACATTACTCTTGGCGACCACTTGCTTCCATCTACGGCGGGAGGGTAGCATTTGAAAATGGCGATATAGTGGGTGAGAAGGGTCTGTGATGATGCTGACCGCTTTTAACCTCACAGACCTGATGTGTAGATCGTCTAAAGGCCTTTGTGGACAACCAATGATCTTACTGGCACTCTTGACCACCCTCGTCAAACAAGCTTTATCTTTGACAGAGAGAACGCCAAACCACATTGACATATTGAATGTTATGATGCTCTCAATTAGGTTGCGATATACGAACTCGAGGACAGGGCTACTGACACCAAAATTCCGCAATTGCCTCAGCAGGAACAGGCGCTGGTGTGCTAACCTGGAAACAACACTGATGTTTTCCTGAAAGAACAATTTGTTGTCTAGCACTGTGCCGAGGTACCTAAAACTTTTCACCTGTTGTAATACCTCATTATCAATAATTATGGGGGTGTGAACAGGTTTATATATAGTTTCTTCTTTCAAGGACCACTTCCTTAGTTTTGGAGACATTGAGCACCAGGATGTTTTCTTCAAACCATAAGTGTAATTTCTGTACCTGGAGGAAATAGCTTGCCAGTGACTCCTCATCCTTGAGCCTAGAAACCAATGTCATATCGTCTGCAAACTTAATCAGTGATAGGAAACAATTTGAGAATTCCGTCCTGACTTCACTAGTATAAACAGAGAACAATATCGGGGACAAAACACAACCCTGTGGGCCCCGGTATTTATGATCAGAGTGTTGGAGATTGTGCCTCCCAAGCTGACCCTTTGTGGCCGGTCCCTGAGAAACTCCCTCATCCAGAGCACTAAGGTTGAGTTAACATTGAGTGCTATGAGACGTTGTGAAAGCAAGTGTGGCTGAATGGTATTAAATGCAGATGAAAAGTCCATGAATAGAATACGGGCGTATGTACCAGTGCCATTCAGGTGGCGAAAAACGCTGTCAACCTCTGACAGTTCATTCAGGGGAGACAATTTCACAATAATTGTATAATAAACTGAGGAGTTACTGCCCCTGACTTTCTATGCCCGAACTTTATTTCCCAGGAAAGAAAGAAAATGAATAGCACCATCGAGCGAAGAAATTGTATTCTTGTGTTCGCTTCATGCAAAGGCATTTGTTATCACCTGATCCCAGGAAGTCAACCCACAGAGAATGCCAAAAAAAGACCATTGAAGCACCTATAAGCTATAAGCTAGGAAGCGATCAGTGAGCATTAATTATTCATTACTACGATACACCATGGTCACTGTCAAGAGTAATGCATGATTAATAAATGTGTTTTAGTTTTAGTCGATGCATACGGTCAAGCTCCAGTGCCATGAAAGGATTGATGGAAGAGGACATTCCCCACATGTCCTGTACTTCTAGTCTTTTCGACCAAAGCACTTGCCACCACCCGTGCCCGATTGTCCACCATATGAGGTTTGTGAATTGCATTTTCATTGCAGGTGCCGACGCCATGTCTTCCCATGATGAGTTCCCTGTTGGTGTCATCATCTTTCACTTTGGCATTTAGGTCTTCCATAATAATCTCTAAATCTCTTCTTGGTGTGTGGTCAAGCAGAGACTTCAGGGAGCTGTAGAAGTCTTCTTTTTCCTCTTCCTCTGCTGGTGACTTCCTTGTATGTTTAGCCAATCGAGTGTCTGTGAGGTGGCCGAGACGTTAGAGTACACAAAATTATCAACCAATAGATCGCCTGTGGTCTCATCAGACAAGGAAGTGATGTCTTTGGTACTTTATAAATGTCCACAGCGCACCACGTCTGGGTGATTTCGCGAGGAAGCTCTTGGCAAAAGAGGTAAGCGGTAAGTGTTAAGTGTGCATCATCATCATCATCATCATCATCATCATCATCATCATCATCATCATCATCATCATCATCATCATCATCATCATCATCATCATCATCCATTCATCCATTCATCCTTTCATCCATACATCATCAATCCATCACCAATCCATCATCGATCATCATCCATCCCCCATCCATCCTCCATCCACAATCCATCCGTCCATCACCATCATCATCCATCCATTATCCGTCATCCATCCATCCTCCACCATCATCCATCATCCTTCATCATCCATCCTCCATCTCTATCAATCCATCCTCCATCAATCCATCGATCATCAATCATCCATCAATCATCCATCAATCAATCATCATCATCATAAATGGAATTTAACGAGATTTTTTATGCCAACAATATAATTACTTTAAGTGCATTAATTTGTTGCACTATTAGCCAAATTTTCGCATATTTAGAGCACAAAAGTATTTGCTTCACTAGTCTGACATCTTTCCTATGAAATGATAAATAATATGAAACGCACATCAACACAGAGATGTACAATCACTGAAGTGTTCCTATATATGCTTCACCTCAGTCTCTCGCTTTTATATAAAATTCGCTTGTATAGGTAAGGTGGCTTGGATTGTCCTCTATATTTAGTTTTGCTATTTGGTATTTTATTGTGCTCTCAGTATGGTGATTGTTACTTATTCAAGATTGTGTTAGTCCTGTTAAAAAATCGGCACTGACAGCAAAGGTCAATATACAGACTTAATGAAATTTTTGCTGTTGTCACGCGCATCATTACGGCCGAGGTAAGTCGCACTCTGAGATGACCAGTGATTGTAAATGAACGACAATGGAAAGTGAAGCACACTGAACAGATGCTATGTGCAGCCTTGTCATTACACGGAGTTTTCCATAAGCCAGTAAAGTTCTCCATTCAAAAATATCTGACAGTTATTATGACATTTGTATTGAAGACAACCCCGCAATGTTTGGTACACTGGCCCGAGATAGAAATATCGTTCCATTCACACAACTGTTGTGAGAGCAACACACTAACAGTCGTTGTAAGCTGAGCTTCCTGCAGATACCTGATGTCAGTCGTGTCAGACCTGCTAATGTCAGTCATATCAGACTGGCCTGTACAGCTCAGCATCAAATCTTCGAGAAGCAGCTGCAGGGAGGTAATCAGAGTTAACTCAACACTGCCATGTGTACATCTCAAATCTAAATAACGGTTTAAACCATCTCCTTGTCGGACAAACTTGGGGTGGCGGTGGTCGTGGTGTGTGAACTGAAAGCACTAGTGTTGATCTTAGTTTATTCATACAGAATGAGATTTTAAGCAATTAAAAGACTATTCAATCAATACACTTCTCAAGTAATTTAATTAATGAATTAATTGTTACTAACTTTGTTTTTATGGGTAACTTTGTTTTTATCGGCAATGTGAGAATTTTCTAAGCCTTTTAGTCGCGAACTAAAACGTGTAGAGGAAAGAAAAAATAAAGAGTTCAATAAGTAAGCCAACAATAAATTCAGTGCTTTTTTAATGCATTCTTTTTCAACGTGCCTTGAACAAATCTTGGCTCTCAATGGATTGCAACTTTTTTCTGAACTCCTGTAGTATGAATGAGAGCAGCTAACCACTTGTGTTCCTCTGTCGATGTACCTGCCCGCGGAAGCGAAAAAAGAACCCCAACAACTGACACCTAAAGATTTGATACTCGCACAGTTGCATTCTACCAAGCAGCTGTATAAACCACCTTTTCTGTGTTTCTTTATTGTTGTTAGTCTCGCAGACTTTGCTGACATAGCCATTGAAGGTATTCCCTAAACCATAGTGGCTAAACTGAAGTTTTGTACCGACCAGCCTTCTATCAGTTGACTGAAAAAAAGTAGTCTTCAAGAAGCCAAGGAATATTAGTTTGTGATAACCCATAACGAATTCATGCTGACCTCTTGAACTATGGACATTCAACACCAAACTCTTAACATCTGTTGTCCTTTACCAAACAGACTACTTATCGTGTATCCTGTGTCACATTAGTCGTCTAAGTGTTTGCACTTCTGCTGCATCGTCCTGATTCCGGTTGTGTGTGGGCTTGACCTCCCTGACCTCGGTACTTCATCGTCTCTTCAGTACTTCAGCTTGCATACATAGGGAAAATGAGTGTAAAAATATTTAAGCGGGATATAACTGAAGTAGATAGCTCAAAATGGAGAATGTTTTAAATATAGCCCATAAATAAATTTTAGGCAGGAACTGGATAGCAAATTCACTCAGGCCCGGAATACTGAAAGGGAAAGACGAGATTGAATCAGGGATCTTCATGTCACCTATACTTGCAATCGATGTAATGTAGCATGGTAACAGTGGAATTGACCCCTGTGGATTTACCTCGCCTAGACGAGATATCCATTTGTTATTGCCATATCGAAATGTATTCACGTTTACTTACGCGTGTCTCAAAATTTTGTAATACTAATGCCTAAGGGAAAGTTGCATGAATAGAGAAATGTGAGTACAGTGCACAGTCGAGTTACAATTGGGTTTTTGTTGGGATGGGAGGGGGGTCTGGTCCGATTGGAGCCTATGGACATGGAGGAATATTCTCCATGGACTCATTTCTCTGTTCGCCTTGTGATCTGGCACACAAAAGAACTTAAACATTACGACATCCTATAACCACTCACCCTGCAAGAAATCGCTAACCGTCAAGTGAAGCACCATCCGCCCCGTGACGTCACTGCAGCGGTACCTCGACTGACCCCATCATCAGACTCTCGGGGCAATGGCCAAGTCCCTTCGGCATTGTGTGTATCGTCAGTCGCTGTGTTTATCAGAACGAATAAGAGTCTTTCCCGGTGGAAAAGGATTCACAGACTAAAACCTAAATTTTTTAAGTGTTCTTAGTGTTAGTTGGTGAGTTAAGTTTGATTTCCACGGGAAGGACGACAACTATCAGGTAGTTTGAAACTGGGAGTATCTTCATCGAAAACTGATATTTTGAAAAGAGACCTGAGCCTGCTTAAAGAGTGTGTGACTGTGTGAGTGTGCGTATGGACAAAATTTATACCCAAGACCAGAACTTGAAGACTGGTTAAATTTTATATTATGTAACATAATTTTTCGAAACAGATTTCTGTTACTTAAGAGTTACAAGATTTTGGATATTTGAGGTTTATGTTTGTGTCAGAACCCAGTGCCAAGGTGTCTATGTTACAATGTGTTACTGCGCTGCTGCATTGTGAAGTCCTGTAACCACGACAAAGGAAAATAACGCGTTGGCAGCCTCAGACAATCGTTTTGTTTTCTTGTTGACAGAAAGAGCAATTTCCGGTTATGAGTGTGTTGGTCGGACCGTTCGTACCATGACAGTCAGGTCACAATGCGAGAGTCAAACAAGATCGCAGACTGCAAGGTTCACAGAGATATGATAAAATATCGGCGATGTAGGGTCGAGGTCGGTAGCCAAAGGTACCGGTGTGTAGATGATTTCATGGCGAAGAATAGGAACAAGGAGAAACAAGACAATTACATGAATTGAAGCGATGAAGTGATATTGAATTACCCAGGTCAGGCAGGTCGGTCAAGCCCAAACACAACTGGAACTGGGTACACTTAAATTATGACTTTTATTAAGACAGTCACATACTATATTTTGCTGATTTATTAACTCATTTTGTTAGTAGTGGAAGAATGTCTAGAACAAAAGCAAATATTTGTAAAGGCATTTATAGAAATGCAACACTTTATCAGTGTAAGTGTGTGTGTGTGTGTGCTTATATGCGCAAATGAAGAAAATACTTGGGTTTTATTTATTCCTGGATGAGCTAACTGGTGCAGCAAAGTTGAGATTGCTGTGAACGTTTGTCCTTCCTTGGAAAGAATCAAAGTGGTATGGATAGTGCACAGGGCTGTTGAGTATGAGGGCAGTAAACCTGATCTGTCCACCCGACGGCCGTTGAAATTGATTTGTCAAAAACGGTTAGATATTTGGGATTTTCCTGCCACGTGCCATAACCTAGTTAGCATGTGTCTGTTTTATGTTTTACCTTCGAATATCTCCCTTTGCTGTGAAAAAATTGTCATGAAGCTTCTAACAGTTTTTAGTAGTATAAACAAAGTTACCTAACCCTTTTAATAATCTTTTGTCGAGAAAATATGGATTTTTTTTCTAAGAAGTCACTAATAGGACAAGTATAACATTTATTCTTCTAATCCGTTTTAACAAATCACATTTTACTTGATGCTATGTAACATGTATTGACTGATCTTATTTTTAAAAAGCTTATATTCTTTATGTCCTGTTCTTATTTCAGTGATTAAGATGACTATACAGCTTTTCATGTGTTTATTTACAATCTTCATTCAGCACAACGTACAGAAAACACGAGGTAAGATCAGTAGGTGGTCTCACTGAAGGGTAGGAATAGTTTGGTTGAAAATTCACTGGTCAACATTTTTTTATACAAAAGTTATGTTAATGGAATAAAATCAGTAATTTTTTAAGAATTTGTATGTGCTTAACACAAATGCTACAATCAAAATGTAAAATTGGCTCCAGTTTTATTGTTTTGTTTAGTCCTTTTTATTCCTTGTTTACTGGGGATGGACAGCAGCATAACCCACCGCCAATTGTTCCCCTGAGAGAGGTCTTCTTTTTTTCGGTAACTTAACGAGGTGGCCTAATTTCCTTTTTTTTTGGTATGTGCCCTTGTTTCCATATCTTGTGTAGAAGGGGCTGTAAAATTGTTGCTGCTTTTTTTTGGGTATTCCATCTGGGCCTACTGCTTTGTCACTTTTTATGGCTTCCCAATATTCAGCTCTGACATCTTCCTTCTCTTGTTGATCTTGACACTGGTTGAGCTTTTGGTTTCCTGTCTTGATTCTAGTTTTGCTGTAATCTCCAATAGTTATTGTGTTATCACAAAATGCATGCTAATAGTCCGTGTGCGGACGTTTTGCCGACGGACGTTTCGCCGCCGGACGTTTCGGAGCCGGACGTTTTGTCGACTGGACGTTTCACCGCTGGACGTTTCGGAGTCGGACGTTTTGCCGACCGGCGTTTCGCCGCCGGACGTTTCGCCGCATTATGTCAGAGAGAGAGAGAGCTTACTTACTTCTCAAAGAATGAAAGTAACTACTAGATTGCACAATAATTCTTTATTTCAAACAAATTTTACACACAGACTTCACAGACAGTTCACTTTGATTGTCACAGATTATGCGCAACAGCTTTGAGAAAAAACATTGATACAATGGCGAGAGAAATGTGTGAGCTAACGGTTCACATGAGGAGGGATAGTGAGAGAGAGTTCACTGATACAATGGCGAGAGAAATGTGTGAGCTAAGGGGCGTCACACACTTGACTTCGGCTAAAGGTCCCGCGTGAAATGCCGAAATGAAGTGCCCCGCGCCCAAACGTCCGGCGGCGAAACGCCGGTCGGCAAAAGGTCCGAATCCTAAACGTCCAGCGGCGAAACGTCCAGTCGACAAAACGTCCGGCTCCAAAACGTCCGGCGGCGAAACGTCCGTCGGCGAAAAGTCCGTGTACCCTAATAGTCACTGACCTCTGGTTAACACCTGTAAACAATCAAGTCATAGACTATGTTTTAGATTTCGTTACCTGGTTCTTGTACAGCTGTTTGGTAGTATGTCTATACTACCTTTTCTAGTGGACTATTCTTCCTAGTATCATTTCTCCATTGTTAAGAAATCTGGATAAAACGTTGGCCATGTTCATCACTAACAACAGTTGTCAGGAAAGAAATCCAGATGGGAAAAAAACAAGTTAATATTTAGAGACATAATGCATCCGAATTTCCGCTACTGTATCAGCATGTCTCTTACTAGTTTCTTGTAGTTTTCTGTCCTAACATTCCAAAGAACGTTTGCAGACACTAGGCGAAAAGCATTCCATGTTTGTTTCTTATTCGTATTGATACATATTCATTACCCTGCAGCAAGTTGTTTAACCTGCCATCTTTGAAGAACTCTGGAATCTGAAAACCTTCAAAAAACTCTCTCTTTAATCTTTGCCTCGCTGAACTAAGGGAATTTTTCCTGCAGGTATCAGAAAGCTGTCGGAGTTCAGTACTTGGCTTTCACAAAGTTCTTCGTCAAACCTAGTTTGATGTGAAGGGGTGGTACTCAAAATTTTGTGATACTCTACCACAGTTTGCTGCTGGATATTCATTTCTCCAACTGCTACATTTTGTTTTGGATTCAATTCTTTCTGCAAGTACTGCAGTTCCCGTGCACAGCTATCCCACTCACTAAAGCATTATCGAGGGCTTCAATTTTTGGAACATATAACAGATATAACATATAACCCCATTTCTGAATAAAAAGATCCAGATGCTGGTGGCGCGTTTTATATGAAGTAATTGTGATATCGTTTTCTAGAAGATTCCATTGTTGAAGTCTTGAACCTAGAGAGTCTGCCTGTTCTTGATAAGTACAAATCACGAACCAGTCGTTTGTTTTTTTCTGTGTTATTATGTGTGAGGTTGAGGATACACCACAGTAAAAATCTGGATACAGCATGCTCACCAGGAGAAGAAAAATGTCGGCTTACCCTTGTCGACATTCCATGAATAAAGAGAATATTCTACCAAAAGTTCTAGAATAATCTCTCACATGTGCAATAGGTCTCAATGCGGACAAAATGTTGGGGTAGACTGTTCTTGACTTTAGTTTGCTTCGTTATACCACCAGAAAGAGGAGGAACCAAGAAGAAACAAATATTTGTGTAGTTGCTTGGCTCTCTAAACACACGAGCACTACAAACGGAGTTGATGGTCTTTTGATAGTCAACCAGTGTATAACCTGTGTTACAGATGTAGCACAACATACATACGGCTCAAGTCATGTCTTGTGGCTAGGCTTGCATCTGACATCTACAACCATAAAGTCTCAAGTAGCACAAGTGTTAATTATGATGAAGTCTTCGATTGTAGTCCTGACCATTGGTGTCCCAACAACTTTGTTTATATTGTAGCCTGTGATGGTGTGTACACCTCACCCAGTGGCTCCATCTCGTCCCCGCTGTACCCCAGTCAGTACCCCGCCTGATGAAGACTGTACCTACATCATCAGCACAACACAGGGCCATCGCATTACCTTGACCTTTGTTACATTTGAAATTGAGGCTGGAACCGATGACTGCGAGTTGGACTTCTTGCAGGTTTGTGAATTTTTCTTTGCTTTTATTTGAAGGTTCGGTTCCTGCATTATAAAATACATCATGAATCATTCTGGTTTAGAAAATTTATAGGGAGTAATTTCATGGGGTGTTTTGGTATTTTGTGAGGGACTAAAAGGAGCCAAAGGTAAAATAGAAGTTTAGTTGGAATTATAAAGAATTAGCGGCAGATAAAAACTAAACTAGAGTGAGTAATGAAAATATCTATCAATCAAAACTTACAAAATGCTGGCCGCGAGAAAAGGCATCTTTTGCATCTCCTTTCCTAACCACATTCGAGAGTCGTTCCCAAAGTTCTCAACCTCACTCAGAAAGAAGAACCATAGCTGAATATTCTTCTTATGGTTACCCTTCTTATAAAACTAGAAGAACTAATACAAACTTCTATTTAAGCTTTTGTGCACATGAGGCACATACAAAAGAGAAGGGTCATAAGAAAAATCTTAAAATGAACAAAACATAGCTCCAAGCAGAGAGAAAGTGTCTGCAAAGAAAGGTATGACACCAAAGGAAAGGCATGAGGACATGGTACAGACACGTACTGAGGACTCCCTTTCTAATGCAACTGTGAAGAAGTGGGCTGCTGAATTCAAGCGAGTCAGGGTCAGTACAAAATATGAACCTTGGTCAGGTCGTCAAAAAATCTCATCCACTGATGATCTAGTTGATGCCATTCACCAGATAGTTTTGAATGACAGACGTCCTATTGTCCAGCAGGTAACTAAGTCCATTACTTCTGGTTCAGTCCACACCACTTTAACTAAGTTTATGGGGATGAGTAAGCCGTCGGAAGGATGAGTCATTAGAATGTTGAGGTCAGAGCAGAAGCTGCAAAGGGTTGACATTTCCAGAACACTTCTATATCACTTTTAGGATCACCCTGAGAATTTCGACCGAAGATCAGTAACTCTTTTAATTGTTTCTAAACTTAAATCCCACCTACCCTTTCGTTAGTTTGGAAACAATGATGAGTAACATGTGCTGTGGAGGAGTTTTGATGGTCCAGCAGGTCACCGTTTTCCCTTATGGGATTGCAACGCCTGAGCATCGCTGAAATGTGCATTGATGTCAATGGAAAGTTTATTATTGAAAAATTGTGAAACAGTCTTGTTTCTGCAAGTCTTCTGGATGAGGCTTACAACTATTTGAACTACCCTCGTGCTCATATTTACAATATGGTCTTCACTTTAGTGACAGGCAGCGACAGCAGACAGAAGAAACTACAATTGACATGAAAATACAGCATAAACATAATTCTAACTAGTAACATAATATATTTATATATTTAGTATTTGATATCTTCGGTACACGGACTTTTCGCCGACGGACGTTTCGGCACGGGGCACTTCATTTCGGCATTTCACGCGGACCTTTAGCCGAAGTCAAGTGTGTGACGCCCCTTAGCTCACACATTTCTCTCGCCATTGTATCAATGTATCAGTGAACTCTCTCTCACTATCCCTCCTCATGTGAACCGTTAGCTCACACATTTCTCTCGCCATTGTATCAATGTTTTTTTCTCAAAGCTGTTGGCATAATCTGTGACAATCAAAGTGAACTGTCTGTGAAGTCTGTGTGTAAAATTTGTTTGAAATAAAGAATTATTGTGTAATCTAGTAGTTACTTTCATTCTTTGAGAAGTAAGTAAGCTCTCTCTCTCTCTGACATAATGCGGCGAAACGTCCGGCGGCGAAAAGCCAGTCGGCAAAACGTCTGACTCCGAAACGTCCGGCGGCGAAACGTCCGCACTCGATATCTTCTGTACAACTAGATGCTTCTAGAAAATTAACGGTTATTTGGTGGGTATGCTGGGTTCTTTCTGATTAGAAAAAAAACACGACCGTTTCTGAACTTTAGCAGTCATTATCATATTTTTGTTTAACTTCAACGACTTTATGTTTACATGCTAAGATCCGGGATGGAAGCTCCAGACACTCACCGTCTATGGGTATCTTCTGTAACACGAGTGTTCCGGACAGAGTGAGGTCCACGTCTAACACCATGTGGATCAGATTCCAGTCTGGCTCACAGTCAGGCACTGGCTTCAATGCAACTTACTCATCAGGTAAACAGCAATTTCTAAATCGCTACAAGTATGTTCCTTTACTTTTTCGTTTCGTCTTCCGCTAATGCGTAAACTTGACCTGAATAAGTCAAGGACATGTCGAGCACACAGCAATTATTAGTCGTCCTAAGGAGCTGTGCCACTTAATAAAAAACAAAAACAAAAGACGTAATCAGGGTCTTTCCGTTTTTGTAGCCAAAATGTGAATACTGCTTTTCCCCTCTTTCTTTCTTTCTAATTTCTTTTGACGAAAAACCTGATCAACTAGTGTCACTCTATTGAAGATACAACAATCACACGGCGATATACTTCTCAAAATATAAAAAAAACTCCACTAATATACTAAGTACTCAAATGACATTTTATGTTATTCACTACAATTCAACTCTCGCCAGGAATGCTATCATTTCGCTCACCACTTTAAAGCTGGGAGTTGGGCTCCTGTGATCTCTCATTCGTCCACACGACATTCACGCTCTCTCAGTCGTGTCTCACTAGTGCATACAGCACATCACCACAGACAACTCCGGGCATTCACGACAACATGTCTGCCTTTCCATTAAAAAGGGCAGAAACAAAAACAACTACCTTTAAAGGAGAAGGAAAAGAAACGGCAATAATAATTTTAACTAAAATATCTTATAACTGACGAATTCTACCCAGAAAAGAGCATCATGATTAAGAATACAGAATAATTATGAATATTATATTATAGTCTACAAGGAGATCAGCCTCTCTGACTGTGTTTACGAGCTCTATACACTCATCTAATTAAAACCCTGGTATTAACGATGAGACAAAACATAAAATGCAAGGCAGATGTCGTGTGAGGTGTTAAAGCACTAAACTCATCAACATCTCCTAGAACACAAAGTCCACATTAGGGGAACCAAAGGCTGTCCACAAGACCATGACGTGGGTACACTCAAGGACAGTTGTTAAAATGAAACATCGTCATTCCCCAAAACAATCGTCTGAAATGCAAGCTTAATCTGTTTACAAAACCCTCAGTTAACACTAACATAACGGGAGATTTTCATACTTGTGAAGCTATTTAAAACTGACTGGTTTGTAAATATTGTACTTCCTTCTACTACGGTCCATAGGGTCTATGTAGACAGCACTGTCACTGAACAAAACAACAAGAAATATCGACAGCCGAAACAATCAAAAGATAATTCGTCTTCCTTGTCCTTCCTTCTGCTACTTTCTACTATTTTTTTTTCACCTCTTCTTCTTTCTGTTATCTCTTTTTTCACCTACCTTTATTCTTTATTATGTTTCTTTGTATTTATATTTTGGTCTTATACTATTTACCTTTAATAGAAAAAGCAAAATCGTCGGTAAGACTTTTAACACGTGCTCGTTATATTAATAATAAACCGCACCCTTGTTTTAGCTAGAATAATGTCAGAAACTTCATCTTGTCCACAGCAATCATTCCACAGAAGTTTCTCCTTGTCACTGACTATCATAACGGCATCCGTCGCATAGACATCGACACGGGAAGTAATGTTACAATACGTCCCAGTGGTCTACAGGACCCATTGGGTATTGACTACGATCCAGTAGACGGTCGTGTCTATTGGTCAAATCAACTGGAGAAGACCATTCGATCCGCTAACCTTGATGGCAGCGATGCTCAGCTGGTTCGCAATTTTAGTCAAGGTAAAGTGCTTACAAACACTGTGGTCATATGTTTTAGACTTGTTACAAGATTGCCTAAATCACTTTAATAATAATAATAATAATAATAATAATAATAATAATAATAATAATAATAATAATAATAATAATAAAAAATCATCATCATCATCATAAATTGATTTTGTATAGCTTTTTTTCTACTAATGATAAGACTTTGTCGGGGACGACACACAAGTCACAGACAACACACTGCGTCCCACACATGTTCTTTCTTACACCAGATTACAAAGACCTGTACGTGGGCTTACAATTCTCTATTATTCGGTAGCTTGTGTTGACTTTAGGGGAGGGCAGCAAATTTCACCGAACTCTTTTCTTGAATCTGAAGAATATCTTAAGTGTTTCCCACATTCTTCACTCTGTAAGTCTTCCGTTCACTTGCAACATTTCTCTAGACACTGTCAGGAGGCTGTTTCTATCTCTTTCATTAGGTCTACCTCTGTTCCATCCCATTGATTATATCTTAAACAATATATTTGCACACTACTTTGCATACACATATATAAAATAAAACCGTTGTATAGAGATTCATAATAGTAAGACATTAATCTAGAGAAGGGGAAATGGGAATGTGTGTCGATGTTGATCTCCCTTTACAGTGTTTCTTTCTGCATAGTGTAGAGTAGGATGAGAGGATGATGACAGATTTTGTGTGCATGTCCATGTACAAGGAATCTTTTCTTTTGTGCCTATGTTGTTTATGTGTTAGTATTTCATGTTTTGTATATATTGTATAGCAAAAAGCAATAAATCTGAAGAAATTACGCCTTACTCAAATCAGTATATGTAAATGACTACAAACCATAAATAGCATCATTGTCATAGCGACTCTCAACATTATCGCAATATTAGTAATTTACACAAAGCCTTTTCTAATATATATTAATTTATATTTAGTTCTAGAAATTTGTGTTGTTTGTTCAGTGATCGAAATTCTCTAAAGGTATGTGAATTAGTGGGATATTATAATAAATACTAGTTTGTTAACTGTCTCTAAGGAGGTCGCCTATTGGGCCTTTCTGTGGACTCTGTGTCGAGGCTACTATTCTACGGCGACGACGGCAACAAGGTCATCGGAATGATATCACTGGACAACAACAGTCATCAGATTGTCATCGATTCGGATATTGGCCAGCCTCTAGACATCGAGCTGGACAAACACAATGGGTGACTATAATAAGACTTGAAAATAGTAATAAAGACGTTGAAATTCTTAAATATTTAGGACCTTGAAAAGAATTGGAAGAAGCTACTAGAAGAGAGTGTTAAGGGAAAGAATATAAATAAATAAAAGTACATGAAAATAAGAAAGAAATATACAAATCTTTGTGTCGCAAATTGAGAGCTTAACTCAAAGACATAGAGTAGCTTTATAAACAGACGAGATATACAATTTGTTTAACTTCTTAGTGTGCTGTACTGGAGTGACCCTGTCAGGAGTAAAATAGAGAGGTGTAACTATAACGGCTCGCACCGTGAGGCAATAATTTCCACATCCTTGTATCTGCTAAATCCAACTGGTCTTGCTTTGGACACAGAAGGTAAGATGTTTAATTTTTCTTGCACTTTTTGTTATTTTTAATGTGAAATACTTGAAATATGTTCTTACTTCTATTTTCTTCTCATTATTTACTTAGTTTTGCTTCCCTGCTTTAAAATCTTTGATTTACTTTCAGAAAGCAGGCTTTATTGTTTTAGCTATGTATTTAATGATTTGTTGTGTATCTCACTTTTCCTTGTTTTGCGGAAATTCATCCGTTATCATACATTTTCGTGACTTTCCATTTCTGATTTCCTTCATTCGTACTTGCGTTTGTGTTCATGCATATGAATGAATATAATTACGAACACGTGGATGGGTGAACGGATGGATCAATGGGTGCGAATGTGAAGGGAGGAGACTTTACTGGGCAGATGCAGGCGCACAGCTGATAGGATGGATGGGTTTGGATGACAGGCGACCTGAAGTTTTATTTCGTCTGAGGGACTCATTCTTTATAGGCCTGGATATCTACCAAAATGAGTTGTTTGTCACGGACTGGGGACCTAAAAAGTAAGTACTATTATCACTTTTCTTTATCTTATAGCAACAAATGTATTTTTACAATGACCAAAATTATCTGCCCCAATCAGAAATTTGAAGGTGCTCTAGTCATAAAAGTAAGTTAGAAATAAAACAAATTTAAGTTTGTTGCAAGGCTCAGCGTTGGAAATATCCCAACAGCAAAAAATAAGAGCAAATGGAAAAGAAAACATTATGAGCATGCGACAAATATATATATAAACAAAAAAACTTACAGCAAGGCTTTTCATGTGCGCACCTATATCATCACACACACACACACCACTGAGATTTCCTCTGAGGTTGAGTATCTGGACTGCAGATGACACAAACGATTTTAGGTACCTATTGCTTTGACATAATTATAGGTATAACATAGGTTTTACTCATTTAACATTGGGATAGAAGAAACAAGATGGAAGAAAGTCTTGTTGTTTAGAGAGCAGGCCTTTGAGCTATATTTTCACTTAGCGTTGAACAGGTTCATATTTTGTTTCTATTTGTGAAGCTATAGACATTTCATAACACCTTATTTAGGAACACAAAAAACTACGAGCAAATCCAAAACATGTTGATAAACAAAAAACGTTATGTGGATTACTAAGTAGATTATACATTTATTTTTAGATAACTAAAGAGAGTTTAGTAATACTCATACTCGCCTTTTGTTGAGTGGGAGCGAAATGCGTTGGACATTTGAAACACATTTTTTGTAGTTTTGTGTCTACGATACTTTGTGTTATATTTTGTATTTCTGTTTGTGTTTCGGTTAACTACTACCAGGGGTCTGTCAAAAACAACACACATCTATCGCATTGGCGAGAACAGCACAATGAGGACCGCAGTACAAGTTAATGGCATAGTAAACGATGTTCGTGTCTATGCCGAAGAAAGTATTAGTAAAGGTGAGTAAACATTCTTCACTGGCCGGAAATTTAAAGCAAGAAGGTGAGTGTAATATAGAAATGCAGAGGAGATTATATTTATCTCTAATGTTTCCTTTATTTGTCTGTGTTTATCTGTTTTGTTTAGGCACACCTCTTTCGCATGTCTTGAGCAGTGATGAGAGGGCCAACTGCTTGACATTCGCCTTTCAGTTGCTTTATTGTCCACTACGGTGTCCCTTCCTCTCCTTAAGGTTTTAGAGGGATTGTCGGGCAACATATGACAACACCAGACCAGTCCACTATCTTTACTGTAGCCAGAAGCGTCTCCAAATGTCCCAGGGTGTCAACCGTGTTCTGTACTAAGTGACTGGTTTTGTGTTCCTTGTAGCAGATTCAGTTTAGTGACACATTAGTACAGCGAGATGTGAACTTAGATAACTTGTACAACATGTGTTTGGCATTACCACCTGATGAATTGGACTTGTCAATGGTCGGAAAATTATATTAACTTGTTCTTGTTAATGCTGGTCTCTATTTCCATATCATGCAATATCAAAAAGAAAAAAAATGAAGAGAAAAAAACCCTTACCTTAACTTCCACTCTACTTGGACTAGAATCCCACCTAAAATGTTCTGATTCCTTTACCTAATCTCTCTCTCTTAGCTTACAGAACAGAGGTGCTTTAAATTTAATTGGCAACAGATTATTTGTGTCAAATGAACTGAAGAACACTTTAATCATGATATCACAGTAGTGACAAAAGACCGAAGTAAATGTCTTCTATCTCCATTTAAACTTAAAATAAATAGGTCTATGAGCTCTCGGCTAAACATGTCATTACTACAACACGATATTGTATCACAGCCCAAGATGACCTCAGTACAACAAACGATTATACGGCTAACATATAAAATCCAACAACAAGAAATGACAAACTATTGTTCTTCACGTTTCTTCTCAATTTAGCTTGTTGTTAATAGCTGTGATTATTGTCACTTGACTAGTCTGCATGATCTTTTTTAGCAGATTGATGACATCTCCATCATTTTCTTTGTTTTCTGATTACACTATACCTGGATGTTTGTGTTTTGTTGTGGATAGTTTATCCTTTGTCCGTCGTATTCACTCCATGTCTCCTTGTTGTAAGCACTGACAGCATGTCGCTTCTTGATCATTATAATGAGCTTAACAAATGACACGTTTATTAGATAAAAGAAAACATAGTAGATATAACATTGCTCAACTAGCGCAACTGTCTTTTCTAGTTGCCAAATGTTACCCCCACCACCTAATCTGTCAAGAAGCCATTTACCTGGAGAGCTCTAATGATAACCTTATGTTGACTCTCTTGTACTCTGTCAAGGTACCTTTATGTATGCTGCAGAAACCCTGGTTTTTAAAGCAAAACATTGACACTGGACCCGTGGGCGATAATGACCCTTAACTCCTGCTACCCTTGTCGAAATCAACTGCAGAAGAATTATACTTACGATAATCAAACGTTGATCAGAGGTTTTACTACATGGCTCACGACTTCATAACATGCTGTTCCCCAAATTCAAAACTCTTGTGGCTCTATAAAACTGCTACTTTAGCCCGAGACATGCAGATATTCAACTTCCGAACAACCCAAACTACGTACTTAGCCAGCAGATAATTAATTAGCGAGTGGCTAAAATCCGACAGCTCAAATTCCAGAGTTTGCTTTATATCACCTATATCTATCGATATCTGCAAAAAATACGCAAATGATTCAGGTTTGTCTGTAAGATCCGGTCTCGAGGTACAAGTAAAGTCGGTGTTAAAGATGATGAAGTCACTTCGACTACTGACCAGCTGCTCTGTCCATTGATGTCGTGCCGAGAGGTGTCCTGCTAGGTCCTCGTTTCTGTATTTTATTTTGCACAGTGCACAGACACATACAATAAGGGATGCCATTGGTCACTCACTCCGCATCCCATCATCAAGCAGCCAACACTGTCAAGAGAAACATCACTCTACTGACCTTCTACCCAGCCTACAATGGGCGTGGTAGACAGGTGACTACATCCTCTCTCAGTCAACCTGGTCTGGGACCCTGAGGTGTCACACTCTTCTGATTGATGCTCTGCCATCCGGCTGGTCTCTCTTGGCGAATCTGTCCACTTAAGGTTGTCTCCCCTAATACCCCTACTTTTCTACCCCACACACCTCGACGCTGGTACATAGTCCTCCCCCCCTTTCTTGTATAATGGGTGTATAGATATAGACGTACTCTGGAAATGGAGTTTAAAAAAAGTATAGAAATAAACTGACGCTCTAAAAAGATGCACATCCACAAGCACACTTGCCCTCTACACATACAGTAAATTATTGGAAAATATGATATCAAAGTACGAAGATTCAAAACTTCACTATCTATATCACAAGTGTTTGTCGTACCATCAGGATTATGAGATCCTTCTGTGTGCGTGGATCTTTGAGTTTTGTATCTCATGACAAAAAGAGGTTTTTCTTCTCTTGTCTTGAAATTTGTCAAGTAAACTCCATGTTTAAATAACTAATATCCTTTATATTTAAACCTTCAGCACTGTTTGTATTTGAAACTGTCAACAAAATATTTACATTTTCAGCATCTACCTCACCAACACCGACAAGCAAAGAAACAATAAAAATGGAAGATACAGGTAGTATTGAATGTTTCAGCTTTTTGTTGCTTCAGTCAATTGTAATTAGGTCCGATGTACTGATATGTCTGGCTCAAAAAATGTCCTTATGGATGTAGTAATGACGATATATACCCAGCAAACACGCAAGATTCCGCCAATCTTGGGACAAGCTTAGGAAAAGTTTGTACCATTGGTTTACTCATTGCCAAGCATTCCCCAAGCAAACGCCAACGTTCACTATGCGAGCATAACGCTATCGTTCATGTCAGCTGCGGTGGCACATTGGCAAAGCTTGGCAAGCCGTTTTCCCGCCAACGATCGCGATACAGGCGGGGTCACCAAGTTTGAGCCAAGCTCGCTGACATAAATGATTTATGACTATCAAGACATGTTTTACAAACCGCGTATTTGTAATTATTTTGTAGATTGTTAAATAACATAATTTATACTTTATGGTTATTACAGTCTCAAAAAGTATAAAGGTAGAGATATTTTATCAAGAACGCTCACTCGCGTAAACCTTCGCACGTGTTCGGGTCTCCGGCATATTTATATATAAAACAGAGCGAAATTGGAGTTACACTCGATCTGATCTTCATTATTTTTCAGAAAAGATCTTCACGCTTCTTCAAAATGTTGTCACGATACAAGTACACAGATTTAAATATTTTATTCATCGACCAGCATCTGAAAATTTAGCAAACTTGACCGATTCTTACTTAAACTGGAGACGCATAAAAAATTGCTGTAGGGACAACCAGTTCGATCTGCCTTACACAAAAGTTAGCGAAATTAGAATCCGAAAAGACATTAACAATCAAAACTAAATTCAAATGAACACAAAAAAAGATCTAAGTAATTCATCTATTGTAAAAAAGTTATGTACATTTTTTTCTAATTTTTCCTCTTGGGTTGACACATACAATTTTATTTACTTTTACGTTCATCAGTACATCTGATTCAATACACCAAACAAATACAAGTATTTTTTTATATTATTCAGTTTATTAAAGCAGAATTTGAGTCTAAAAAAACACAGGTGTGTTTATGTGAATGTGTATGTATGTGTATATTGCTTTCATTTTCATTCATTAAACTCAAATGCATGCAAAGTTTAGTAAATGTCATTTCATTAACAACATTTACTTTTGCCCTGAATTGTGTACTTATCTGTTCCTATCCTAGCATGTTACCATATTTCTATACTACGCAACAGGAAATTGATATGTTTTTGATGCTTAATAATTATTTTAAAGGATTTCTGTTTTTGCATGGTATAAGTCAATGATGCTCATAAATTGTGTAATTTTAACGACAGTGATTTATCTGGAGGAGATAGTAAGTTAAATTTAAATGGATTGAGCATGAGTATCTATAGGCATTGGAAGCGTTTTTCTGCTTAAAGCATATTATTCTTGTTAGCATTAGATATTTTCTATCTGTTCAACAACCACTGTACTGGGTCGGTTCTTATAATATTAAATACACCTAAAAGAAAATACACGATTAATAAAAACAAAAGGTATTGTAAACAAGTTATTTCGGTTGATATAGACCAGTGTCCAATTAAAATTAAATGCCTACAGTATTTTGACTAAAGAAATAAGATTTAGAAAAGACATTTTATTTGCTGAAGTCTTTATAAATTATATATAAATTTTCCTATTTATTTTCTAAGTTTTAATGATCTAAGAAAAGTTTTTTTCTCAATTTAAAAGATGTACCACATTATCCAGCTATTCCAAGATGGAAAGACGTCTGCAGTCATGCCCGATGAATGGCTAATCCCAGAGAGCACCAATAGATATTTAAAAGGACATGTAATTTTTTTTCTCTGTGTGTGTTCATTTTATAACTCCTTGTTTGTTAAACAATTAAAAAATTGCTTCTAATGCACTAATTATAAATTGAATATAGTACATCAAATAATGTTCGAAAGAAATTTAGTATTTGATACTTCCAAAATTAAATAATTAGTACTACTTCAGTTTGTGATTAATTGTGACAGTTCTGTCTCTTGTCATATTTTATGACATTTTCTCAGTGTCATACCTTCTTTTAAAGGCAGAAGAAAAGTGGAACCTAAGCAGCAGCTGCCTATCGGATGCTTCTGACTGTGCTGTGGGATACTTAGAGCATATTTGATTGACAAGGTTTCTGTTTTGTTAACTGAAGTTTTAGTTTCGATGTTTGACGTTTGAATTGTTTATGATTCGTTCTGCCTGCAAATAAAACAGTGGACCAGCTTATTTTATCTCCTTAGTTTACGCATAAACTTGACTTATTTATAGACTTGAAAATTTGTTTTTAAAGGAATTTGGAGCCTTCAAGGCTGTCATTTCTGTTTGTAGACATACAACAGTTTTATGAGAGCTTCCACTCAATTCTCTCCCTTGTATATCAGGAAATCGTTGTACTGAGACGATATGATAACAGTGTAGCATCCCTTGGGTCATCTTCCTAAGTTTGTGAAAGGTGAGAGGCCGCCTAAGCAGGATGCCGTGTTTTGTACAACAGCCAGAAGTGACCACATGGCTAGTGGGTGGACTGGGAGGCTGGTACTATTGGTGGACACAATAGCCAGGAGTGACCACGCCAACTAGGGGTGGACTATAAGGCGAGTACTGTTAGTGGACACAGCAGCTAGCGATGACCACCAGGAGCCAGTGGAAATCCATGAGGTGGTTGCAGGTTCAGTAGCCGGTTGGTGACCACAAGGGTCTGTGTGAGACGCGAGTGGACTTCGTGATTTCTTGGTAGTTTTACAGTTCTTTACGTACACTTGAAAGCCTTGATTGATGGACGACAGGCTGCACATATGTGTATATGTGTGTGTGCGCGCGTGTCTTAGTTTACTCTGTGCTAGCGTTAAAACTTTATTTGCTAAGATATGTTTGTATTAGAGTGCTTCATCGTTGTTGATTTAGTAATGTGTCTGTCGCTTAACACATGGGGGTGAGGGGGGCAACCTTTGGTTGGTCGAATTTTGAAAGGAGAACTTAATAGGGTTACATCAGGTCATAGATATAGGTGGATCTTGGAGTGGGAAGTTTTTTTGTTTCATGCTGAGGTCATCTAGTGACAGATGTTCTTTTGTTTTCTCCACAGGCTTGTCATCTTTAACATCTTTGTCATCTCCATCGTCCGTGCCATCCTTTTCAGCTGAACTTCTGATATTCTTCGTATCTTCGTGTGATCTTGTTGACCTTGTCCTGGTTCTTGTCATCGCTGCATTTCTTAAACGTGATTTTATTCTCTTTCCACCCCTGTGTGTGCGGAGTCTCAACCGTTCTGTTCCGTCCTCCCTTCATTTCTTCGTTCTGTCGCCTTCGTCGTCCGGTACTGCGTCGTGTGGTCAACGTGGCAGCTCGGACTGTGGACCAGCAAAGTGACACTGTGCACATCGGACAGTCAGTGCAGTGGTAGTCAGTGCAAGAGCATCGCATAAGGGACACAGACTGAAGGAGACAGTATCGACAGAGTACACAGTGTCTAAATCTAAGGTCAGGCCTGAAGGTGTCAGGTGCAAGAACTCTGACAGTACTGTGCCACAGTGTGTGCTGGTGTTTTTTTCATCATCTCCCTTACTAACATCACTCATTACCATTATTTTGGCGCGGGGGAGTACCCTGTTTTCTCGCGTGTGTGCGTATACGCACATGTGTATTTCTCTAATCTTTTTTTTTTTTTTACTTTTCTCATTTTTTTTCCACATTTGATTAAAATTCTTATTTGTACCTTTCGTTTCCTCTTTGCTGTGCTCTACGTTCATCAAACGTTCATGTCCCTCCTCTGGCTGAGTGAGTGGCTGTGTGTTTGTGTCGACTGTGTGAGCGGTTGACAGTGTGCATCCGGAGACGCTGGGGTCGATCTCTGACATCAGGAACTTAAAATCAGGTCTGGTTATTCATGATACAAAGTGAGAAATAGGTTTGTTTAGTAAATGGTCTTAACTAAAGTCTTTCGTAAAAATATGGAAAAAATGCATGTCAGAAAAGAGAGAAGTGTTGCTGATACCATTTTTATACATTGCAGTAAATTTTACTTGTGGTAACAGAGAGACAGTCGCTGATTTTGGTCGTTTGCTTGCAGCGACATCTAGCGATGAAAATGTGCGGAAATTTGTCGTTAGTAAATCGTAAACAACGCAGTACTTATCAGCTATCGCTTATTGTCACAAGCTGTCAAAAGTGAGCCGCCGCCCAAAAGTCAACAGGATGGGAAGTAAAGAGATAAAACATGAAGAGGTTTAATAAGCCAGGGATGAACGTTTGACTTCCTGACAGACAGAAATGCATTGAACATCGCGATGTCGTCCACACCCTTTGCACAAACACACACACACTGACTGTAGGAAGTGACATCCGCAACTTTAGTGCCACTAAATATCAAAATGGATAAATATCAAAAATGTTTTAGAAAATGGAAGACTGAACCACTAAAACTTTCACTAAAAGCAAGGAATCACACATCTAGAACTTACTAACTTGACAAAAACAATATTACTGAATGTAAAAGAGACCACAGATAATTAAAAAAAGTCAACTCACAATCTGAATGTACAAACGGAAACCAGCTAGCAATTAAAAATATACACTGAAACAAAAATAAATAAATAAATAAATAAACGACAAGCATTATTCTAAACAGAACAATTCATCTAAGAACAAATTAACAGCTCAATTAAAAAGCCCTTCAGAGAGCCCACTCAGAGAAACAAAGAATAAGTATAGACAGCTCCAGGACTCTTAAACAACGAGCGCCATCTTACATTCCTGTTAATTGATGAACAGATAAAGGTAGGTGTAACGTTTTGTGAGAGGAGTGCAGCGATGAAAAGTTTGCGAGTATGAGTATACATCTACATGTAGCTACACTCGCGACACTCTTCTACCTTTTTACACATAAAGGTGCGGACAACGTTAAACACATTTAATCGTTTCAAAAAAAGCAATAAAATGAGAAAAAAAAAATAGTTCCGACTACCGTCTGTAGAAAGTTAATAATCTCTCCAACACTGGACACTCCATTTATCAGGCAATCCGATACGAGCAGTTAGATGATTCCGGGTACAAAGTCGGTACACACAGGTCATCACAGAGTTTTATCAAAGACAGAGAATTGTCGGCACGGATACAAGCCGCTCTGTCCTCAGCAGGCTGATTATACACAGTGTTAGAGTTCAGGAATGAAAAGCAGGTTGGAGTGAACAAATCTTACACGTGGACATGCTCTCCGCCGCTCAACAAGGACTATTGTGAAGAATCTTGTTATCTACTGTGTTCACCCGAGTCCCTCTGACTGCAAGCACAAGGTCATAAGCTTTTCGAATAATTTCTGGATTTTATTACTTTTTCTTAATGCTCTTACTTACCTTACACTTACAGTCTATTTCGTCCTCTCAGATATCCTCCATATATTTTGTGCAACGACATTTCGCACTTGGTTAAAAATTTATAAAATGCAATTTTAATTGATCACATTGAGGTCAGTTACATGACACAATAATGTTGTGGAAAAAACATGTGAGATCGCAAGAAACGGCTTTGGATAAAACATTATCAAAATTGATTCATTTATTCCAGACAGACGACTCAGAGATTCTTCTACTACTATTTGTTTCCTAACTTTTGTATATGCACTTCTATGTCATGTTTAATTAAGACTCTGAACTTGTACACAAAGCCTAAATGAATAGTAAAGTAGTTTTGTTATTAAAAGGGTCTGTCAGTAAATTATTTCTGCTAACTTCTGTTTTACATTGCATTCGTCTGATTAACTTTTTAGTTTGGTATTAATTTACATAAATAAATTTACATAAATATTCGTAATGCAACATCAAAATTATACAAAAACACATCTTACCTATATTAATATACACATTAATAATCAAAAAGGTATGATCTTTACCGCCACTACAGGAGGCAACAAAGCTTTATTCGGAGACCGCGGCAATCTGTGATTGTTTGACGAGAGGAACTCGAGTGTCTGACAGTACAACTGTTACGTCACTTGGGGGAGACAATACTCACTTGCTCTAGCGCATTCTTTATCCCTTAGTTTGACTATTCCTCCTTATTTGCACCCTTGAGTAGAATCTACTATAGAAAAGATGAAATTATACAAGAGCAAAACACTTTCTTTCACAATTTGAAAAACAGGAACAAACCATGAACATTTTGATACAGCTTTTGGGACAGTGACTTTTTCAAAGTAGTTTGTCTTTCTTATCTTTGAGACTTGGTGATGTAAGTGAGGGATACTACAACTGCCAGCTTCTTATGTACCCTCGGGCTCTCAGAGGATTCAGCTTGGAACGGATATTTGGCTAATGCTCTTATCACGACTCTCATGTTTCTTCAACTGGTAGACTTTATAAACAACCGAAGTATGAGATCTTTTGTCGTGTATAGAAAGTTCCGGAAAGGTAATTTGAGTAGACAGCAGACAATGGAAAATCATTCCAGTTCATCAGTGTCCTAGCTTCTTTTCTTTTTTTTTCCACTAAATTTCTGCACAAACATGTGACTGGTAAGAGTTCTCCGTCCTATTCTTGCGGCAAAGTCGCCCCAGTCCCTATTCCACAGTCGTCTGATTGCAACGAAAACGTTTTCTGAGAAACCAGATGGACACAGGATAGACTGTACTGAGGGAACAGCTTTCCACCTTTAGTATTACAAAAGAATATGCGGGCATAAAATATCCAGAAATTTTCCTGATAAAAAAAAAATATACACCAAAAAGCATTTTATTGTTTTGTATGAAAGATTTTTGACCTCCACAGTTTACTGCCAGTGCAGTTACTACAACAAAGTGTATCTCATAACACGGTTCAATATATTTACAAGTCTATCCTCACATGTAATGTTTAATGGAAGTCAATGTAAAAGGCGGAAATACATGATCTGACAAGTAAAAAAAAATGTTTTCTTTGTGGACATGTGCCGCTAAAATCTGCAGCAAATCTGTCTTTCCTGCCTGTAGTGTTCCCACCGACCTCACACACACACACACAGACTGAGTTGTGTGCAAAAGCAAGTGAACTTAGAAAGTATGAGAAGTGAACGAGAGACAGAAAACGAGAGAGGATTAGATGGGAAAAGTAGGAAGTCAGTCTTTGGTGATGCGACTGCTGATAACTTATCAGTGAAAAACACATTTGAAGGTTTCTAACTATTCACTGAAGCTCCTCCCTGTCCTACGGATGTTAAAATCCTATTAAATCTTTGCGTGTATCCTCTCTGATGTTTTATCATCCCAAATTTTTATTCTCTTGACATAAAGTTTCCAGATTATGTTTTGTGTGTGTTCTTATTATTCTCCGTGCTTTATTATGATTTAAGTATGACTTTACTTTATTATGATATTTTTTTTCTCTCGAGTGCGGGGGACACACAAAGATCTGTATATGCCATCACTCTGTATTTCTACCACCACCAGTTGGTGCACCTCACCTTGTAGTGGTGTGGTGACTTGCACACCTTGTCGACTGACAGAGCGATGTCGGCGGGTGCCTTGTGCTCCTAGCACTGGCTGGCAGGTGTAACCAGGCCCAACAGGTCTGTCAGGGGAGAGGCCAGACTAAAATGTTGCACCCTGGCCCTCCAGGTTTGGGGTTTTGCTTTGGGCTAACAACCCACTCATTAGAAAATAATCTATTACAGAAATCGCAACAGAACCAGAACAAGGGCCTGGTCAGGAAGAGTCCTCTCTAGAAGAGCTTATGACGCGTGCTGGTTGTCGCGCAGTCGGGCGTCGCGGGACTTGTTCTCTCACAGACACACTCGCAATCACACAGACTTCCACGCCCTCGGCGCGAGCAACGAAGTCAATCACTCCTTAGTGGACACAAAACACGCACACGAAGGGACAATCATTACATCAAATTACGTCAAAATACAACACAGAGAAAGCGGTTTGTTTGGTTTTTTGTTTGTTTGTTTGTTTGTTTGTTTGTTTGTTTGTTTGTTTGTTTGTTTGTGTTTTATGCCGTTCTAGCAACTATGGCTATATCACGGAAAAAAGTATTTGCAACTTTAAAGGTTGTGGAATATAAACTTCCTAATTCTTGTAAACATGATACATTTTTAAAGGCTAACATAATAAGTAACCAACATGTAAAAAAGGGTGGGAAAGCATTAAAAGGGGTGTTGAAGCCCAAAAAGGTTACTATCACACCAAAAACAAAACAGAACTTTCAGGATATTAAAAATGTTAAATTTGATGGTAGAGCCCTATTTTCTTCAAAAAGGAAAAGATTGCCGCCCATGGGACGGACCTAAATAAGAAAAATAAAGATGTTTCTATAAAAAATTGACAACGAATAGTCTGAAGCTTTGGACAGATAATCAAAAAGTGTAGAACATTAACATTTTCCTTACACCAGGGACAAACAGGTGGTGGTTTACCTCGTAAGATTCTCCTCCCGTCTCGTTGGACGGCAAGAAGGTAGGCTGTCGGAAAGGAAGGGAAGGGTGGCATATAACTTGTTTTGGCCCAGAGTGTCCCAGTGGCATTGCCATAAGGACTGAATGTAGGCCGAAAATAAAGATTTGCAGCCTGATGAAGCAAGTGATTGAAGTTTACCAGGCGACTGACATGCAGCCTTGGCAGCCTGGTCTGCTCGAACATTGCCTGGGATACCAGCCATGGCCAGGAGCCCCCCCCCCCAAAAAAAAAAAAAAAAAAAACAACAAAAAAAACAAAACAAAACAAACAAACAATGTCCTTATTTTGCTGAAAGAGTGCTGCATGAATTTTATCAATCTGAACCACAAGGGGGTGGTCAGAAACATTTGAAATAAGGGCTTGAAGTGCAGAAAGAGAGTCTGAAATAATGAAAAAGTTGAGCTCCGAGGATCGGTGAGCATGCCGCAAGGCAAGCAAGATGGCATGAAGTTCCGCTGTGAAAATAGAACATTCTTCTGCCAGTCGGACTGAAACAGCCCGGTGTGGTTGGCAGGACGGAACTGCTGCCGCAGCGACTGGGCCCCCACTTGGGATTTTGGAGCCATCTGTGAATACAGAGCAGAATTCAGGATAATCAAAGAAAGCGGAGGGGAGTCCCTCCACTGATAAGAAAACATTACATAACACACACAAATATTTAGATACTCCCCCCAAAAAACTTCTTGTGTCCATGTGGTCGGACGCGACACTGAGTGTTCACTATAAGAACAAAGCTTATCCGCCTCCCAGGCCGTTGCCTGAGGCAACGTGATGCTGACGTCACCACGTTCAGTGACTGCGTCACTTCCTCGCCTATTGCCATGCAGCCTTGGTGATTACACAGTCCGTCCTCCCCACGACTTGATTTTCGGAACCTGGTCGACAGTCCACCGACAATTCCACACGGGTTTGGTCACTCTCTGATGGTCGACAGCACTCCGTCCTCAATTAGATGACTTACGGCACTCTGTCCACACTTCGGCATTAATGTCCCCCAGGCTACCGTCTGATTCGGCTCGTGATGCGTTGATTCTGCCACACGCAGAAAACGCCAAAGAAAGTGGAACTGCTGCCAGGACATGTCCACAACTTAGGGAAAGCACACAGTCGAGGGCTGGGTACACTAACGTCTCCCGGCACAGCAGCTCTTTTCTATCATTGCTGATACGACCCCAGGCCCTCAAAATATAGTCTCGGTCTAACCCTAGGGCTTCCACTCTTCCATCGCAATGGGGCCCCCACCCCCATGTCTTACGTCAAGGCCAGTATCCACAGACTCTATCAAGTACGCCCCGTGGCTTACGATTTGCCTCCGAGGTGAGTCTTTTACCTCATGATTACTTCATTTCTCCTGACCTGGACTAGACGGCTGGCCACACCAAGCCCCGGGCACCCTTTCCTGATCCCCACCCCTTGACCACCGAGGGAGAAAGCGACACGCGACACTCGTCGTTTAGGAAAACCAGCTTGACGACTCATCTTTTGACGTGGCAAAGTAGCAGGCAGACCTAAAAACAATAGCAAAACGTTTATAACACCTTCACAACATCTGAGAATAAAAGCTAGCACCAACAGATTGGAAGATAAGCAAACTGGTCAAGTTACCAAAAAAAGGAGACCTCTTCCAGTGCAACAATTGACGGGGATAATGCTGCTGTCCATTTCTAGCAAATATCTGACCAGGATAATACTAGAGAGATTAAAGAAAAGCACTAGACAAGAGACTGAAACAAAAGCAAACAGGGTTTAGCCACAATAGGTCATTCGCTGAACATGTCGTCACCTTTTTATCATCATTGAGCAGTCTGTCTATCTATCTTATCCAGTGGTTCTTAACCTTGTTTGAGGTACCGAACCCACAAGTTTCATATACACATTCACCGAACCCTTCTTTAGTGTCATCACGAATTGCGGGTGTGTCTTGACCTCCGTGGCGGAGGCTCCACCGAACCCCTGAGACCGACTCACCGAACCCCTAGGGTTCGATCGAACCCCGGTTAAGAACCACTGATCTAATCCTCTTCATGCATCAGGTTGCACACAAGGCCTCAACCAGAGTCCGCAACCTATGTCGATCAGCTGAAACCCGCTCTAGGTCACCCCCATGCCCCAGCCCTTTCCTTTCGTCTCTCTTTCCACTGTTCCTCTCCAACATTGAGTAGTCTATTGAGTGGCAATCTTCCCTTTGTATAGGTTATGTGGACCTCAAAAAGGCCTTTGACAGTGTAGACGAGGACGTCATCTAGAGCTTGATGATCCACTACCGCGTTTCGCCTAACCTCACAAACATTATCCAGAGGTTGTACTCGTTCTTCCAAGTTATCAACAACTGCAAGCTCACTAACATCTCTGTAATGAAGACTGGCGTAAGACGGTTGAATATTGTCACCGACAATCTTCCTCATGATCATAGGCTAGATTACACGCAAGACGACCCAAGACAACAACAGTTGTGTCTTGTGGACCTTCACCAAACAGCTAGAGGATCTGGACTTTGCAGATGACACTTGTCTCCTGTCTCATAGGATGCAGCATACACAGACCAAAGTGAACAAGCTAGCAGAGGAAGTGGAGAAGACTGGCTAAAAGGTTAATAGAAAGAAGACCGAAGTGATGAGAATCAACAACAAGCAGGAACTCCCAATCTAGCTTCAAGGAGAGAACATTCTGAAAACATAGCTTCGTGTATACGGAGGGGGGGGGGAGGCATTGTCAACAAAGACTGTGGAGTGTTTACTATTATGACGCTTAAGTGTATTTCATTTTTTTCTAACACAACAAAGAACAAAGTTAACGATTTCTACTAAAAGTTGATGTGGGACTATGCCTATTTCGATCGCAAGAACAAAAAAAGGCTGTAGGTCTCCTCTGAAAAAAATCAGGAAACCTATGTATCAGATATTGTGTGTAGTCGTGAGATGGATAACACATCTGATACACATTAATGTTAGTTACTGAACTACACATTATCAGAACCTGTTAACTGGATGGCCAAATACTTTGCCCCTACACAATTATCTGATGAATAATGTTTACCGCTGCGGTTGTTTCTTCCCTGTGTACTTAGGGAAAATATTCGTGTTGGTAACGCTCACTCTTGCACTCACGTCGTGGTATGTTCAACCAATCAAATGTCTGCGAGCTGGCCGTGACGTCAGAATAGGAAATGTGTTCAACCAATAGATCGTCTGATCGTCCTCGTCAGACAAGGAAGTGATGTCTTTGTACAAATGTTCACAGCGCACCACGTTTGGGCGTCTTCACGACGAAGCTCTTGGGTGAAGGAAATTCATTCGCGTTTCTTTTTGTTTTGAGTTTCTTTTTCAGAAAGTTTTAAACACAGAGTAGAATTTGAGGTGAAAGCTTTAGTTACATTATACTGTCGGCGAAAATAAAAGGAAAAGATTCTCTAAGCAAGTCTAAGAAGTCACATCCTGTGGTAAGTAGTCATCATCATCATCATCATCATCATCATCATCATCATCATCATCATCGATCAATCATCATCGATCATCATGTTAGATCAATCATCATCCATCATCCATCACCAATCATCATCATCATCATTATGATTATTATGCTTGGCCTGGAAAGCATTTTATAACCAGAAAGAAGATACTTGTCCTTCAAATCATCATGTTGCCCTGAGAGTTGTACTTATCGCACTATCCCATCTGCCTATAGGGCCAGACCTGTGCCATCTGTTGTAGCTTCTTAACATTCCAGCCCGTGTCTAGACCTTTGTCTAGGTCATATTGGAGGCGTCTGGAGCTTGTTTAGCTGATGAATATTGGACTGATGGTAGAACTGTTTGTTTGCAGTACTACTTGAATCTTGTTGAATGTTTTTATGATTCGTGTGGTAGTGCTGATGAGTTGACTCATGTTTACCTTACACTTGAATGTGTTAATATATTACACATATTTTGCAAGTAACAAAGGTTAGTTCCTTGAAGGATTTAATGGTGGACTAGATAGCCAAAACGACCTTTGTTTTTTTTTTTTTTTTTTTTTTTTTGAGACGACTTGACAAAACACAAACAGGAAAAAAAAAAAAGAAAAGAAATGGAACAGAGGCGGAAATAAGTACAAAGAGACGATAAAGCTACGCTATAGGGCTACTCACTTTCGATTCTCTTGACCAGCCTTCCACTGCTGCTTTGCTTAGTGGAGTGAATTGTTGGAACACCTCCATCAACTCTCTTTCGATCATAGTTCAGCCTTCTGCAAACTTTCCAACATTGTTACACTTCCCAAGGAAGCTAATTCCAATCAAGCTAATGATTTCTGTGAGAACCACTTACCTCCCTTGAATAACAAAAAAATCATGGAAAATGGGTAAAAAATCATGACATCGTTGGAGAACGAATTATACCCACTGGGATTTACAAGTATGTCAAGTTGTTCATCTTAAATACATTATGTAAATATCTGGAAAAACTGAAGTCGAACGCACGACTTCTTTTGGTTGGTGTTAGTTCTTTTACAATCCAACCTTGCTTTTTAGTATTGAAGGTAATATCTGACTTTACTTTTTCAAATCAGCTAGTTTTGTGGATATTACATTTTTTGTAACTTGCACACAACGAAGATTCCAGAAAATTAATAAAGGTTCTACATTAATTAATCTCTTTATATATAAGATGGTGGCGCTTAGAGAGTGAATGATGTGAGTGTGGGGCCTGATTGTCACATCTAGGTGTGGGGAAAAGTTTGACTTTATCAACATTTGTTTATCTTTGGGCTTGTCTAATTGAAGCCTACAGACGCGGATGAATATTCTCCTAGCACTTTATTCTCTGTTCGCCTTGTGATCCAGCACACAAATCAACATTGGTGTTAGTTGGAATTAAGTTTCATTTCCAGGGAAAGGACAACAACTGTCAGGTAGTTTAAAAATGAAAGTATCGTAATCAAAAACTGATGTTTTGACCACGAGCCTGCTTAAAGAGTGTGTGACTGTGTGAGTGTGAGTACGGATAAGATTTATACTCAGGACCCGAACTTGAAGATTGATTTATGTGATGTAACAGTTAGAATGTATTCGAGAATAGTTTTTTAGTAACTTAAGAGTCAAAAGCTTTTGGATATTTGGGGTTTACGTTTATGTCAGAAGCCAATGCCAAGGTGTCTATGTTACAATGTGTTACTGCGCTGCTGTATTGTGAAGTCCTGTAACCATGGCAAAGGAACATGACATGCGTTGACAGCCTCAGACAATCGTTTTGTTTTATTGTAGACAGAACGTGCAATTTTCGGCTGTGAGTGCGTTGGTCGGACCGTCCGTACCATGACAGTCAGGTGACAATGCATGAGTCCAACATGAAGGCAGATTACAAGGTTCACAGAGATACGAGAAAATATCGGTGATGTAGGGTCGAGGTTAATAGACGAAGGTACCGGTGTGTAGGTTATTTCGTGGCGAAGAATAGTAACACGGAGAAACAAGACAAAAACACGAACTGAAGCAATGAAGAGATAATGAAGTACACAGTAGGTCAGGCAGGTCGGTCAAGTCCGCACACAACTGCAAACGGATACACTTTAATTATGACTTGTATTAAGACAGTTAAATACTGAATTTTGTTACCGATTTCTTAACTCATTTTACTAGTAGTGGAAGAATGTATAGAACAAAAGGAAATTGTTGTAAAGGTGTTTATAAAAATGCAACACTTCATCAGTGTATATGTGTGTGTGTGTGCTTGTACGCGCAAATGAAGAAAATAATTGAGTTTTGTGCCTGAGCTAACTGGTGCAGCAAAGTTGGTATTGCTACAAACGTTTGTCCTTCCTTGGAAAGATTCATAGTGGGATGGATAGTACACAGGGCTGTTGAGTGTGAGGCTAGAAAACCTTACCCGTCCTCCAAACGGCTGTTGAGTTTGACTTCTAAAAAAAAGGTTAGATATTTGGAATTTTCCTGCCACGTGCCATAACCTAGTTAGCGTGTCTGTGTTTTATGTTTTACCTTTAAATATTTCCCTTTACTGCGAAAACATTCCCATGAAGCTTTTACAAGTTTCCAATAATATAAACAAAGTTACCTAACCCTCTTAATAATCTTTTGACTAGAAAATACGGAATTCGTTTTTTTGTTTTTTCCAAACGATCTTGTAATATGTTTGAACAGGGCTTCTGCTTACGCAAAAAATTGCGTACAGTACGCATTAAAAGTTCGGAGGACCCCTTCAATTTTCGTCAATGGGGTCCCATTCAAATTTGGGCGAAGAACAGGGACCCCTTAAAAATCTGAAGAAGGGGTCCCTGGGACCCCAAAGAATTTAGCCTTAGCAGAAGCCCTGTTTGAACATTGTCGCGTTACCACCCCCTGGCCGCCGGAAGATGCACGCCCGAAGTCCGCTCGCACAGCCGGAGACGAACGCGAAACCCCCTCCGCTCGGCCGGAGACGGCTTGCTGACATACCATTCGAACCACAGGCTGAGCGCAGACCACAACAACGATGACAAAGACAAAGTTTACAAAAGAGACAGGTTTATTAACTAAACATAAAATAACACTAATAAGAAAAACTAGCATCAACACAATTCACAATAAAAGAGTTGCCCTGTGCACAGGCATGTTACAGTAGGCAAAGAAGAAAAAAAAACAAACAAACAAAACAACAAGGGAAGACAAACCACCCGCACGCACTGCTGGGTGGCAAGTCGAATGTCCGCTCAAGGTGCTCGCTGGCGGCAGCCCGCCCTCTCTGGCCCGCGTGCCGCTACAGCGGTGACCCCCCCTCTCTCCCTCTGGACCAGCTGTCCCCCCCCCTCGGTTCTCCCGTCCGGGTAGACCTTGGTCACGTGAGTCCCTGCTCGCCGGCCTCCACCCTAGGTACTCCCTCGATCGCCAGGCCGCACACTCGCGCAGCAGGGTCCTGCTCACGCGCCGACGAGGCGATGAAGGCGCAGGGTCGACACAATGGCGGACATTAGCACGAAAGGCAACGTGCAGAAACGACGACATGGACGAAGAGCAAATCCAACATGAAGAATATGAAGAAACACGTAGAGAATATACAAAAAAAGCCTGCAGAGAAAAACAATTCATTCAATCAACAGGCGGCACTCTAAACACTGTTCAGTGTCTAATAACATCTTCTAGCACAAGTGTACATACATGTGACCATTAAACGCCGGTCCTAAAACACAAATCCATTTAGTAAGAACCGGGTGCGCGCCACATGCGCCGCGACCCGGCCAACACAAAAGCCATCCTAACAGGACACAAGTCTTACACTCCAAAAATCGTGAGCATAGTCATTAACATATAAAGGTCAACTCATTCGCACTCCAACCGCCAACTAAGTCTATAGACTAGAAACGTGTAGAACTCAAAGAAAATAGACTCTCAGGTCAGGTCAGGTCAGGTCAATCCCATGCCCGGTCCGGGCGTAGGGGGGACCGTCTGGCAGCAGCAACAGACAGAATTTTCCACCCGGTCCTGTCTTGAGCAGATGAGAGCAGGTCTGGCATCTCACGTTCGGTCCATTCTTTGATGTTGGTGACCCAGCTTTTCCTCGGACGACCACGACGACGGCTCCCTTCGAGGGTTCCTTGTAGGATCGTCTTGGACAGGGTGTTGTGGCGGGTGACGTGACCGAACCAGGCGAGCTTGCGCCGCTTCACTGTTGCCAGAAGGGGCTCATGTGGGCCCACGAGGGAGGTTACGGTGCTCCGTACGTATGCGTTGGTCTTGTGTTCGCGGTACGAGATGCGGAGCAGCTTTCTCAGGCACTTGTTCTCAAAGGCCTGGAGTTTCTTCTCCGTTGCGGCAAGCAGCGTCCAAGTCTCGCAGCCGTAGAGAAGGATTGACACTACGAGGGACTTGTACAGCCTGTGCTTGGTACTGAAGCTGATTGAGTTGCTTCGCCAGATCCTCTCCAGCCTGGACATTGCGGATGTTGCCATACCAATCCTGATACGGATCTCTGCTGTACAGCAACCATCTCTAGTCAGGGTGGCACCCAAGTACTTGAAGCTGTTGACCTCCTCCAGTTTCTGGCCGTTCATGACGATGTTGCTGCTGTTGTCGGTGGTGGAAATAATCATTACTTTGCTTTTTTCTGAGCTTATTTCCATGCCATAGGCCCCCGCTCGCCTGGAGAGTCTGTCCGTCAAATCCTGAAGTTCGTTGTTACTGCCTGCCATGAGGTCAATGTCATCTGCAAAGCGTAGGTTGCACAGGGGTCTGCCACCAATGGAGATTGAGTAAGGTGGTTGTGGAGGGTTTCTTGCATGATTTTTTCAAGGAAGATGTTAAAAAGGATGGAGAGAGTAGGCACCCTTGACGGACCCCGATCGTCATCGCGAAGAACTCGCCTAGCTGGTTGTTGAGAAGCACCGCGCTGGAGGCGTTCTTGTAGAGTGCTGCTACCATCTGGATCAGTCCCTCCTCTATGTTGAATGATCTCATGACCTGCCAGAGTCCATCGTGCCAGACACGATCAAAAGCTTTTTTGAAATCGATGAAGTTATGGTATAGTTCACGATGATGCTCCAGGTGTTTTTCTATCATAACACGCAGTTAAAGATCTGTTCTACCGTGCTTCTTCCAGCCCTGAAGCCAGCCTGTTCTTCTGCCAGCAGTTCCTCTGCAATAGGTTTAAGCGGTTGAGGATGATTCTGAGCATGACTTTGCTTGGGTGACTTATCAGACTGATGGTTCTGTAGTTCTGGCACTGCTTCAGGTTCCCTTTCTTAGGGAGTGGGATGATGATAGACTGAGCCCATTCTTCTGGCCATTTCTTCTCTTCCCATATCTTTTGACACAGTGTGGTGAAGGCCTTGGTTGTTGCGTCTCCTCCATGCTTCAGCAGCTCAGCGGGTACGTTGTCCACACCAGGTGACTTTCCTCCCTTCAGACTGTGCATAGCTTCTCTCACCTCATCAGTGAGGACTGGCAGGTCTTCAGTCTCTCTTGTCCCAGTCTGGTGATGCTGGAGAATGCTGGTGTCTGGTTCGATCTTGTAGTTGTACAAGTCTTGGCAGTATTCAGTCCAACGGCTCAGTACAGCAGCTTTCTCAGTAAGGAGCTGTCCGGTGCTGTCTTCGATGACTGTGGCTGGTCGCTGCTGAGTCTTGGTGAGGGCCTTCAATGTTTCATATGCCTTCTTGCTGTCTCCGCTTGCCATGCCTATTTCCACGCTGCAACACTGGTCTTCGATCCAATCTTCTTTTGCCTCCTTCATCCTTGTTCTGATCTGCTGGTTGACAAGTCTGTACTTGTCTGCTGTCGTCGGGTCTCGACCTCTCTCTTTCTTCAAGGCTCTCCTTACGTCGCAAAGATCAAGGATGTCGTCTGTTACCCAGGGTTGTTTGCGCTTCCTCTGCTTCCCCAGCACTTCGTCTGCAGTAGAGAGTAGCACTTCTTTGATACTTCCAGCAAGGGTGTCTATGTCGCAGTCTAAAGTAGTCAGGGCTGCAAATTTGCCCCCCACCTGGGCCTGGAAGATCTTCTCTGTGTCCGGATCTTTGAGCTTCTCAAGGTTGAAACGGATGCGAGGGCTCTTATTGTTGTCACGTCTCAACTTCAGTTTCAACTTGAGGCTAGTGAGGACGAGGTTGTGGTCGCTGCCTATGTCAGCGCCAGGAAAGGACCTCGTTTGTGCTTTGTTGATGCTTGATTTGAAACGCTGAGGCAGCAAGATGAAGTCAATCTGGTTATGGACCAGACCTCCCGGCGAATGCCACGTTACAGTTCTTGACTTCTTGTGCGGGTGGAGGGTATTGGCAATGGTGAGACGGTGACTCTGAGCGAATTCTAGTAGCCGTAGGCCTCTTGCGTTGGTGTTGCCCAGGCCAAACTTGCCGACTGTTCCTGCCCATTGTTGGTAAGCGTCAGGGCCGATCGTAGCATTCCAGTCGCCAAGGACAAGCAAGATGTCTTTCTTCGGAGTTTTCTTGATGATGTTGTCCAGCTCCTCGTAGAATTCCTCAACCTCTTCATCTTCGTGTTCTGATGTTGGCGTACACTTGTATAATGGTGATGTTGTGCGGTCGAGCAGAGATTCGGATGGAGATAAGTCTGCTAGAGACTGGGGTGCAGCTGATGACAGTTCCAGCCACCTCCTTCCTGACAATGAAAGCGACACCACGTTCATGCTTGGTTTCGTCTCCGCTGAACCAGAGCTTGTGGCCTTCATCTGTAGTTGACTCCCCGAAACCAGTCCATCGGACTTCCGCAAGTCCCACTATGTCCCAGCGGTAACGCTGTAACTCGTGTGTGAGTTCTTTCACTTTGCCGCATTGAAAGAGTGTGCGAACATTCCATGTTCCGATAGTAGTCCCTTGTGTAGGCAGCTTGATTGTAGACTTGGGTGTAGACTTGGTTCCAGTAGCACACTTGTCGCCCCCTCCCTGGAGACCACCAGAGGGGTGCGCGGTCGTTGGTGATCCGGGCCTCGACCGATCCGGCATGTTGCTTCTTGTCTGTTTTGCTACCATAAGTCCTTTCAGTGGGCTTTGGCGAACTTGGTGGCGCCCATCTCCTCTCCAAGTATTTTATTGACGTGCATAAGAACACGTCAGCCCCTCACAGCGTTTGTCCCGCCAGCAGAAGCGGTTGCCGGGGTGTGGCTAGGTTAAGGACCTGGAGCCAGCTGTGAGAGTTGAGTGCCATGTGAGGACCAGTGCTCCCGTCTGTCCCAGGGACACTGCTGCCGGAAAGTCAAAGGTGCGACCTCTACATGGACACCCCAGACACCGGGGAAGGCATTTCACATATGACATAAAATGACGTAAAATAATGTGACGTCAGAACAAAATGACGGTACTCCAAGTCAAAGGTCAGCGTCTACACGCAATATGAGCACAATCCGTAGGCCAAATAATCAAACATGTCATATAAGCTGGAATGCATTTCATACGAAATATAGCTGCACATAGCACATCCAACAGACGACATCAGCCTACTGAACGACGAATGACCCTAGCACACTCAAAAATTCACCAAACCAACGGACATGATCGAAGCTCACTGAACTGTGCCGCCGATCGCCAAGTCAGAAGGTGGACAAAGAATTACGAAGAAATAGACTCTACTAACCCAAAATGGCTTGTGATGGTGAGAGACCAGCGCCGGCCGCTAGGGCCACGGTCCTCCACCGTCCCCCACGTCCGGCGCCGTCCGTTGCTGGATGAAGACTCTCCAGAAAAGACAGAAAAACGCGCCAAGGACCCCAACGCGCGCGAAAAGCAAAGAAACAAAGAGAAAAGGGGGGGGGGGTTGCTGTCCCATCCCGAAAGAAAAAGATACCTGTGACGCCGCGAGTCAGGGCTCTTGGGCTCGCGAGACTGATAGGGTTACACAAGGACCAGGTAAACCGTCCCTTGATTCTCCCCATCCGTACGTACACACACAGCGCCAGGCCATCACAGTACGGAAAGCACAACACGGACAGCAGAAAAATCGCCGACACGCGACATACATATCACAGATAAGTTGATACTATGTAACATTTATTGGCTGATCTTATTTTTAAAAGCTTATATTCTTCATGTCCTGCTCTGATTTCAGTGATAAAGATGACTATGAAGCTTTTCATGTGTCTATTGACACTCTTGATTCAGCACCAGGTACAGAAAACACGAGGTAAGATAACGAGGTGTTCACACTGAAGGATAGAAATACGTTGGTTGAAAATTTAGTGGTCAACATTTTTTTTTTACAAAAGTCATGTTACTGAAATAAAATTAGACATTTCTTTCGAATTTTTATTTTCTTAACACAAATGTGACAATCAAATGTAAAGTTGGCTCTAGTTTTTGTTGTTTAGTTAAGTCCATGTTACTCCTCGAGGAGCATAGGGCCCCAACAACACCTCACCAGCGGACCCGGTGGCTCTGATGTCCTTTGCCTCGCTCTCTACTGTTCTGTTCCAAGTCTGCTTTGGTCTCCCAACTCTCCCCTTACCCTGAAGGTTCCAGTCTAGTTCCTGCTTGACAATAGTGTCAGCTGGTTTGCGAAGGGTGTGTCCTGTCCAGCCGCATTTGCGCTTTTTGATGTCTTAGCTAGTGGCATTCTGGTTGGTTCTTTCCGACAGGCTGCCGTAGAAGATATTTTCAGGCCATCTGTAGCTTGTTGTTGATGGCGTTTGTCAACTCCAGGTTTCACAACTATACAGTAGAACAGCATTCACATCTGTGTTGAAACTGTGGATCTTACTGCGGACGGATAATGCTCAAGAGTTCCAGATGAGAAGAAGGCTGTCAAAAGCATGCCTACCTTGTTGATGCGGCTTTTGATATCATTGTCAACCCTACCCTTCTTGTTTACAATGCTCCTCAGAGACACGAAGCGATCTGTTTTCAGGATGTACTCCTTAAATTTGGATTGAGAGGTTTCATCACTTCGGTCTTCTATCCATCTTCTCTGCTTTGTATGCTGGATTACTCAGTTATTTTGTGCATGTTTTTTGCTGATGACCTATATAGAGTAAGGACTGCCAGTCATTAGAATGTTCAATGATAATATGGAGGATGGCGATGTGATCAAGACATGACCTATCCTTGCGAAATCCTGCTTGTTCTGGTCTAAGTCTCTTGTAAAAGGACTTTTTCAATCTATCTAGTATTAGCCTTGTCAGAACTTTGCTGTAAATGGACAGATGTACGATCCCCAACCAATTGTTATAATGGGATATGTCCCCGTGTTTTAGTCGCTTGACCAGGTGGCCTAGTTTCTACTCTGTTGGTACTAGCTCTTGTTCCCAGATCTTGTGTAGAAGGGGCTGTGAAATATTTACTGTTTTTGGGGGGATCTGCTTTTAATGCTTCTGGGGACATTCCATCCATGCATGATGCCTTGGCATTTCTATGGTCTCGGTAGCTTTAATAATTCAGGGCTTCTGCTAAGGCTAAATTCTTTGAGGTCCCAGGGACCCCTTCTTCAGATTTCTAAGGGGTCCCAGGCGAACTCTAAGGGGTCCCTTTACAATGTGAAAAGAAAATCAACAAATCAACATACTTTGTTCAATTGCCTTTCATGCACACAAAGCACTGTAATGTCTAGTCAGAAACGGCGAGATTTCTGTGCCATCAAGTCTGTGCAAGCATCTGTGATGAGCTTATGCTCATTGTACTTGGGGTGCTCACTTTCCGTTTCTGAGACGATGATTTTAAACACACCGTATACATCTTGGAAATAGGTTGATGGAACTCTTCTCTGTAAGGGGAAAAACTCAGTGTAAGGGAAGTAACTCTCACCTTGTAGCAGACGACAACAATAGCATGGGCAACGATGTCAGACACTACACTTACCCAATTTTATATCTGTTTTTCGCCCAAATTTGAAGGGGTCCCTGGGACCCCATTGACGAAAATTGAAGGGGTCCTCCGAACTTTTAATGCGTACTGTACGCAATTTTTTGCGTAAACAGAAGCCCTGACAATTTCTGTCTTAGTGGGAGGGCTGCTGTTGATGGGAGGTTGTTCAGTTGCTGCTGGTAGTTCTGGTAATGAAGTTGAACGAGGTCGATTCAGGATCTCTTCGCAGTTTTTCATTCAGGGGTCTCTTTGTAAGCGTCGCTTGTTATGGCCTTGCTATCTTTGTCTTTCACCGGGTTGTTTGGGTTAATGTTTCTGCCTGACAGAGGTCTTATTATTTCGTATAATCGCTTCATTTTTTCCCTGTATAGCTGCTGTCTCTGCTTCCTCTGTCAGTTCATGCATGAAGCTTCTCTTGTTCTCCCTGACAGACCTCTTCACTTGGCTGTTGGCATCACAATATTCAGCTCTAAAATCTTCGTTTTCTCTTTTATCTTGACACTGGTTGAGCTTTTGGTTGCCTGTCTTGATTCTGGTTTTGTTGTAATGTGCAATAATTAGTGTGTTATCACGAAATGGAGGCTAATAGTCATTGACCTCTGGTTAATGCCTATAAACAATCAAGCCATAGAATACGTCTTTGATTTTTTTGCTGTCTCTTGTACACCTTTTCTAGAGCATCTCTGGGTAGTGTCTATCAATAGTCAGCCAGCATGGTAGTGGTAAATTCTTCTTCGTATGATTTCTCTATTGTTAAGATATCTGGATAAAACCTTGGCTATGACACCCTGTAGACGAGTCCTTTGATTGTCCTATATATTTTTCCTTTCCTTTCCTTGTCCTCCTTTCTCTTTCTTTTACCTCATCTTCTTTTGTCTGATCTCATTTTTTAATTATCTGTATTTTTTTATTATTCTTTCTTCTGCTTATATTTTCGTCCTATACTCTATTTTACTATAAGAAAAATTGTAGCTGAGACAGTATCTGAGACAACAGACTTTTAATTTAGCATTACATGTTGAATGTTACAACCTTACTCCTGCTATGTGAGAATAATGTCAGAAAAATTTTTATTGTTTTTTTCTTTATACTTAAATCATACATGCACAAAACATAAAATACTACCACATAAAACAATTTGCATAAATAAGTCAACAAACATATCCCTGGCAATGTACACAAATCATTCCTCAACCTCATCAAACCCTACCTTATGGAAGGAGCAGCTGACAATAGAAACATAGTTTGTAGTGGTTTGTCTTTAACTTTTAGTTGTATCTGACGCAAATATAGATAGCTTTCAACTCATGGCATATGACATCCTTTATATCCGAGGCATACCACACCTACATATTATCTTCAAGTATATAAATGTTAAATAGGGGAAGGGAAACATATCTACTCATAAACACTTTCAATTAGATATAGGGTATCGAGACTATGAGGACACATAAGGGATACAGAATTATTTTTCACAGATACATTACTATAAATATACATACCAAAAAGCAATATTTTACAATATAGCAGCATAAAAACAAACGTCTGCACATAGATTAACAGCCCTTTTAAGAATGCTTCCATCTGCCCAGAGAAGCTAGCGAAGTAACATTTTACACAACAGAAAAGTATGTGGGTTTTTTTCCCATCTCATACAGATCAAGCAATCATCATAGAAGTTACCTTGGATCCTATGTGTCATAGCTGACAGCACTGAAATATTATTGCATGTCATATCATGACATACGTAGTTGTAGGTATTCATGAAGTCATTTATATATGTATAGTCAGCATTTAGTCTAGTTAACAAGTTGTTAATTTGATAGCCAGTGTTTAGCAAACTTTTCTTCGTTTACTTCTAAACATGCATTAAATTTCTCAATAGTATATCTGTGTTTCAATATTTTGATAAAGGGTTCTAACTTGGGGATTTTTTAAAATCTACAATAATATATGTATGCTTTCACGAGCAGTAAAATTAAAGCAAGTACATCATCTGTTTTAAAGTTATTTCTGCATCCAAAGAGAACCAGTTTGGAGCATTTGTATATTTCTATAATATACAATTTTGTAAGTTTCTCCAAAATCATTAACATACTTACAATTAGCTCGAGAGAATGGCAGTCGTGACCTCTGACCATGTGTATGTGCTTATTCCTCGGAGTTTGCGACAGGGAGCTTCTCTGAACTCCCATTCGTTCTCAACAACTTCACACTCACTCCAGTCGTGTCCACTAGTTCACATCCCGTTACCACCATCGACTACGCCTGACAGTCCTGACAACATGTCTGCCTTTCAAATGAAGAGAAATCAGCAATAAAACAACTAGTATTAAAGATAATGAAAATCGTGATTTTATCTAAAACATATCTCTTAACTGAGGCATTCTGCATAAAATAAAGAGACCTCGTGATCAAGAATATAGAATATAGTCCCCAAGGAGATCAGCTTCTCCGACTGACTTTAAGCTGACATCTCATTAAAACTCTTGCAGAAACGCAAAGAAGGACAATTGAAAGGCAGATGCCAAGGCAGGTTGTAAAGCACTAACCCTATCAAACCTCGCACTAAACATAGTTTGTATCACGGAAACGAATGGCAGTTTGCAAGATGACGACGTGGGTAGATTCAAGTGGCAATCGCTAAAAAGAAAGCTCGTCAATCCCAATACTAAGTAAATAGCTAATTTTATTCTTCTTAGGTCCATAGGGTCTATTTATACAAAACTGTACAACAAAAATGTAGACAGCAGAAAAAAAATCCAAACCACAATTCTTTTTTCCATTTTCTGTCCTGTCTTATTTACTCATTCTTTTTCGTCTTTTCTTTTGCTTGATCATTTTTTTCTATTATTTTTACTTTTTATAACTTTTTCTGCTTCTATTTTAGTCTTGTACTATATATTCGTTATATAATATAGGAACAAAATTGTAGGTAAGTCAGTATTTAAAATAGAAGGCTTTAATAAAAAAAATCCTTACTCTTGTTATAGTCAGAACAATGTCAGAAACTTCATCTTGTCCACAGCAATCATTCCACAGAAGTTTCTCCTTGTCACTAACTATTATAACGGCATCCACCGCATAGACATCGACACGGGAAGTAATGTTACAATCCGTCCTGACGGTCTGGAGAACCCATATGGTATTGACTACGATCCAGTAGACGGTCGTGTCTATTGGTCAAATGCAGAGGAGAAGACCATTCGATCCGCTAACCTTGATGGCAGCGATGCTCGGCTGGTTCTCAATATTAGTCAAGGTAAAGTAGCTTACAAACACTGTGGTCATTTGTTCTAGACTTATTGCACAATATCTAAAACCATTTTATAATACTTATTTTTCTGCTAAAGATAAGACTCAAAGTGCTTTACAGGAAGGCAGAAACACAAAATAGACACAACATTCCTAATACACACATAGGCCCATGTCAACATTCAGACTGACAGAGAAACATTCAACAGCTGCCAAAAAAAAGGTCAAAAATCTTAAAAACAAAGTTCGCGAGGAGAGCTAGGTATTAAACAAATCGTTTAGCAGTCACAATGATGTGGAAAAAATGTGTTTGATGTAAACCATGGAATAACAAAACTACAGAGAAGTTATCGTGTGCACAATCTCAAAACTTTAAGTGATTATGCATGTTCTAACGGGAGAAGAGACGAGACTGCCGATGATATGCTCATACTTCAGCTCCTACAACGATGAATGACACACAAGTTGCATTACAGGTTGAGAAAGTTTATGAAGCAGTTTCCTAAAAGAGCTTTACATCTTTGCTGCTGACATACAGATTAAAAAGAACAACAAATGCAACATGGCACAACTATGTAGTAGCCAGGTGATCAGCAAAGTTGTCCACAATGTACCACATGGCCTGGCGATATAAAACAATATAGAAGAGAGCAAGTGTCATAGCAAACGTAATCAACAGGACACACACAGGTGACAGAAATTTACAAACTAAAACAAAGAAATGAAGAAAAGTCACATTCTAGTCAGGTAAACAAAAGACATCTCGGAAAACAATCATGCTTGTGTGCTAAAATGTTGTATTGTTTACTAAGGTTACTATTGTTTAATAATGCTTGTGAGCTGTGAATGCAGCCGAGAAGACAAAACTATCGCTGAAACGTTTTCATTTATATATCTTTCAGAAATCCTTTTTTCTCTGTCATTAGTCTGATTGATTTATGTTACTGTGGTCTAACATGTGTGTAGGCAATAAAATCACTGTGAAGTAAACAATTGTCGTCTGTAAAGTGACACACAGTAAAGTCTTTTCGAAAGTCATTTCATTAAATTATCAGACTGTAGTAATTGTTACATACCATGTAGAAATAAAAAATAAATATATTTTAAGACAAATTCAAATGTATAACTAACATGTTCTTTTTTTCTTTTTAAGAACTTACGTAAATCAAAAATGTGATTTACATTGTCTGCATAGCTCTGTGGTAAAATGACTGACACACGTTGTAGCTGATTAAGTTCTCAATGAATTTGATTCTAGAAATGTTTGTTGTTTGTTCAGTGCCCGAAATTCTCTGAAGGTATTTGAATAAGTGTGATATTATCATAAATGCTCATTTGTTAACTGTTTATAAGGAGGTGACCTATGGGGCCTTTCTGTGGACTCTGTGTCGAGGCTACTGTTCTACGCCGACGGCAACAGTGTCATCGGAATGATATCACTGGACAACAACAACAGTCATCATGTTGTAGTCGTTTCAGACCTAGGTCTGCCTGTGGACATCGAGCTGGACAAACACAATGGGTCATTATATTAAGACTTGTAAATGAAGATAAACACATTGAGCTAATTAATTTTAATGTGTTTACGATGTTAAAAATAACAGCAGTAAATGTTAGAGAATTTATTTACCAAATGTATACAGAAGAGAGATTTACATGCTAATGATAATGCACTTGGGACTTCGGACATAAAGAAGGAATAAACAACAATACCAAGGTGTCAAGGAAGAGAATAACAAATAAATGAAAGTAGAAAAATTAGAAATCCTGGTCTTGAAATGTGAGAAGTGCAATAAAAGAGATTGAGACCAAATATAAATGTGATTTAGCTTTGCTTTCTAATTTTTTGTACAAACAACAGTGTTATCTACTGGAGTGACCCTGTCAGGAGTAAAATAGAGAGGTGTAACTATGACGGCTCGGACCGTGAGACATTGATTTTCGGATCCACGAATCTTAAAGGTCCTCATGGTCTTGCTTTGGACACAGTAGGTAAGATGTCTGATTTTTTTTTCACTTACTGCTCATTTTTTTGAGATTACATATGTGTGAACTTACGGATTTGTTCTTACATTTTTCCCCATCATAATTGATTTCCTTTTCTTACCTGCTATTTAGAACGATAACTTTTCTCTTTTAACCTGTGTATCAATGATTTGTTGTTGTCTGCTTGCACCTCACTTTTCTTTACTTTGATTAAATTGATTCGCAAGTGTACCTATTCGTATCTTTTTATTCCTGCTTTCTTTCATACTTACTTCTGTTTGAGTTTATACTTATTCATGTGATGAATGAATGCATTTATGAATGTGTAAACGTGAAGGGAGGAGACTTTACTGGGCAGATACAGTCACACAGCTGATAGGATGGATGGATGTGGACAGCAAACGTTCTAAAGTTTATTTTCAACTGGAGGGCTCACATTTTATGGGCCTGGATATCTACAACAATGAGTTGTTTGTCACGGACTGGGGAGCTGAAAAGTGAGTGCTATTGTGATTTTACTTTCGCATATAGAAATGAATGATTTTGTTTTTTAACATTGGAATGCAAGGTACAAAATAGAAAAAAAGCTTTAAAGCTACATTTTCATGTAGCTACAGCGAGTAAACTTCATGGGTTTTTTTATTTTATTTGTGAAGCTATAGACATTTTCTATTATCATTTCTTAGGAACACAAACACTTAATTTATCGAACAATACACTGTTTAGATAATAAAATATGATTTATATTACACATACTTTCCATCTTTGTTGCTTGGTAAAGAAATTCGCCCATTTGGAACTGTGGAGAGGTATAACATCTGAAAAATGGAAATGTTGTATGTAAAATCAGACCATTTGAAATGAATGAGTCTTGTTTTACTACTAGCTCACAATCCTATGACAGCTACCTGTCGGGAAGTGAAAATGCGGACACGTGAAAACATTTTAACCTATTTTGGATGATAGTGAACAGGTTTAGTGATTTATATATTTAGGGAAAGATTCACAGAGATTTTTTGCTACAGGTTGGCATATTAATCTCCAGAAAAATGACTCTTACAGAATATTTTGTAAAATTTTAAAACTGCTATAAATAATATCAGCGATAACTACTAAACTAATAGGGCTCATAATGAGATCAAAATAATTTTCTTACTGCTAAACGTATAATTTCAAAAAGTGCAATTTCAAAATATTAATTTTGTGCTCATACAAACAAAAAACGTTAAAATCTTTGATTACTACAAATTTTTTGTCATTGATGCATTATTATTAAGTATATCAAACAAATATATTTTGTAGTACTGTGCCTGCGATATATGAGTTATAATTTATGCTTGTGTTTCGACGAACTATTAGCAGCTTTCACCATGGGATCTCCCTTGAAACCAAAAAATTTAAGAGAAAAAAAGGACACGACACAAATAGAAAGAAAGTTTTAGTCTTCTTGGTATTATTTTTATACAGAAATCTGGCAGAAACAACACACATCTATCGCATAGACAAGAATAAAACAATGATGGCGAGTGTAGAAGTTAAAGGGAGAGTAAACGATGTTCGTGTCTATGCCGAGGAGACAACAGTTAAAGGTCAGTAAACAGTCTGTACTGCCGGAATAAAGCTCAAAGGGAAGTCTAATGTAGAAATGCAAGGGAGATAATATTTTACTTTCATTTCTCCTTTCATTTGTCTGTGTTTTAAGCGCTTTATTGGCTCGCACCTTGAAATGCAACAAAGCTTTCTCTACTCATATATTTTCTTCACTCAGAAATTCCCTCATCTCTTTGTCAGGCCACGTGGGTTTTCTTTAACTGGTGGTAAGCGGATCGACTCCTTCACATTCCCCAGTCACTTCCTTTATTGGTTCACTGCATGAATCGCTTTATCTCCCAAAGTTCTGTACTAAATAACTAGTTTTGCGTTTCTTGTAGCAGTTTTTTTACATCCTCCTCAGGCACTTGGCTTCAAAGCATGTATTCACAGGTGTATATTGGCAGGTATAGCGAGTGCAGCATGAGAGGAATTCACTACCTGATGAATTTAACTTCTCAATGGCCTGAAAAAAAAGATTTTTACATACACGATTCAATGGCACTGACTGATTGGTTGCTTTGCCCTACCATAGTCTGGATTATTGGCAGTGTCGCTGCACAACGTCTCAAACTAAACCCCAGATAAAACGGTTGTTGATGTTGTTGTTGCTGGCTTTGAGGGAACGTGCTTCCACTTCGCGGTGATTTCACGCTGTGGGAGGGGGGATGTTTGAGAACTTTTGGGGGATTAGGGTATGGTAGATGTGGGTGTAAGGTGGGGGGTCGCTGTCATGTGATGCATCAGGTATTGTCTATTTTGTTTGTGCTCTCTTTTCTGTTGATTAGTGTTGCTGAGTCTGTTTTGTGGTCAGATAAAACGGCGCCGTTTCATACTTCTTATATGGCATGTGATAAAATTACCTAAACTTTACAGGTGTTGCATATTTCTTCTCTAAACAAAATTTTAATTTCTCGAATCACAGGACCAAACGGATGTGGCAACAACAATGGAGGCTGTAGATACATCTGTCTACCAACTCCTGGGAACAGAAGCAAGTGTTTTGCTCCGTTAGACGAGTCACATGGTATGTATCAGATATCTTGGATTACAAATGTAACGGTAAAGAAACTTTAAGATGCCTTAAAATTATTGATGACAGATGAATATGTTCTAAACAAACATCAAACGTCTATCAAGAAAAAGAATAGGTCAGTTGCATATTAAAGAAGGTAAGTGTAATTGGCAAAAGATTAAAACATTTCAACTGTTATATCAACGGACCGACATAAAAGTAAACAAATAGAAGATAAATACCTAATTCTTTTTGTACAATAAATAACCATGTCTTGACATTCCCGGCTGTCACCTGCACTCTACAGCGCCTTTCAGACGAGGAACATAAATAAATCAAAACACAGACAACAATTTAAATTTTAAAAAATATAATATAATTGAAAAATCAAAATGAGAAACACAACACAAAACAATTCATAATTCCCCAACCCCACAGTTCAAACACACGTTTCTTCCAACAATTTCAAAAGTATTCACTTTTCTTGCACAGTTCCTCTCAAAGTCTCACTTGAAACAGCACAATGTTTCCGCTTCTAAGATACACCATATATCCACATGAAAAGTACACAAAGTTTCCACTTCTTCTTGAAGTTATATCCCAAAGAAAATCCACAAGAAAATCCACAAGAAAATCCAAAAGTAAATCCAAAAGTAAATCCAAAAGTAAAACCTGGAGAGAAAAACAAAACATTCTTTAGATAAATGTAAATTCACTCTCAACTATTTCAAACCATGTTCATGAAGTATACACAAATATATCACACTCATCAGAAATACACACTCACTGAACAATCAACAAAGATTCACACTCACATCAACAGGTTCAATGCTAACAAAAATACAAAGAAGTCTGGTAACTTCAAGTCGGTTCAGGACTTGTACAACACAATCCAAATCTGGTCAGGATTTGTACAACAACACACAGTCCGTCAAGACTGGTTACAAACAAAAATCGTCCTCTCCGGACGCACTGACAACACCAAAGAGACTGTCCCTTCTCCCCGCTCCCGTCAAGGAAAACCCCCAATCAAACCACACACATCCAACACACTATCACACTCTTTCCTTTGTTCGAACTAATCAACAACAACCTATCAACAGAACTTAATTAACACAAAGGCCGGCCAGCCATCCCTGTATGGCACGGCACGCCTCAGGCTGTTGACACTGACAGCCCACTAATAGGTGTTTTACCACCTTCCCTTTCCAATTACTTCTCCCTATCCCTTCCCTAACTAATTAAAAAACAAAAATTAAACAAAATACACAGCAGGTTTGTGACACCGGCAAATATGACCTTAGTACAAAAAACGATTAGAAAACTAATGTAAGGAATCAAACAACAAGAAATGAAAACTCTTGTCTGTAACGTTTCTTCTTGCTTTAGGTATTTGTCAACAGTTGTGATTATAGTCACGTGAATAATTCACTTACTTTTATTATATGGGAGGTTTATTGCCCTCTCTATCCTTATTGTTTGCTTTGTGATTACTCTTTTTGTGTTTTATTTTTTTTATCCGTATTATTCTTTTATTATCTCGTCAATCATGCTCTTTCCTTGTCTACTTTTTAAGCTCTGAAAGCATACTCCTTCTTGAAAGGAGAAAATTATTCCAAATTTAAATCACCTTCCAAATAAAAACAGGTAAATTAAGGTTAATTAAATTTTCCACTAAGAAAGAGATGATGGAGACAGAATGACATGCCATAGAGGAGAAAATGATACAAGATGACATCACAACAACATAACAACTTGTAAACATTCTCAAGAAGAGGACAATAGAGGCCAACATCTCACAGAAAGCAATGCTGTATTGAACTGGTGAAATTAATATTGCTAAGATCTGTTAAACTTCGTCAGGTTTCGAGATACATTACAGGTAAAAATTATCTCATTAAATACATAATAAGAAAAATTATCAATAATTTATCAAATTAAAGAAAAAGTAGTGATGAAATATATAATTGAACTCATTTGATTTAGTCAAAAGTAGGATATACTTTTTCTCACAAAACTTGTTAGATTAAGAAATCTGAAATGGACATGAATTAAAAAGATTACATTAAGAATACATTGAATTTTGTTCTTTGTCTTCCTTGGTTTCTGTTGTGCCTGTTAAAATATCTAAATCCCAGTTAGTAACATCTTGGGTTTAATTTAGAAACGCGCAGACACGCTTTAAAGACAGACTAAGAACTTTGCTTAAATATCCTTGCTTTGTTCATGTCGTGTACTACTACAGAATGTTACTGTTCTTTATTTCAGGATGTGGTGAATATATTTCCCCTAGTGGCTTCATTTCGTCTCCATCGTATACTAGACAGGACCTGGAAATTGAGGAATGCATTTATATCATAAAGACAACAGCAGGCTATCGGATCACCTTAACATTTCTGACACTTGAAACTGAAGACTGCAGATTGGATTTTCTGCAGGTTTGTGGTTGGCTTGTGATTAAATATTTTTAAAGGTCTTTCATTTCGACAAAAATTATGTTCAGAAACAATTTACAGGAAAGTCCATTATAAATATAACTTTAATTATTAATTCCTTTAAAGTATTCAGTACATTGTATGTCTTTGACAACGATATGCTTAAAGGAAAGTCAGTGTGACTGAGTGTCAATTTAGGTTTCTTTCTGTTACAAAAGACAACCAAACTTTTACGGACAATGGCAGTCATCATCATGACTACTTTTTAACTTCATAAAATTTATGTTTACATCCTAAGATCCGGGATGGAAGCTTCGAGTTCTCCCCGTCTATGGGTATCTTCTGTAATACGAGAGTTCCGGACAGAGTGAGGTCCACGTCTAACACCATGTGGATCAGATCCCGGTCTGGCTCACAGTCAGGCACTGGCTTCAATGCAACTTACTCATCAGGTAAACAGCAATTTCTAAATCGATGCAACTTTGTTGTTTTACTTTTTTGTTTGGTCTTTCCCTACTGAGTATAAGTGGCCTGTATAGGTCGAGGACATGTAGAGCACACAGTAATAATTAGTCGGCCTAAGGAGCATTGTCATTTATAACAAAAAATCAAAACAAAAAAGCATCAAAACACTTGTTCATGATTTTTCCCTTTTTGTAACCCAAATGTGAATTATGCTTTTGCCCTTTTTCTTTTTTTCTAATTTCTTTTAATGAAAAAAAAACTGATTAACTAGTGTGAAGATATGACAACAATGGCACGTCGATATACTTTTCGTAAAATACAAAAACTCCACTGACATACTAAATTGTCAAATGACATTATACGTATCCACTGCAATTCAGCTCTATTATTCTACAATACTTAATTACTTCACTTACGCAGTTATTTTTTTATCTTAAAAAGGGTGAGGTCTAATGGAAAATGCGTTTTCTTGTTTATTTTACCTCTCGTAAATAAAGAATTGTCAAATTGTCCACTAGTAACTAGTTTATGGAACACATCACCACCACCGACAACGCCGGGTATTCATGACAACATGTTTGCCTTTCCAATAAAAAGGCAGCAATAAAAACAACTACTTTTAAACGAGAAGAAACGACAATAGTAATTGTATCTAAAATATCTTATAACTGACGCATTCTACGCCGAGAAGAGGTCTAATGATCAAGAATGCAGAATAATATAATATATATTAAAGTCTACAAGGATCAGCCTCTCTGTGTTTACGGCTCTATACAGACATCTCATTAAAACCCTGACAGAAACAATGAGGCAAAGAGGAAAATGCAAGGCCGATGTCGTATAAGGTGGTAAAGAGCTAAACTCATTAAGGCCAGGTAACAGTCCAAAAAGAAAATTTTGTTTTACGGGATTTTTTTGTATCAGCTATTTAACCCTTTCAAAAAAGGGTTTTTACAGCACTCGTCGCGCTATACGTAGGCCATGGAAACAATCCAAAATGGCGATCAAACGAACATTTTAAAAAGCACAAAACTTCGTCAATTTTGTGAGAAGACTCAAAATTCTGTTTGAACTAGTTACATAAAAGTCAGATCTACAATCAAATTTTGCAACATCGGCTTAGTTTTTTTATGATTTTTTTCTTGTAAAACATTGTTAAATTTTAAGAAATTTTGATTTAAAATTGTATAACTACCAAACTATTAAATATTTCTATAAAAGCTCTCGTTTAAATGTTTACATTTGAATAAAGAAAAGCTCAACCAAATTGCAGGACTATATCTCTTGTCAATACAAAGTTTTGTCCTTTTGAAATAATTAGTCTATAACCAAAACAAGAAACTGAAAAAACGAAGAAAGAAAAACTGAAAGCTTAGTAACTACTAAACTACTCAATATTTTATAAAATCTCTAACTGAAATGTGTAAATATGTATTAAAAAACTTAAACCAAAGTTTAGGCCTGTATTACATGTCAATATAAAGTTATAGGGATTTCAAGTAAACAAACTGTACACAAACAAGGAACGGAAAAAGGGAGAACAAAGTACAAGCTTAGTAACTTTGTTTTATCTAAGCCTTTCATGTAATTTACCTGTTGAATGATAAATATAACAATCTTTCAATGTGTTACTACATATAACTTTAACATAACTAATTGTTGGTAAGACTTTTAGCATGTGTTCTTTACATTAATATTAAACCTTTCCCTTGTCATGCTCAGAATAATGTCAGAAACTTCATCTTTTCTACAGCAATCATTCCACAGACGTTTCTCCTTGTCACTGACTCTTATAACGGCATCCGTCGCATAGACATCGACACTGGAAGTAATGTTACAATCAGTCCCAGTGGTCTACAGGACCCAATGGGTATTGACTACGATTCAGTAGACGGTCGTGTCTATTGGTCAAATCAACAGGACAAGACCATTCGATCCGCTAACCTTGATGGCAGCGATGCTCGGCTGGTTCACAATATTAGTCAAGGTAAAGTAGCTTACATGCAACCTGGTTATATATTTTAGACTTGTTACAAAATTGCTAAAACCAATTTAGTAAAAAAGATATTTTTATAGCTCATTTTTTACTAATGATAAGACTGTCGGGGACGACACACACAAGTCAGACAACACACTTCGTCCCACACGTTTTCTTTCTTACAACAAATTACAAAGACCTGTACGTGGGCTTACAATTATATATTATTCGGGAGCTTGTGTTGGTTTTAGTGGAGGGTAGTAAAGTTCACCGAACTCTCTTTTTGAATCAGAAGAATATCTTAAGTGACTTATACACCTTTGAATCGGATTGTAAGTCTTACGCGCACTTTCAACTTTTCTCTAGAGACTGTCTCATTAGGCCTATCTCTGTTCCATGCCATTTATTATATCTTAAACAACATATTTACACTTCATTTACCATGTGCATATACAAAATAAAACCGTTTTACCTAGATTTATAATATTAAGAATTTATTTTCAAAGAAGTGAAAATGGGAATGTGTGTGTCGATAGTGATCTCCCTTTACAGTCTCCTCACTGATTTGTACACACTACATACACCTTATGTTAAACAGATAGTGGTTACATTGGCTCCTATTTATTAATTTTAACTGATTATATGAATGCTTTTGATTGTGAGATGAGCATATAGTTAGGACTCTTGTTGAAGAACCACAGGTGCACTCATAACCACATACCGATATAACCTTCTGCCAAAGCCGTAAGTTTTGTCCTATTGCCATGGAGGCTTAGCTTATATAAGTAGACACAAAAAGTACGTAGGATTTTATCTTACTATAATGTACCTGGACTGCATTTATTTCATGGTCTTTTAACACACACACACACAGAGATACACTGACACACACACACACCATCTGCTGTCCTCGGGAACGGCCCCCTTGGGTTTTGGGACTTGTGACAGTCTCATGCCATCTCATCTTGTGAGTTTGTATGTTATCTGCTTAAAATATTCTTTAGATGTATTCTTATAAAAAACGCCTTACCTGATACCCTTCACGTCCAGGATTTGGCATTGTGAAGACTCGCATGTTATAAAGTTAACCCGCCAGCTTTAATTACACACTTTTGCACCACCAGTGCCGGACCATGAGATCAGTGATCATTGCAAAATATGATGACCATGGTACGTCACTTTGCCAGCCTGATACATGTATGATATTCTGTTTATCTATCTTTTACTTACTAATGTGTATCTTCTGGTGATTGTCTATGTTTTTTGTTTGCGAAAGTTTAGGAGTAAACAAATCTGGTCGGCCATCTTGACGCCAATCTTTGGACCTGCTTTTCTCAAAAAGACCACCATCGTACTTTCACACTTCAAACGTTTTGACTCACTCAATGTTAGGACTACAAGAACAACTTTTGTATCAAAAGAAATTTCAGAAACTGGACTTTTTAAAAATAGATAATTTGGCAAATCTTTTATTTTCAGACTTAAGACTCAATTGGTCGTGGAGAGTATATATATATATTTCTAAGTATGATTGCATGTGGTGTTAAAGCTTTCCTGTTTGTGTAAGTTACGACCATAGGGCTACTGACTAACACAGCCTATGTTTCTACGGTTATCTGCTTTTTTGTACATACGGCAGGGTATGATGAGAGGCTCATGAAAGATTTGAGCTCATGTACTTCTACAGGGACGTCTTTTGGCTTGTCTATGTTGTTTTATAAGTGATAGTATCTCAAGGTTTGTATGCATTGTATAATAAAAAAAAGTAAAAAAATAAAATAAAAACTAAAAAAAAATTACATCTAACTCAAATCAATATATGTAAATGACTACAAACCATAAATAATATATTATTGTCATAAGCGACTCTCAACATTATCGCAGTATTAGTTGAGGCCAAGTAATTTACACACAAAGTGGTCTTATATTTATGAATTTATATTTAGTTCTAGAAATTCGTGTTGTTGGTTCAGTGACAAAACTTATCTAAGGTGTTTGAATAATTGTGATATTATCATAGATACTCTTTGGTTAACTGTCTTTAAGGAGGTCAACTATGGGCCCTTTCCTTGGACTCTGTGTCGAGGCTACTATTCTACGCCTACGACGGCAACAAGGTCATTGGAATGATATCACTGGACAACAACAGTCATCATATTGTCGTCGATTCAGACATTGGTCAGCCTATAGACATCGAGCTGGACAAACACAATGGGTGGCTATAATAAGACTGTAAATAATAGTAAACCGTTGAAATCCTTAGATATTTAGGACATTGGGAAAGAGTTGGACGGAGCTACAAAAAAGGGTTAGGGAGAAACTGAAAATAAATGAAAATAAATGAAAATAGATGAAAATTAGAAAGGAATATTCAAATCTTTGTGTTTCAAGGTGAGAGCAGAACTAAAAGACACTGAGTAGCTTTTTAAACAAACAAGATATACATTTATTTAAAACTCGCTCTTCAAATGTTTATACAAACCACAGTGTGATGTACTGGAGTGACTACATCAGGAGTAAAATAGAGAGGTGTAACTATGACGGCTCGCACCGTGAGACAATCATTTCCACATCCTTGCATCTTAAAGGTCCAACTGGTCTTGCTTTGGACACTGTAGGTAAGATGTTTATTCTTTCTTGCACTCTTTGTTATTTTTAATGGGAAATAATTAAGAGTTATTTTTACTTTGATTTTCTTCTCATTATTTATTTCTTTTTGCTTCCCTTCTTGAAAATCTTCATTGTTTTGACTGTGTATTTAATGATTTGTTGTTGTATCTCACATTTCTTTGTTTTGCGTAAATTCATCCGTTAGAATACATATTAGTGTCTTTCCATTTCTGATTTCATTCATACATACTTCCGTTTGTGTTTATGCATATACATGGTATACATTACAAATACGTGGATGTGTGAACAAATGGATCAATGGGTGCGAATGTGAAGGGAGGAGACTTTATTGGGCAGATGATGGTACACAGCTGATAGGATGGACGGATTTGGATGACAGACGAACTGAAGTTCTTTTTAATCAGAAGGACTCATACTTTACGGGGCTGGATATCTACCAAAATGAGTTGTTTGTCACGGACTGGGGATCTGAACAGTAAGCGCCATTATCATTTTTCTTTATCTTACAGAAACCAAGTTATTTTTCCAATAACCACCCTTATTTGCACCAGTGGGCAGTTTGAACACGGAAAACTGCTCTAGTCTTAGAAGTAAGCTAGAAATAAATTTTGAAAAAAGTTGGTTGCAAGATTCAGCGTTGAAAAGATGTCAACAGCAAAAAATAAGAGCAAATGAAATAGAAAACCTTATGAGCAAGTGATAATTATATATATAAACGCACACTTATATCAAAGCTATTCATGTGGGCACCTACAACATCACACACACACACACACACACACACACACACACACACACACACACACACACACACACACGTAAACACATACACACACACAAACACACACACACACACACACGTAAACACATACACACACACACACACACACACACCCCACTGAGAATTCATCGGAGGTTGAGCAGCTGGACTGCAGATGGCACAAGCGATTTCAGGTACCTGTTGCTTTGACATAGAGGCAAGACATAGTGTTTACTCATTGAGCATTGGGATAGGAGCAAAAAGATAGAAAAAAGCCTTGTTGTTTAGAGAGCAGACCTTCAAGCTATATTTGCACGCAGCACTGTAGTTTCTGATTTGATTTCTATTTGTGAAGCTATTGATAACCATTCATAACACCATTGTTTAGGAACTCAAAAAAAATTTTAATAGCAAAGCATATACATGTTGAGAAACAAAAAAACTATATGTGGATTACTATGTAGATTATATATTTCTCTTTACATACCTAAAGACGGTTTAGTAATACTTCGCCTTTCATTGAGTGTTAGCCAAATAATGGCATTTGACATTTGACACAAATTTTGTAGTGCTGTGTCCACTATACTTTGTGTTATATTTTGTATTTTTTGTTTTGTTTTGTTTTGTTTTGACAAACTACTACCAGGCATCTCTCAAAAACAACACACATCTATCGCATTGACAAGAACGGAACAATGATGGCCACTGTACAAGTTAATGGCAAAGTAAACGATGTTCGTGTCTATGCCGAGGAGAGTTCACATAAAGGTCAGTAAACATTTTTTACTGGCCGGAAATTTAAAGCAAGAAGGTGAGTCTAATGTAGAAATGCAGAGGAGGTTATACTTTTCTCGAATTTTTCCTGTATCTGTCGGTGTTTTATGGGTACACAGACGTTTTGCCGACCGGACGTTTCGCCGCCGGACGTTTCGGCGCGGGGCACTTCATTTCGGCATTTCACGCGGGACCTTTAGCCGAAGTCAAGTGTGTGACGCCCCTTAGCTCACACATTTCTCTCGCCATTGTATCAATGTATCCGTGAACTCTCTCTCACTATTCCTCCTCATGTGAACCGTTAGCTCACACATTTCTCTCGCCATTGTATCAATGTTTTTTCTCAAAGCTGTTGCGCATAATCTGTGAAAACCAAAGTGAACTGTCTGTGAAGTCTGTGTGTAAAATTTGTTTGAAATAAAGAATTATTGTGTAATCTAGTAGTTACTTTCATTCTTTGAGAAGTAAGTAAGCTCTCTCTCTGACATAATGCGGCGAAACGTCCGCACACGGTTTTATGATCTTTGTTTAGCCACACCACTTGCGCATGTCTTGAGCGGTGGTGAGTGGGTCAACTGCCTCACATTCACCATTCAGTTGTTCTACTGTCCACTAGGGCGTCCATTGGTCTCCTAAAGGTCTTAGAGTCGTGGTGAGACAACATATGACAACAAGTAACCTTAATGCTTAAACAACTAATATCCTTTATGTTGCCAACTTTCGACTCAACGAAATATTTATACTTTCAGCTTTTCCTTCACCAACACCAACAAGCGAAGAAAAAACAAAAAGTGAAAGGAGAGGTAATATTGAATGTTTCAGCTATTTGTAATGTCAGTCATTTGTAATTAGGTCCGATCCACTCACATGTATGGCTCAAAATGTTCTTGAGGATGTAGTAATGAAAATATATGTTTACATTTGAATCCTGCATAAACAGTCACTTATTAGGTAATCCAACGCAAATTAGGTAGGTGTAACTGAATTTTCAAAAAATGTTCGCAGAGGGTTGCACAGGATATATCATGCTAGCACAAGTTACACTGCCAGGAATCACACTTTGATAACCGTATATAAACTTGAAATGAATAAACACTGTTCTTGTCGAAAAAAAAATCAGATTGATGCATTTAATAATATTATTATCGGTACGCTAAGAAGGTACAGAGCCGCGCGAAAAAAAAAATCACTACGCAGCACCGAGTGTTCCAAGTTTTCTAGAAATCTAAGTAGCTGGACTAACGTTACGCCCGAGCTGCGGACTAAAATTCGCCTAGTCGGGAGCAATGCAACGGTCGTAAGTCGGGTGCTATACCGTTGCTACGTCCCGACTAAGGCCTTACGCCCGAGCAATGCAACCGGCTCCTGTTGAAGAATGAAAAGAGTGTGATCCTGGTGCTAAACCAAAGATGGAATGAGTCGAAACTGTCAAGCATAACAGTCCATTTCTTTTTTTTTCTCTTCATAACACTTTCGCCCATTGACGAAAGATTCAAGGATATTTCGCAGGCAGCACATCGCGCACAATGTTTATCTTTAGAGTCTTTTATTCAACCAGTCTTTATATTTTTCTTCCTTTAGCAAGTTCTCCTGAAAAAAAACTTCCATGGCATTTTTTGAATTGTCAAGAAGACAGAGAAATGTGGTCATCCGTCAAGACTAAAATCTCGCGAAACGTAAGTTCTCGTCGCGAACGAGACTTGGCAGTCGTGTGATTAAAAGAGTGGCGAGGCGAAGAATCGTCTGCATTTTGCGCCGAAGTCGACTCCGAAAATAAATTTGTTGATTTATAAGAGGCATGAAAAATAAATCTGTGGTAAATATTTTATCGGTATAAGGACTTGTAAGGGTCACAGAGAAAATGTAAGAACCTGTGTGAGGAATTATAAGGACCGCATGGCAAATATGAGGACTTAAAAGGCCTTACGACAAAAATTCTCTGCGTAAGGCCTTGTAAGGACCTGTAAAGACCCTGCGAACCCTGAGTAAAGCCTACTTTCCGTTGGAATTACAGGCGTTGCTGGCTCTGAATAAGGATGATGTCAGTGTTGTACAATGTATACTTACTGCCCAAGACTTTATCTAAATATTTATAGTAGTAGACTGTGTGGGTATGATCACCATAGACTACATCAGACTTGTTCATCCTCAACTCAAGGATTATTTCCCTTGTCTTTAAGGCGTTGAAGTCAAGAAAATGTTGCTCACACCCAATGTACATGTACACTGTCAGACAGAGCGCCGCTGTGAACATGTTCATTGTCATACAACAGTGACAGCAAGGCGGCGATGTCAGCAGATTTTGTGACAAAATCTCTGTGTATAGGCAAGCTACAGGGGCTCAAAATAGTTATCACCCGCAGTCCAGAGTTCCAATAATACCACTTATTATTCTATAATTATATATTACTTTCATTATGGATATACTTGTTGGTATCTACCACATCGGACCGTGATTATACAGCAAGAACTAAAAGTACATGTAAGAACGCCTGAGCATCTGTGCGGAAAATTTTTGTTTCTGTCTAGTTAGGAAAATGTAAGTTAAATAATACAGTTAATTAGCATATAATTACTTTCTTTACAATTGAGTGTAGACATAAAATATTTAACGTGTTGAACTAGCAAATCATCAGGTGTGTCAGATCCTTCTGTGTACATTGATATTTGATTTTTGTATCTCACAACCGACTGATGTGAAAATATTTCTTCCTAAGCCCCAACAACCTACAACCTTTATTTCTATTTTCAGCATCTACCCCACCAGCACCAACAAGCGATCACACAATAAGAAGTGAAAGTACAGGTAGTGTTAAAAGATTCACTTTTTGTCCATTTACTTGTGTTTAGGTTCAACATTTTTAAAAAAGAAAAGGATTTTGAAGACATTTTATTTCACTTCATTACTGACACTCAATACTATTTGATATCATTCTTTCATTCATTCTATAATATGAGATCCACATAGTGCTTTATGAAATAATTTGTTTTAAAAATGTATATACCACCAATCTCGGACTACATGCCATAACTTTTGTCCCCGGGTTTAAACCCTGGGGTTTACCCAGCCTGCGGCTTGTTTGCGGATTTTTGATCATTTTTCAGATTCCGATGGTTGTTTTCAATGAGCTCCATGTTAAGCTCTTGGCGTGGTTACAGTGTTAATTGCTCACATATTTTAATCAAAGCTGTACACTATTGAAGCATTCAGATTAGTGTCTCGAGTACACCCTCATCATGCCAGAAGCGAAGACAAAATAGCTTCCATGCAGCTTTCAAGTTGTAGAAATTGTTAGGCTTATAAGCAAGTCTCTCTGTGTGAGGGAGGACAGAATGCTGAAATCTGATGAGGAGCCAAGGTTTGGGGCAGGAGTGTGGACAGACAGTATTTCAGTGAAGTAGTGGGGGAGGAGCTTCAAAGAATCCATAGCATAGAGTTGAGAGCGTGTTGACTATTGTAGCTATAAAGGGTAGACAGTGAAGAGAATAAAGAAGTGGTGTGACATGTTCACACTTGAGAGTCTGGAAAATGAAACGAGAAGCTGAGTTCTGGACTTTGTGTTTGCTTGTGTGTGTGATAATAGAAGAGGATATATATATATATAATAAACAATATTGCAATAGTTATTACTTTTCTTTCATATCGGGGAAACAGACTCTGATGGCGCTAAGACTTTAAACATCATTTTGGTCGGCGTCATCGTTGCGTTGGTAGTAATCACTGGTATCGCCATTCTCATCGTTTTCATCAAAAAAAGGAAATGTAAGTAAACATCAGGTAATACTACTGTTATAAGCATGACATAAATGCAACAACAAAAAAACCACAAAAATCAAATAGATTAAAGCATTCACTACTTTGAATACACTATAAACATGACACACATAACAATTACAACAGCACAAACATGACTCATGTCATAAATAATCTCTAAGTTTACAGTTTTCTGTGAGAAGAAATCACTCGGACATCGTCGGTCAGTTTTTGCGGCCTCAGGGCAAAGGTTACACACCGTCACACAAAGTCTCGATGTCGCTATAGCAACGCTCAAGGAAAACGAAGAAAATTTGCTGATTATGTTTATAGCACAATGACAATTCTTCTGTGAAAAAGTGAAGAACAAGAACATTCTAGTGTCTTTTGTGTACACAGACTTTTATATCGTCGTTACAAAGGTAAGAAAATAAATTTGTTTAATATCAGTTTCATGGTTTGCAAGACTTTGTTTCCATGTAACATAAACATGAAAACTTGAAGTTCTGTTTATATCATAATTTTCTGTAATGTGCAATTAATGTAACATTTTTGGTCTCATGGCCTCTTTTTTCTAGTTTTTTTTGTGGACGAATTTCATTTTTTTTCTCTGAATCACATTTATTTGAGATAAAACATGAAACACTTCAAGTAATCTGCTTGCTGTTAGAACAGTTTTCCACGTCTTTAGTTATTTAGAATCTGTTAACTTTAACAAGGCCTTGATACATCCACCTATCAGTCTGTCTTTATTCTCGGCGTCTGTCATAACTGTTGCCACTGTCACGACCACGTCACACACTGACCTCACTGCCTCACACACCGTGTTCTTTTGGTTCTTACTTATCCTGTCTCTTGGCGGATAATTGGCAACAGGTCATATGCACACAAAGAGCAAAACAAAGACTACCACCTATAATGAAGATACACAACACAAGCTTTCCTGAAAACTGACTCAGACAGGAAAATCACCATCCCTTCTCATCCGTCATTATCATCCCACAATACATTTCTAACTCGACCAGTCTTGCACCAAGAAACGGAGCGCAGCCCTGGAACTCGGTCCACAATACAAATGGTCTCCCTGATAATTTATGGTAAGTTTAAAAACAAAACAACTGGAGAGGGACAAACTAACAATAAGCAGCTGAAGAAAAACTGATTGTGTAGCGTACAGGGTAGTCAGAGGAGGGGACGGGCAAATTCCCCCTACGTTTTATTCCCCTACTGGGTGGCCAGCATAATTTTGCTGATTCATGTATTTCTGCTGGCCAGCGTTTTATAGGAAAGTTGCGAGCGGTGCGGGCAGTGTTCTCCCCTTGTCCACGTTGACTGGGGTATTACAGCCCGACCGAGAGCAGTCAGGGGGCTGCTGCTGCGATCTCTACCATTGCCGTGCTAGCTACTGTGGATGTAATGCTGCTGTGACTGTGAGGTGCCACACGCTCGGATTTCACCAGTGTCTCGTACAGCACCGGGGACTGCGCTATTCGCTGAAGGGAATTGAAATCCTTACCAGTGATGTTTAGAATTTATTTATGTGAACTGTCTATGCTGTTGTTCCTATTGCTGACATGAACTATTAGTATACTGGTCTGGTAATACAATTAATTTGTATGACGGTCGAATATGATACACATTTTGTGGATGTAGTGTATTTTAATGTGTTACACTGATTGTTGGTGCATTGTTTCATCTATTTTTGCCCGCTAATAATTATTCGTGCCTCCAAGGAGGGACGACCACTCTCAATCGATCTGTTGATTTATTTTGTGGTGAAAGACTGCGCATGTCTGCGGGTGGACCGTGACAGATTGCTTTTAATTTGCATCTTGCAAAGTTTTATAATTGCGTATAAAGGCATTATTCCACTCGTGAGGAATTACACAGTGCAGGCTGGTTCTAATACCTTCTTAATCTTCCTAGAAATGCTCTTGTCTTTATTACTTTTTCTTAATGCTCTTACTTACCTTACACTTACAGTCTCTTTCGTCCTCTCCGATATCCTCCATATATTTTGCACAACGACATTTAGCACTTGGTTAAAAATTTATAAAATGCAATTTTAATTGAGCACATTGAGGTCAGTAACATGACACATTAATGTTGGGGAAAAACATATGAGATCGCAAGAAACAGCTTTAGATAAAACATTATCAAAATTGATTCATTTATCCCAGACAGACGACTCAGATTCTTCTACTACTATTTGTTTCCTAATTTTTGGATATGCACTTCTAAATCATGTTTAATTAAGACACTGAACTTGTACACAAAGCCTAAATAAATAGTAAAGTAGTTTTGTTATTAAAAGTGTCTGTCAGTAAATTATTTCTGCTAACTTCTGTTTTACATTGCATTCGTCTGATTAACTTTTTAGTTTGGTAAAGTTTGTCGTTTGACTGCAAAAAATACTCTTTATAATCTTTGTGTTGTTATGCTTACAAATAAAACAAGAAACCAGCGTGGTTTATCTTACTAGCACAATTATAAACTTGACATATCAGTAGACTTTGAATAAAAATTTTACAAAATTTACTCCTCGGGTCTCCAGACCTTCTGTTTCTAGACACGCAAAAGTTCGTATGAAGTCCACTCAGCTCTCTCTTCCTCCCGTGTATATCAGGTAAACATTGTACTGACACAATATAAGAAACTCGAAAGTAGGTCTGGTTACTGATGTTAGAAAGAGACAAACAGACTTGTCTCATAAATGGTCGTACCATTAACTTATTTCGTAAACATATCACAACAGCTGTAGTGACAAAGAGGTTAGCATTGCTAGTACCATCTGTGTGTATTGCACTTATCATGGTAACAAAGTGGACGTGAGCTCGCTGCTACATCGAGTGTTGAGAACTGGCGGAAATTATGGGTTAGTGGGTCCGGAAACAACTCATGACTTATCCCTATCACTTATTGTACAAGCTGTAAGGGGGAAGCCGCCCAAAAGCCAGCAAAACGGAAAAATTAGTAGATAACACATGAACAGGTTTAGTAAGCCAGGGATGAACTTTTGGTTTTCCAATGGACAGGGTTGACTTGAACATCACGATACCGTCCTCGCTCTTTGTAACACACACACACAAACACTCTGACTGTATGAATTGAAACAATGCAAGATTTGTGCTTACTTTGATGCCAATGGATTAAAGTTTAGCAAACAATGTCACTGAATATCAAAACTGTTAAAAAAGGAGGACAAGAAAACTGTCACTAAAAGCAGGGAATCTTCTGTTTTGTCCAAAACATCCACAATAAACATATAAAGTTGAGAACTTAATCGCGAGCAAACCGAGCTACTTACATGTTCAGGTCTGTTTGTTGCATGGGTCACCCTTATGGCATCTTACTCTGTTGCTATCATTGCTTCCATCCAGTCAAAGATAAACTCTGCAGGTAGCCATACATCGGGACTCGACACGGGAAAAAGAGGTTTAGTCGACCTCTCAAGTGACGAACTCCAAAAGTCGTTTGTCAAGAGGAGACGAGGGATGTCCGAAGGACGTACAAACATAATGTTATCACATACAACACACACCACTAGGGGCCCTTTAACTGGTCTTCGCATTCTCCCCTACTTTAAACATGTAATGTGCATTAAATACATGCTTTTCTTTCGGTGATTAAAAGTCACTTCTAACTTCACAATGTAATTCATCAAGCGATGTGGTCGCACTAAATTTACATAAATATTCGTAATGCAACCTGAAAATTATACAAAAACACATCTTACCTATATTAACTTACACATTAATCGTCAAAAGGTATGATCTTTACCGCCGCTACACGAGGTAACAAAGCTTTATTCAGAGACCGGGGCATACTGTGCTTGTTTGACGACAGGAGCTCGGACTGTCATGTCTGACAGTACAACTGTTACGTCACTTGGGGAACACAATACTCACTTGCTCTAGCGCATTCTTTATCCCTTAGTGTGACTATTCCCGCCTTATTCACACCCTTGAGTAGAAACAACTTTAGCAAAGATGAAACTATGCAAGAGCAAAACACTTTCTTTCAAAATTTTAAAAACAAGAACAAACCATGTTTATTCATTTCAAGTTTATATACGGTTAGCAAAGCGTGATTCCTGGAGGTGTAACTTGTGCTAGCATGATATATCCTGTGCAACCCTGTGTGAACATTTTTTAAAAATTCAATTACACCTACCTAATTTGCTTTGGATTACCTAATAAGTGACTGTTTATGCAGGGTTCAAATGTAAACATTTTTGTTTCACACAGTTTGATCTCTTATTATTAGTTTCAATTTTTTTTATCTTTCTCTTACAGTTATTTTTTTATGACTTTGAAATTGGTCCATTTCCATGCGAGGGGAATAAGCGTGACCTAGTTAAAGCCTGACAGCGCGAAAGACTTAACACTTTTTCTACAGCTTTTATGACAGTGACATTTTTTTCAGGTACCCTCAGAGGATTCAGCTTGGACCGGATATTGCTGTAGGGCTAATGCTCGTATCACGATTCTCAAGTTTCTTTTAAGTGAAGACTTCATAAACAAACGTGATATGAGATCTGTTTGTCGTCTATAGAAAGTTCCGGATGGGAGAGAGCAGACACTGGCTAATCATTCCAGTTCATCAGCGTTCTTCCTTTTTTTTCACTAAATTTCTGCACAAACATGTGACTGTTCTCTCTCACATTCTTGCGGCAAAGTCGCCCCTGTCCCTACTCCACTGTCGTCTGATTGCAACAAAAACGTTTACTAAGAAATCAGATGGACACAGGACAGACTGTATTGAAAGAACAGCTTTACACCTTTAGTGTTACAAAAGAATATGCGGGCAGAAAATATCCAGATATTTTCCTGATAAAAATCTTGATTTGCTCAAAACTAAAAAGCATTTTATTGATGTGTAGGAAAGATTTTTGACCTCCACAGTTTACTGCCAGTGCAGTTACTACAACAGGGTGTAGCTCATAACACGGTTCAATATATTTACAAGTCTATCCTCACATGTAATGTTTAATGGAAGTCAATGTAAAAGGCGGAAATACATGATCTGACAAGCAAAAAAAATGGTTTTCTTTGTGGACAACATGTGCCGCTAAAATCTGCAGCAAATCTGTCTTTCTGTCCTCTAGTGTTTAGTTAAAAAGCTCCCCACCCACCTCACACACACACACACAGACTGAGTTGTGTGCAAAAGCAAGTGAACTTAGAAAGTATGAGAAGTAAACGAGAGACAGAAAGCGAGAGAGGATTAGATGGGAAAAGTAGGAAGTCAGTCTTTGGTGATGCGACTGCTGATAACTTATCAGTGAAAAACACAGACGAAGGTTTCTAACTATTCACTGTAGCTCCACCCAGGCCTACGGAAGTTATAATCCTATTAAATCTTTGCGTTTTCACTCTCTGATGTTTTATTGTCTCCAATTTTTTTAATTAAACAGTACATATACAAAAACATAAAACACAAACAAACAAAAGAAAAACTACCCCATACATCAACTTACATAAATAGATCAACAAAGATAGCCATGACAATGTACACAGAACTTTCATCTTCCTCATCATACCTTAGTCTATGTAAGGACCAGCTGACACTATAGAAACAGCATAGGTTGTAGTGGTTTGTCTTTATTATTTAGTTGTAGCTTTCACAAATACAGATAGCGTTCAACACACGTCAATAAATAACACAAATTTCAGGCACTCCGCACATTTCAACCACACACTTGACTTCTACTTATTTATGAACATATGACATTAGTTATATCTGAGTTATAGTTCACCTACATATTATCTTCAAGTATATAAATGTTAAATAGGGGAAGGAAAAAATATCTACTCATAAACACTTTCAATTAGGTATAGTGTATCCAGACTACAAGGAGACATAAGAGATACATGATATTTTTTCACAGACACAGAACACAAGAAGTATACATAACAAACAAGCAATATTTTACAATATAGCAACATAAAAAACAAACATATGCACATAAATTTAACAAACATTTTAAGAATACATCCATCCGCCCAGAGAAGCAAGCAATGTAAAATTTTACACAACAGAAAATTATGTGGGTTTTGTTCTTTTCCCAAAATCTCACACAAATAAAGAAATCATCATGGAATGCACCTTGAACCCCATGTGCCATAGGATGACAGCACAACGATATTAATGTATATCCTATCAAGACATATGTAGTTTTTTATAATAATGAAGTCCCAAATTTTTATTCTATTGACATAAAGTTTCCCGATTATGTTCAGTGTGTGTGTTCTTATTATTCTCCGTGCTTTATTATAACTTTACTATGAGGTTACTTTACTATGATTTTTTTATTATTATCATTATTTCTGTCGAGTGCTGGTGACACACAGAGATCTGTATATGCCATCACTCTGTATTTCAACCACAACCAGTTGGTGTATCTCACCTTGTAGTGGTGTGGTGACTTGCACACCTTGTCGATCCACAGAGAGATGTCGGCGGGAGTCTTGTGCTTCTGGTAGGTGTCAATGTTGCACCCTGGCCCTCCAGTTTGGGGGTTTTGCTTTTGGCTAACAACCCACTAATGAAAAAATAATCTGTTTCAGAAACCGCAACAGTACCACAACAAGGGCCTGCTCAGGAAGATTCCTCTCTAAAAGAACTTATTAAGCATGCTGGTAATTTAGGGAACTCAGTTTGCCAACTGATCGTATGACGTGGCAAAGTAGCAGGCAGACCTAGAAACAATAGGAAAAAGTTTACAACACCTCCTTCACAAGATCTGAGAATAAGAGCTAGTACCAACAGACTTGAAGATAGGCAAACTGGTCAAGTTACCAAAAAAAAAAAAAAAAGAAGACTCTCCCAGTGCTACAATGCTGCTGTCCATTTCTAACCAATTTCTGACCAGGATAATACTAGAGAGATTAAAGAAAAGCACTAGACAAGAGACTGAAACAAAAGCAAACAAGGTTTAGCCAGAACAGGTCATTCACTGACCGCATCGTCACCCTGTGTATCATCATTTAGTAGTCTATTGAGTGGCAGTCTTCTCTTTAGATAACTTTTGTGGACCTCAAAAAGGCCTTTGACAGTGTAGACATGGACGTCATCTAGAGCTTGATGATTCTCTCCGGCATTTCGCATAACCTCATAAACATTATTCAGAGGTTGTACTTGTCCTTCCAAGTTATCAACAGCGGCAAACTCACTAAGATCTCCGTAATGAAGACTGGCGTAAGACAGGGGTGAATATTGTCACCGACAATCTTCCTCATGATCATAGGCATGATCATAGAAGATCTTGACTTTGCAGATGACATTTGTTTCCTGTCTCATCGGATGCAGCATACACAGACCAAACTGAACAAGCTAGCAGAAGAAGCAGGGAAGACAGGCTAAAAGGTCAACAGAAAGAAGACCGAAGTGATGAGAATCAACAACAAGCAAGAACTCCCAATCTAACTTCAAGGAGAGAACATTCTGGAATCAGATCTCTTCCTGTATCTGGGAGTGGGGAGGCATTGTCAACAAGGACGGTGAGATGTTTATTTTTATGACGCTTACGTGTATTACATTTGTTCTAACACAAGCGAGAACAGACTTAACAATTTCTACTAAAAGTTGATGTGGGACTACACCTATTTCCATCGCAAGAACACAAAAAGGCTGTAGGTTGGTTCTGAAAAAAAAAATCAGGATAACTATATATCAGATATCCTGTGTAGTCGTGAGATGGATACCCATTAATGTTAGTTCATCATTAACAGAACCTGTTAACTGGGTGTCGAAATACTTTGTCTGTACACAATTATCTGATGATGAATAATGTTTACCGCTGCGGTTCTTTCTTCACCGTGTAAAATATTCGTGTTGGTAACGCTCACTCTTGAACTCACTTCGTGGTATGCTTAACCAATCAAATGTCTGTGAGCTGGCCGTGACGTCAGAATAGGAAATGTGTTTAACCAATAGATTGCCTGTGTGCTCGTCGGACGAGGAAGTGATGTCTTTGTACTTTATAAATAGTCACAGCGCACCACGTCTGAGCGTCTTCACGAGGAAGCTCTTGGGTGAAGGACATTCATTCTCTTTTAAAATATAGTGTAGTCTTGTCAAAGCTTTAGCTACTGTACAGGTAAATAAAAGGAAAATATTTTCTAAGCAAGTCTCAGAAGTCGCATCCCACGGTAAGTCATCATCATCATCATCATCATCACCACCATCATCATCATCCACCATCATCATCATCATCATCATCATCATCATCGATCAGCGATGATCAGCGATGATCAGCAATGGTCAGCGATGGTCATCATCATCATCAGCATTATTATGATGGTTATTATGCGGGGCGTGGAAAGCGTTTTATAACCAGAAACAAGATGCTTGTCCTTCAAATCATCATGTTGCCCTGGGGGATGACTTTGCCATTTGACAATGTGCCACTATAGACAGAGTTGCACTTATTGCACAATCCCATCTGCCTATAGGACCAGACCTGTGCCCTCTGTTGTGGTTTCTTAACATAACAACGTGTGTCTGGATCTTTGTCTAGGTCGTATTGGAGGCGTCTGGAGCTTGTTTAGTTGGTGAATATTGGACAGATGGTAGAATTGTTTATTTGCGGTACTAATTGAATCATGTTAAATGTTTTTATGATTCGTGTGGTAGTGCTGATGATTTGACTCTTGTTTACTTACACTTCTTTGTGTTAATATAGTAATACCTTACAAATTTTTTGCGCCTAACAAAGGTTAGTTCACTGAAGGATTTGAAGGTGGAATAGATGGCAAAAAATACCTTTGCTTTTTTTGTTGTTTGAGATGAATTGGTAAAACACAAACAAGAATATTAAAAAGAATGAGGAAAAAAAGAATATTTGTGGCAGACAAAATGTACAAAGACACGATGAAACTAAGGTAGTGGGCTACTCACTTTCGCTTTTGTTGACCAGTAAGTGGACCATAGCAGTCAAATATAACGGCGCAATGTGATCAGAAGTTTTGGAATGTTTTGAAAAAATTAACTTATTTTGAGAAGCACAATTTTTTCTTGTAAAATAAAATGTTTTATACTGATGCTTTGCTGAGTTAAATTAAGTGTTGAAACACCTGTTTCAGCTCTCTTTCGATCATAGTTCAGCCTTTTGCAAACTTTCCAACATTGTTACACTTCCCAAGGAAGCTAATTGCAATCAAGCTAATGATTTCTGTCACAACCTCTTACCTCCCTTGAATAACAAAAAAAAAAAAAAAATCCATGACATCGTTAGGGAGCGAATTGGATCTTCTGCGATTTGCACGGAGCATTAGTGAGGATGTCAAGTTGTTGATCTGAAATACATTATGTAAACAACAAAGATTTCGGCAGATTTTCCTGCCACGTGTCATAACCTAGACAGCGTGTTTTGTGTTTTACCTTTAAATATCTTCCTTTACTGCGAAAACATTGTCATAAAGCAGTTGCAAGTTTTTAATAGCATAAACAAAGTTACCTAACCCTCTTAATAATCTTTTGTCTAGATATTACGGAATTCGTTCTTTTTTCTGTGAGGTCACGAGATGGATTAGTGTGCCTGTTAGTCTTCTAATCTGTTTTAACATCTCACATTTTAGTTAACACTAAGAAGCATGTGTTGGCTGATATTGTTTGAAATAGCTAATAAGCTAATATTCTTCATGTTCTGCTCTTATTTCAGTGAGAAAGATGACTATGAAGCTTTTCGTGAGTTTATTTACACTCTTGATTCAGCACCACGTACAGAAAACACGAGGTAAGATCACGGGGTAGTCACACTGAAGGGTAGGAATAGTTTGGTTGAAAATTCATTGGTCAACAATTTTTTTTTACGAAAGACATGTTACTGAAATAAAATTAGTCGAATTATTTACGAATTATTTTTTGTTTACTACAAATGTGGCAATCGAAATGTATTACGAGCTCTAGTTTTGTTGTTTAGTTTAGTCCTTGTTAATCCACGAGGAGCACATGGCCGCAACACCTCGCCAGAGGACACGGTATAGTGCAGCCTCCCTCAGTTGGGCCCATGTGGTTCTGAAGTCGTTTCCCTCGCTCTCTGCTATTCTTTTCCAAGTCTGCTTTGGTCTCCCACCTCTCCTCTTCCCCTGAGGGTTCCATGTCAAGTCCCTGCCTGGCAATGGTGTCAGCTGGTTTGCGCAGGGTGTGTCCTGTCCAGCCCCATTTGTACTTTTTGATGTCTTGGCTAGTGGCATTGTGGTTAGTTCTTTTCCACAGGCTGTTGGAGATCTTTTCAGGCCATCTTATTCCCAGAATATGGCGAAGGCATGTTCATAAAGTACTGGAGCTTGTTGTTGATGGTGTTGGTCACTCTTCAGTTTTCACAACAATACAGTAGGACAGCCTTCATATTTGTGTTGAAAAATGTGGACCTTACGGAATGCGGAAGGATAATGCTTGGGATTTCCAGATGGAAGAAGTCTGTCAAAAGCATGCCCGACCTTATTGATGCGGCTTTTGATATCATTGTGCACCCCACTATTCTTGTTGCCAATGCTCCTCATATACACGAAGCAATCTGTTTCCAGGATCTTCTCTCCTTAAATTTGGATTGGGTCTTCTTTCCGTTGACGTTTCATCCAGTCCTCTGCTTCGTAAACTGGATTACTCAGTTTTGTTTGTGCATGGTTTTGCTCATGAAATAAGAGACTTATCTCATCTGTCCTCTAGCTGTTTAGTGAAGGTCTACTTTTTAAAGGTGATGTTATCTTGGGTTGGCTTGGGTATAATGACCATCAGTTGTTGCGAATATTCAACCCTGTCTTACGCCCATCTTCATTACAAAAGGTTTAGTGAGTTTGCCATTGTGAATAACTTGGCAGGACGAGTCTTCCTAAAAACCTTCAATAATACTTATAAGCTTAGGTGGAATGTCATAGTGGATCATCAGCCTCCAGATGACGCCCCTGTCGACACTGTCGAATGGCTTCTTAAAGTCCACAAAACGTATATAGAGGGAGGACTTCCACTCAATAGACTGTTTAATGATGATATGGAGGGTGGATTGGACATAACCTACGTAACCCTGTATGTTCTGGTCTAAGTCTATTGCCTGGTGCTTTCGTCAGTTTCTCTATAGTTACCCTTGATAGAACTTTACTGGGGATGGACAGCAGCATGATCCCCTACCAATTGTTGCACTGAAAGAAGTCTCCATTTTTCGGTAACTTGACCAGGTGCGAGTTTCTAGTCTGTTGGTGCTACCCCTCGTTCCCAGATCTTAAGTGGAAGGAGCTATAAAACTGTTGCTGTTGTTTCTATGTCTGCTTTTATTGCCTCTTGGGGTACCCCCTCCGGGGCTGCTGCTTTGTCACTTTTTATGCTTTTGATAGCTTTGATGATTTCTGTTCACGTTAGTTGTTCAGTTTCTGGTGGTAAGTCAGGTAAAGATGGTGTATGAGGTCGATTGATGATCTCTTCCAACTGTTCCTTCCAGCGGTCTCTTTGTTCTGCATCGTGTGCTATGGTCTTGCCGTCTTCGTCTTTCACTGGCTTGTTTGGGTTAGTGTTCCTGCCTGAGTTCATATTATTTTGTATTGTCACTTCATGTTTACCTGTATAGCTGCTGTCTCTTCTTCTTCCGTCAGTTCATGGGTGAAGCGTCTCTTCTCCTCTCTGACAGACCTCTTCACTTGGCGGTTGGCTTCCCAATATTCAGCTCTGACATCTTCGTTCTGTTTTTGTAACTTGACACTAGTTGAGCTTTTGATTTCCTGTCTTGATTCTAGTTTTGGTGCAATCACCGATAATTATTGTGTATAGCACGAAATGCATGCTAATATTCACTGACTTCTGGTCAATACCTGTAAACAATCAATTCATAGATTTCTTTTCCTATCTCTTGTACAACTGTTCTGGAACATCTCAGGAGCATCCATCAATAGTTAGTCAGCATGGTAGTGGACAATTCTCCCTGGTATCATTTCATCATTGTTTAGATATCTTGATAAAGCGTTGGCCCTGGTCATCACTAATCATACCACAGTTGTCAGAAAAGAAATCCCGAAGGGAAGGAACGAAGTGAATATTTAGAGACTAAATGCAGCCAAGTTTTCGGTACTATATCAGCATGTCTGTTGCTAGTTTCTTGTGGATTTTTGTCCTAACATTCCAAAGAACGTTTGTAGACACTTGTCGAAATGCTTTCCATGTTTGTTTCTTATTGGTATTGATAGATATTCATTACCCTGCATCAAGTTGTTGAACCTGCTGTCAGGGACGCTGTTTTAGATCACACTTTCACTCACTACACGCACGTCCCCTTTCGTGTTCTTTCAATCACAAATCACATAGATTTGTCGTGGGCAACAAACTTTATATCAATCAACATTAACTAAATATATACAAAGTCCGTAGGTCTTCCACACAGCGACCTGTAACTCCAAACTGTCGTATGTTTTTGAACAATTCGTTAGAGTCTTAGTTACTCACCCAAAAATGATACGTTCTGGTAAAATCCTCTCTTCCCCTTGTCCAACAGTGGTGTAGTCTTGCCCACACTTGACTGATATCCACACACACACACACGTTTAGAGGAAACCACATACACGTTCCGATGCTTAATAATAATAAGTGCTGACTTGGCAGACACCTAATCGACGACTCAGAATATATTTTATGGGATCGACACACAAGATCTGAAGCGAACACCACACACACTTTCAGTCCGCCTCTCTTAACTCCACACAGCCGTATTTGTATCCACACTTACAGTAAGACCGCTTCTCAGTTTTCCGCCCGTCCTTTCTCCCCAAAAAATCTTCTCCGTCGTCTCGGCGGTTTCGCTGGGGATTCCACACTCCCAGTGAGTCCCTCTGTAGTTCCTTGACTGGGCAAGCAGCTAGTTTACTTATTACCGGTCCCTGTATCCACAAGTACAGTCAGACCACTTTCACGCCTGTCTTTTCTATATCTCGTCTCCCGTCGTCTGCTTCTTCCAAAAATTTTTCACTCTCCCCACAATCTAAAACTACGTCATAAAATGACGTCGGGTTCTGACGCAAAACCACGACGCAGCAAAAACACTCATATACTGACTGGTAAGGGCAATAATCTCTGACAAACAAACGACAGGGGCAACAACCCCCTGTTCCTAACACCTGCCATCTTTGAAGAACTCTGTTATCTGAGGACCATCAAAACGTACTGTTTAATCTTTGCCTCTCTGAGCTGAGGGAAGTTTTCATGCAGGTATCGGAAAGCTGGCGATGTCCAGTCCTTGGCCTTCACAAAGTTCTTCATCAAACCTTGTTTGTTGTGAATGGATGGTACTAGGATTTTGTGAGTCTCTACCAGAGCTTGGTGCTGGACATTCTTTTCTCCAACTGCTACATTTTGTCTGCGAGTCCATTCCTTCTGCAAGTACTGCAGTTCCTTTCCTCTGCTATACCACTCACATAAGAAACACATACATGTGGATATCCCTGCTGTAGTCCCGGTAAAAGGACAGCTATATTCATCATTACAGAGGCGCCAGCTGTACTTGTTATACTTAATGGAATTCAGTGGCTGCTTTAAGTTATCGTAAGTCTCGTTCATGTTGACAGTATGCGCTACTGGAATAGATGGAAGACAGTTTCCATTGTATAAATTCACAGTCCTTATGCTCAGTTTTAAAAAAAAATATGATAAAAACAACAACAACAAAAACAATAATAAAAAATTATTATTATTATTATTATTATTATTATTATTTATATAGTGTCTTACACCACTCTCAAAGACAGGCCTAAAGTGCTTTACATAAAAAGTAAAGTAGAATAGGAAGTCTCTCACATGTGGAATTGGTCTCAATGCAGACGAAATGTTGGGATAGAATATTCTTGACTTCTTTTGCTTTGTTATACCGCCGGAAAGAAGAGGAACCAAGCAGTAATAACAGTCACATGTGTAGTTGCTTGGCTCTCTCAACACACGAGGACTACAAACGGAATTGATGGTACTTTGCAATGCAACCATCGGCTGTGTTACATATGTAGCACAACATACACGCGGGGCCCAAGTCTTGTCTCTGTTGTCAATCTTCCATCTGACATCCACACCCATAAAGTCTCACGTAGCCAGAAAGAACAATAAGGTTATGAGATTAAATGTTAATTATGATGAGGTCTTATATTTTAGTCTTGACCATAGGTGTCCCCAAGACTTTGTTTATATTGTAGCCTGTGGCGGTGTATACACCTCACCCAGTGGCGCCATCTCGTCCCCGCTGTACCCCAGTCAGTACCCGCCTGATCAAAACTGTACCTACATCATCAACACAACACAGGGTCATCGCATTACCTTGACATTTGTTACATTTGAAATTGAGGCTGCAACCGATGACTGCGAGTTTGACTCTTTGGAGGTTTGTAAATGTTTCTTTGCCTTTATTTAAATGCTGTGTTTTCCTGCATTATAAAATGCATTATTTAATATTCTAACTGATTTGGAAGATTTATATAGGGAATAATTACATTGGGTGTTTTTATACTTTGTTAGGGACTAAAATGTGTCTAAAGTTAAATGAAATTTAGTTGGCATTATACAGAATTAAAGGAAGATAATCAATTTACGAGAGTGAGTAATGGAAATGCCTAGCAATCAAAAATTACAAAATGCTGGCCGCGATAAAAGTAGTACCTTCTTTCCCCACGACCTACAAGTTCTCAGCCTCACCCAGAAAGAAGAACCATAGTTGAATATTCTTGTTGTGTTTACATACTACCACTTCTTACAAGACAATAAAAACAAATACAAATTTATTTTTAAATTCTTGTGCTCGTGAGGCACATACAAAAGTGAAGGTTAATATGAAAAATCTAAAAAAATGAAGAAAACAGATGCCCGAGCAGTCAGAAAGTATCTGTGAAATAAAGGTATTACACAAAAGGGCATCCATGAGGATATGGTACAGACACTTATTGAGGACTCCCCTCGCTATGCAGCTGTGAAGAAGTGGGCTGGTGAATTCAAGCGGGGTAGGGTCAGCACAGAAGATAGCCCTCGGTCATGTTGTCCAAAAAACTCAACCCCTGATGGTAAGATGATGCCATTCACAATATGGTTTTGAATGACAGACGTCCTACTGTCCAGCAGGTAGCTAAGTCCATTACTTCAGGTTCAGTCCACACCGTTTTAACTGAGTTCAAGGGGATGAGCAAGCTGTCTACAAGATGAGTCCTAAGAATGTTGAGGTCAGAGCAGAAGCTGCAAAGGGTTTACATTTCAAGGACACTCACTATCTCACCTCGACCGCAGATCAGTAAATAAAATACTGAGTTCATCACTTCAAACCTGAATGAAAAGCAAGCAGCGGAAAAACAAATTTAACAAGGCAGCGTCGGTTGGTAAGTTGATGGCTTCATTTTATGTTACTATTCTGAAGGCGCAATCATGATAGACTACCCGGAAAAGGAAAAAAATATTGAACAGTACTATCCATTAGAATTAACACAACTGAAGGAAGCAGTCAAGTTGAAACACAGAGGGAAGCTGAGAGCAGGTTACAGAGCTCAAGCAGCCAATTGTGGCTATGAATTGCTACCCACCCCATTTATTCACCAGACACAGCCCCATGTGACTTTTACCTGTCTCCTAAACTTAAATCCCACCTGAGTTGTCGCCAGTTTGGAAACAATGATGAGGTCACATGTGCTGTGGAGGAGTTTTGATGGTCCAGGAGGCCATCTTTTCCCTGATGGGATTACAATGCTTGAGCATTACTGGAATGTGCATTGATGTCAAGGGAATGTCAATGTGGAAAAGCTGTGAAAACTGTCTTGTTTCTGCAAGTCTTTCTGGATGAGGCTTAGAACTTTTTGAGCTACCCTCGTACTCATGTTTACAGTATGGTCTTCACTTTAGTGACAGGCAGCGACAATAGTCACAACAAAATACAATTAACATGAAAATGAAGGATAAATATAATTTTAACTAGTTACTCCTTATATATATAGTATTTGACATGTCTTGTACAACTAGGTGATTTTAGGACATTAAAGTGACTGGGTGGGTATGGAGGATTCTTTCTGATGTGATAAAAAAAAAAAACCCGAAACGTTTTCGAAATTCAACGCCTTTGCGTTTAAATGCTAAGATCCGGGATGGAAGCTCCGAGCTGTCACCGTCTATGGGTATCTTCTGTAACACGAGAGTTCCGGACAGAGTGAGGTCCACGTCTAACACCATGTGGATCAGATTTATTTCTGGCATAGAGTCAGGCACTGGCTTCAATGCAACTTATTCATCAGGTAAAACAGCAATTTCTAAATCGCTACAACTGTGTCCTTTTAATTTTTAGTTTCTTTTTTCTCTCGATTCATATAATTGTCTGGTGCATGTCAATGACATGTAGAAGACACATAAATACTAAATTATGTGCAGGAGTTTTGTCATTTAAAAAAACAGACCTATGCATTGGGTGTTCCTTTTATTTATCCTAAATTTTACTGCTGTTGCACTTTTCTTGTTATTTTCTTATTTCTTTTATGGAAGAAACCTAATCAACCAGCGTGACTGTATTGGAAATATGACAATAATTACGCGGTTATATACACCTAATAGTATACAAATCTCCTCTTACATACTGATCAAATCACATTATACGTTACCCCCTAAACTTCAAAACTATATTAACTAGACATATCCCCTTCAACTTAATAAACAAATTAATTTTTAGCCATTTTAATACAGCATATTATGAATGTTTAACATGTCTTCTATCTACTCTCCAGATTGTTTTTCATAGAACCATCTAGAAATGTGTATATTTTGCCACTAAAGACAGTAACCGATTTCTTATTTTCTTTTGCCGAGCACAAAATTAGTGAGAATACAGTGAGAATACAGAATGTTTGGGACAGAGCAACACACCACGGACGTGTAGAGGTGGGTTGCTGTCTGCCGAGACCAACCCTTAGCCTTCTGCGAAGTTCTCTTCTGTTAGTCTCGGCGAGTCTAAACAAAACCGGAAGCTGTGTCTCGTTTCAGTAGCTAACTGGGGGAAAATCGTTTTCCAGCAGTCCAGTAATGCAAGTTCGTGAACACACTCGGCCTTTCGAGAAACTGGGTCACATCGCACATCGTCAGACCATGAACGTAGATCCCCTGGACCGATGGCAGACGATTTTTTTCGCTTAACTGCTAGAGCGAGGCGATCGTGTGCGCAGAACTTCCGGTTAAGCCTACCATGGTTTAGCGAATGACTACAATGGCTATGTCAGCAAAATCTGCAAGAGTAACAACAATAAAGAAACGCACAAAAGGCGGTTGATACTGCTGCTGGTAGAATGTAACTGCAAATATCAAATCGTTCGGTGTCAGTTTTTTTCCGCTTCCGCGAGCAGGAATATCGACAGATCAAGACAAGTGGCGAGCGGCTCTTATTCATGCTACAGGCCGCTACATCAGAAGAAGTTTCAATCTAGTGAGAGCCAAGATTTGTTCAAGGCACTTGGAAGAAGAATGTATTAAAAAAGGTACTGATCTTATTTACCTCTTACTCTTCTTTTTCCTGTTCATGTTTTAGTTCGCGACTATAAGTCGACAATTTTCACATAGCCAAAGACATGCCCATTAAAAAAAACAAATTTAGTTATTAATAATCGCGTCATTCATTAAATTGCTTGAGAAGTGTATTGATTAAATATTCTTATTTTTTAAAAAACTCGCTGTATATGAATATTCCTAGATCAACATCAGTGCTTTCAGTTCACACACCCCTTCGTCAACACAGAAATGATTTAAGATATGTTTCTCATGCTGTAAACCAGTATTAGAGGTTTTAAATCAAAAAACGAAAATATCTAAATTATTGTATTGATGTTCTATTGTTTCTTTGATTTGTTGTTGTGTTTTAGTATATCAGCTCATACAATTTTATGTTTCACTATTACCAGTGACATGCTTTCAGCTCACACACCCCTCTGGCAACACATAGCAGATTTAAGATGTTTCTTAGGATGATTTGTTGTGGGATTTTTTAAGTATTTATCAGCTCATACATATTTATATTTAAAACAACAAATTCTTTACTTTAAAAAGATGAGAATCCCAGGACATAAAAGGATTTTATACAGATCGGTTAAACTGTGAAGAACTAGTGTTTGTAAAGTAAATCTAAATTTTTCTCTGGCACCTGAAGAATGGTACATAATCTGAAATATTGTCCTTGTGAATAATTGTCATAAGTGTTCAATTATGGCAAACAGGAAGGGCAAACCCAATGATTAAGAAAAGTGTAATGGTATTAAGATAAATCTAGATTTATTTTATATTAATTACATTTACTTTAAAACATGTGTGTTTATGGATTAGGTAAACAGTTCAAAATTGCCACATATTTCTCTTCAAAAGGTGCGCGAGCCCCCTGTCATGCCAGTTCATATCACCTACACCAACTGCATGGACATGAAGAAGGATGTGACTTGTCTCCCTCCTGAAATGGTTAGGTTGAAAATATTTCTGCAAGAATTGGGTGAAAAGACTCTCTTCACTGCTGTCACTGAAACTGATCTGCAATCATTACCTGAAATTAAAATCACTGATAAGAAGTATTTCTGTCACATTACATATGCCAATGAGAATGTTACATTCTGTTCATATTCTGGTGTAAGGGCAACTACCTGTTGACTGTTGGTGGGTACTGCAGAAGCAACATGCAAAGATTGTTTATTGGTCAAGAAGACACTCTATGAAAAAATATCAGACTGGAAGAACGCTTTGGAAGGCATCGAAGCATTGGGCATACAGATGATAATCTCACTCTACATCAGTTCAGGAGATTAACATTGACAATTCAACCATGCGCCAATCAACAAAATGAAAATGTTCGGCCATTAATTACAATAAGTCCTTTAAAAAAACCAGAGAACAAATTGAGCAGATGTCAATATAACTTTTATTATCTCACAAGTCACGTGTCTTAACAGCTCTGTTAACAATTTTTAAAATTAAACTTTTCTTTGTTTATTACAGTATCTTTTGTAAAGAACTTACGGAGTCCTTTATGCCATATTCTGCAAGAAACATGAAATCGTAAATTGCCTAATTCAAATTTTTCCAGCTTTGAATGTATTTAGCAAACTCCTCCTAATTTCTGTAATCTTGATTGGCTTCTACATTTCTCCATATCATGATTAATAATATTGTTATATTTATTATGACTGCATTTGGAACATGCCATTAGTTGGCTGTTATGGCTAGGATATTGCACTCTATAAATACACTTCATTATTATTAAACTGTCAAATGAAAAATGACTAACATTATCTAGCATATTATCTATCAATCAAACACCTTTATTGAATGGAAAGCACGTTATTTCTAACGAGGTTACAACTAAAATATTATCTTTTATACAATTTATTTCTTATGTTGGATATATCGATATCATTTTACCATTTTTTTCATAATTATATTTTCCCATGCTTTAAGTCATAAACTGATATTTTCAATTTGTGATCATTGATGTTCAAAATATACGCACATAAATTTGTTATCTAAAATTATTTGTTAAACATGACTGACTGCAGGACTGGAGCACAATGTCTATGTGCTTAAAAGTTAACCCTGGGCTGTGTCTAATGATCAAAATATTGCACACAATAAAGTACGATATTATGAATATCCTATATACGTCCTTGATGATATTTACCTTGACTGTCACTGCCGATTTGGTAACAGTACTACCACTATATCTTGCATATGTAGCAAGCAATCATCATCCTGAAAGCACAACGAAATACCGGATTTTATATAAAAGCGAGAGACCGAGGTGAAGCATATAAGCGAATACGTCATGATTCTAGATCTAGAAGTTTAAATGCGATTCATATTATTTATTATTTCATACAAAAGATTTCAGACTAGTGAAGCAAATGCTTTTGTGTTCTAAATAGATACGAGTTTGGTTAAACGTGCAAACAAGCAATACACTTACGGTAATTATATTGTTGATATCAAACGTCTCATTAAATTCCATTTTCGCGCTGCTCTTCCGGAAGTACGATTTTAATCTGGTTCGCCGACACTGACCGCGGATCACTTCGCAAGAGGCCGACAGTGAGTCTCGGCGTACAGACATCAGTCCACCTATCTACGTCCATGGTCAGACAGAGCTTTTAATCGTCTTTCAAATAAAGGCTAGGTCAAGGCCGATAAAAGGTTCCTACGCTATGATTCGCGCTCTTTTCTCGACAAAACAAAGGGTAAGAAATTTTATTAAATGGATGCTTGTGTAAATATACTTTGCATATATCTAATCAGAATTCCCTACCACCGACTTTGACGGGATCATAGGTCACACCACGAACATTCATCGGACCCTAGCAGCAAAGGAAGTTGCGGGACATCTGTGACACATGTCCCGAGTATACGGGGTCTATATGGCAAAACGGCCTGTGTGACTATGGCGAAAGTGTAAAAGGGCTTTGTAAGGGCGTCCATGTTTGTTTTAAGAAAGATGAGCACAGAGGGTTTCCTCTAATGCTTCTGCTTCAGTAGATGCTCACAAAAATGGAAGCAGTATCAGAGGCAGTGTTACTAAATGTTAGATGTAAAGAAATCAAAGATATCAAAGCTTATGAAGCTAGTGAAGACTGAAACTCTATATAACTAACTGAACCTATAACTGTGTAGCTCATTGTTTGAAAATACAATTTTTTATTACTATTTCTTTGCAGTCTAGTCAACATTTTCACACACAACATTTTTCAGGCATGTATTCATTTAATGATATCAACTAAAGTTAACTAATAAACATACACAATAAATGTAAAAACGAATTTCCCAGTAAACATACATCAGTCAATCCTTACTACTATCTAAGATCCCTGATTTTAAACACAGTCCTGAAAGAAAGTTCATTGTCTTGGTTGATGATCAAACATAAAAGTAATAAAGTTTAGAGTCCGGCACAGTACTGCTTTCACTGATAATTAATGAATAATATTCTCAATTTTAGACACTGGTATCGTTGTTCTTCTATGCAAACAGTGAAAGGTGGGGTGGTGGTGGGGCATCACAAGTAAGACTTTACGTTACCACAGCAACATCTATTTGTATCCTCCTCTACTTCTCAGTAGATTGCTAAAAAAAAATTTGTCTTTCCTTGTCCTCCTACCTCTTTCTGTTTACCTCTTCTTCTTTCTTCTGATCTTCAATTATTTGTATTTTTTATTATTCTCTCTCCTCTTTATGCTTTCGTCCTATACTCTATTTCAGCGGTTCTCAACCTTTTACATGTGGCGACCCCCCTGACGAACACCGGTACGTCCGCGACCCCCCTTAGCCAGCGAGGTCGGTGGAAGAAGAGCGGGGGGGGGGGGCAGCTTTAGCTAACCTCGAACGCCGCGTCGAGGAAATCAACTACGGAAGAACAAAGTTCGTATCTGCAAGAAGTATAACTGTTAATGAAATTTTACTAAAGCTAATAAATATTATTTTATTGGACACTCACTTTGATTAATGAGAAGGTTGAGCCTGCTTGCTGTTGCATAAAGAAGCGAACCTGTGTGCGATGTTCGTACCCACTGCTATTCGCAGCTCAGCCTCTGCGTCCACACGATTTCTGTATTTCGACTTCAATGCTGCCAATGCTGAAAATCCTTCCTCACACATATACGAAGTTGAAAATGCAGCAGAACTTTCATTGCTTTCTCAGAAAGGAGAGGATAATCACCGTTGATGCTAATCCAGAATGTTGTCACTGTGTTGTTTGGAAGACCATTTTCAGGGATTGGTCACTCGAAAGGTCGATGAGCTGCTCTTCTTCTTGCGTGGACAACCCGCTTGTGCTAGGATCAGCCAGAAATGGATTACGAATCCAATCGTATTTTAGTCACATCAATTTCAGCGAAATAATGCTGAAACCTTTCTTGCAGTCCGTTTAGATGGGCAATAATTACATTCTTCACCTGATCAAGATTCAAGTTGTCAGCCTTGCACTTACACAAGCACGGAAACATATCAAAAATATTTTCTTGGCGTATCTTTTGCGTCCACAACGAAATTTTTCGGACGAAAGCATTCATCTTGTCAGTTGTTTGTAATATGGTGGTGTAATATAGGGGAGTCAGCGATGAGAGATTGGGGGAGAAAGAGGGCAAAAGGCGAGAGGAGGGAGATTGGAGGCTTAATTGTTGAGAGGAGATTGTGTTTTGAGTTTTGGAAGTGAGAAGTCACTGCATGCCGAGACAGTGTACTTGAATAGGAAGAAGAGATTTGGAGTTTGAGCCCCCGCACCACTCGGTTACACAATGTAAACTAATTCCACTAATACCAGTATAAGAAACTTTTTTTAAAAAATGACCACCTTCGCGACCCCCTTGTAGGCACGTCGCGACCCCCCAGGGGGTCGCGACCCACAGGTTGAGAACCGCTGCTCTATTTTATTCGAAGAAACATTGTAGATGAGACAGTATCTTCTATAACAGGGGTCTGCAATTGTTTTGGCTCGGGGGCCACATTGTGTCTGCGGAAGTCAGCGGACGGCCACACCTTTTTAAAACTGCTCAGTTTATTAAATATTGGCATTTCCTTTCCATTATAGAAACATTAAATAACAATAAACAATACAGACAGTTCATATCAATTTATTAATCTTATTCTTTAATCAGTTTAATGGGACAAATGCACCCTGTCACAATTTTTCACAATCCATTTAAAGTATGGATTGAGGTTGCTGGTAGATATCCTCAGCACTGCCTCCAAGTTTGTGTCAGTCAGTGAGCCTCTGTATTTGTTCTTGTTAATTTTCATACACAAAAAGCTGAGGAAATTTGTCAGCAGACAAAGATTTGTAAAAATCCACTAGTTTCGCAGAACTGAAAGCTTCCTTCATGGCGGGATCTGACTGCAAGTCGATCAGCTCCAACTGCAGCTCATCAGGTGCTGCACCCGGATCAGCAGTGAATGGATAAGCCAGAATATTAAATTCTGGCTCAGTTTTACTAAAATCTTGAAATCGTCTTTCCATTTCTTCCTGCAAGCTCTTCAAATAGCCCTTAACTTTGGTTGCTATATTCCCAGGCACTTTCTGTTTTCCTAGCAAAGGGAAATGGCAGAACTTGCCTTCACCTGCTTGCTAAGCAAAGAATCTCAGTTTTAACTTAAAAGCCTTCACGTGTGTCCACATTTCATGAGAAACAAACCCTTTCCCTGAAACGTCACATTCAGATCATTTAATTTCTCGAACATATCAACAGCAAACATGAAGTCGAACCTCCACTCTTCACACCCCATTTTGGTTTTGAATTCACAAGAAATTTCCTTCACGTCCAGGAAAACAATGATTTCCTCCCTCAATGCCCAGACTCTTTTTAGCACTTTGCCCAGACTCAACCACCTAACATTGTTGTGGTAAAGAACGTCTTCATATTCTGCATCTTAAACTGCCGGTGGTTGAGAGTTTTTGATTTAATAATATCCACAACACTTATCACAGGTTCAATCACGTGCTTAATATCCAATGCTAATTTGCACAAACTTTCTTGATGCAAAATACAGTGGAATGATAAAATATCACTTCCTGGATTTTCAGTTGTTAATTTGTCTTCCAAAAGTTTCCCCATTCCTATGTTTTTGCCAGGAAATGATTTGGCTCCATGTGTGGTGATACTGGCTATCCTATCCCATGACAATCCTCTTTTTTTTCCACACAAGTCGACTGCACACTCAAACAAGTCCTGGCCAGTTGTTGTATTTTTCATTTATTCCATGCTTAACAATTCTTCTGTAATGGTAAAAGTATTGTCAGTTCCACGGATAAAGATGAGCAGTTGTGCGGTGTCTTCATTATCCGTGCTCTCATCTAATGCAAATGAATACCACACAAACTCACGGATTGCAGTGTCCAGCTGTTGTGTGAGTTCATCGTTGATGACCTCTATGCGCCGCACGACAGTCGCCTTGATAATGAAATGTTTTCAAATGTATTTCTGATTTCTGGACACACGACACTTGCGCAGTCGACCATGCACTTTTTTATGAACTCCCCGTCTGAAAAGGGCTTGTTGCATTTTGCAATATTATATGCTACCATGAAACTAGCCTCTGTTTCACTATCCTGGATTGGTTGATTGTTTGGAAAATATAGTCTGTTGTTTCTTGAGCTTTGCAACATACTCCGCGGCTTTTTTCTTGCGTTCTTCTTCAGAAAATTTGCTGCCAAATTCGCGATGTTTCGTTTGATGGTGTCGCTTCAAATTAAACTCCTTGAAAACAGCAATCGTTTCGCAACACAGAAAGCACACTGCCTTATCGTCCGTTTTACAAAAGAAATATTCGTGTGTCCATTCTTCATTAAACAATCGACATTCCGTATCAACTTTACATTTCTTTGAAGGATTCATGCTTCCACTCATGTCGGCAACGTGTACGGATATGGGGGTTTCCGCGCACTGACTTTTCTATTCCATTTACGAACTCCTCGTGCTGCAGGTGGGGATTTCCGCACTGAGTACGCATGCGCGTTGACGGCTCTCATGGTAAAACGCATAAAAGTGGGTTCATAATTCTCGGCGGCACGAAACAAACCGAGTTTCGGTTGAAAACTGTCAAATTTAGTGAATATTAAAAAAAATCTTATATGTTTTGGAGGGCCGTATGAAATGGCGAGGCGGGCCGAATCCGGCCCGCGGGCCGTATTTTTCCCACCCCTGTTATATAACACACTTTTAACTACATGTTAAATGTTAAATCTCACTCTTGTTATGGTGAGAATAATGTCAGATACTTTATCTTGTGCACAGCAATCATTCCACACAAGTTTCTCCTTGTCCCTGACTCTTTTAACGGCATCCGTCGCATAGACATCGACACGGGAAGTAATGTTACAATCCGTCCCAGTGGTCTACAGAACCCATTTGGTATTGACTACGATCCAGTAGACGGTCGTGTCTATTGGTCAAATATACGGGAGAAGACCATTCGATCCGCTAACCTTGATGGCAGCGATGCTCGGCTGGTTCGCAGCATTAGTCAAGGTAAAGTCACTTAGACACACCATGGTCATTTGGTCTTTACTTATTATAAAATATACCTAAGACCATTTTATAATAGTCAATATATTTTATATAGCTTATTTTTGTACTAAAGATAAGACCCAAAGTGCTTTACAGAAAGGCAAAAACACAAAATAGACACAGCATGTCTAATACACACATAGGCCCTTGTCAGCAGCCAGACTGACAGAGAAACATTCAACAGCTACAAACAAAAAGACAAAAGTCCTCAAAACAAAGTTCGCCAGGAGAGCTAAGCATTAAACAAATCGGTTAGCAGTCATAACGGTGTGGAAAAAATGTGTTTGATGTAACCCATGGAATAACAAAACTACATAGAAGTTATCGTGTGCACAGTCTCAAAACTAACAACAGCTTATGCATGTTTTAACGGGAGAACAGACGAGACGGCCGATGATGTGCTCATACCTCAGCTCCTACAGCGATGAATGACACAGAAGTTGCATTACAGATCGAGAAAGTTTATGAAGCTTTTTCCTAAAAGAGATTTACATCTTTGCTGCTAACATACAGTTTTTAAAGAACAACAAATATAAGATGGCTCAACTGTGGTAGTAGTCAGGTGATCAACAAAGTTGTCCACAATGTACCACATGGCAATATTAAACAATATAGAAGAGAGCAGGTGTCATACAAACGCGCTAATCAACAGGACACACGGGTGACACATATCTATATCATAAATACTCATTTGTTAACTGTCTTTAAGGAGAGTATCTATTGGGCCTTTCTGTGGACTCTGTGTCGAGGCTACTATTCTACGCTGACGACGGCAATCAGGTCATCGGAATGATATCACTGGACAACAACAGTCATCAGATTGTCGTTGATTTAGACATTGGTCAGCCTACAGACATCGAACTCGACAAACACAATGGGTAAATATAATAAGACTTGTAAATAATGATAAACAAATTCAGCTAATTAATTTTAATACTTTTGCAATGCTTAAAAATAAATGAAAAGTTACAGAATTAATCTAGCAAATATATACAGTAGAGATATTTACATGCTAATAATGATGATACACTTGGGATTTCGGAAATAAAGAGGGAAACTGCAACAAAAAACAAAAAACAAAAACAAAAACAAAAAAAAAAACCACACAAACAAATCCAAGGTGGAAAGAGAGACAATAACAAAAAAATGAAAGTAGAAAAACTTAGAAATCTTTGTGTTCAAATGTGAGAGCTGCAATCAAAGACATTGAGACCAAATATAAATGTGATTTAATTTCGCTCTGCAATTATTCCCACAAACCACAGTGTCATCTACTGGAGTGACTACACCAGGGATAGAATAGAGAGGTGTAACTATGACGGCTCGGACCGTCAGACACTGATTTTTGCATCCGAGCATCTTAAAGGTCCTCGTGGTCTTGCTTTGGACACAGCAGGTAAGATGTTTGATTTTTCTTGCACTTATTGCTTATTTTTATGTGAACTTACTAAGATTTGTTCTTACTTTTTTCCCCATCATAATTTATTTGATTTTGCTTACCTGCTTTAACAACTTATTTACAGGTAAAAGTAGGCTTTTCTCTTTTAACCTGTGAATCTGTTGGCTACAGGTACACACTGTCACTGTCAACACACTCCGTCCCACAATTGTTCTTTCTAACAACAAAGTACAAAGATTTGTTCATGGGCTTTAGCCTCTATTATGGGTTGGGGGAGCTTGTATTCATTAAAGGGGGGGGGGAGCATCTAAGTTTACACAACTCGACATCAATACAAAAACATGACTATAAACCATAAACATCACATTAATGTCATGAATGACTTTCAACCTCTCTGACGTTCCTTTTAATTAGACAAATATTTTTCCAATAGCTCAACAAAATAGTTCAACTCAGAGTTTGGATGATGTCCTACAGACAATCACGCTTGCACACACAACTACACTTCCTCGAATAATCTTCCTCAAATAACTTTCCTTGAATGTCCTTCCACACTTTCCCACTTCCGAACAAAAGGTGCTGAATAGGCAAACATACCCTGCTGGTGATGATACAATTTCAATAACCACAATAACCACAATAACTAGGTACAGCTGGTGTTGACTAGACATATGCACCAAGCAGCTCAGTTACTTCCTTCCTCTCTGGGTAATTCCTCCTCCAGGCAACTCCTCCTCCAGGAACTTCCTCATCCTAGGGAATTCCTTCTTCCAGTTACTTCCTCTCCTGGGTAATTCTTTCTCTATAATTCCTCTTCCAGTGAATTCCTCTCCTGGGTAATTTGTGACTAGGCAAGGAATTAATCCAATTCCCAAATCTCCTCTACTCAAAATTCGCTACATTCTCTCTTCTTCAAAGACTGGCGAGGGAATAATCAAACAGTACTTTCCCCACACAACTGGGGTTCAGTGAACCTTTCACTCACTCATATATGCTTTTTCTTAAAATGTCTTCACTTACACGCTTTCCAGTTAGTATACGGTCAAGGATGATAATCCCTGCCTACCAACAGTCAGAGGCTACCAACCCACCCCCATGTTCCTAACAGTATTGATGATTTGTTGTTGTCTGCTTGTATCTCCCCTCTCCTTTGGCACCCGCTCCACGCCTGCTCAACTGAACGATCCCGTGGTTTTGAGGTGTAGCTCAGCAGTCTTGCGATGGTCGCCTTCGCTTTAGTTGGCCTAACCGCGACATTTGCATGTCACGTGAGAGCAAGGTGGTCTTAAAATAGGTTAGCACTACTGAGCTGGAGTGAGCAGCGGTCCTTCTCTGCGTCCCGCGGGACCGTGCCTGCTGAGCTATCCCTCAAAACCACAGGATCGTTCAGTTGAGCAGGCGTGGAGCGGGTGCCTTTGCATAAATTGAACTGGAATTGTACATATTCGTGTCTCTCCATTTCTGATTTCCTTCATACTTATGTTTGTGTTTGTGTTTATACGTATGTCTGTGATGAATGAATGCATTTATGAATGTGTGAACGTCTGGGTCAATGGGTGCACACGTGAAGGGAGGAGACTTTACTGGGCAGCTGCAACCACACAGCTGATAGGATGGACGGATGTGGACAGCAAACGTTCTGAAGTTTATTTTAAACTGGAGGGCTCATATTTTATGGGCCTGGATATCTACCACAATGAGTTGTTTGTACCGGACTGGGGAGCTAACAAGTGAGTGCTATTGCGATTGTGTTTCATGCTTTCTTTCTATTTGTGAAGTTTACAAATTTTTATGGACCCTTTGACAGCTACCTGTCTCTGGCAAGAGAAAGGGGGACATGGGGGAACATTAAACCTATTTTGGTTTATAATGAGCAGGTCCAGTGATTTATGTAATTAGGGAAGGTTTAGGATTCACTGTGGATTTTTGTTACAGGTTGGTATATTAATCTGCAGCCAAACGACTCTTACAGAATATTTTGTATGTTTTCAAACTGCTATGAATAATATAATCAACAGCTTCTAAACTAATAGGGCTCATAATGCGATTAAAATAATTTTCTGACTAGTAAACGGACCATTTCATAAAGTACAATTTAAAACTATTAATTTTGTGCTCATGCTAACAAAAAACGTGAAAATCTTTGATTGCTACACATTTTGTGTCTTTTATGCATTATTATCAAGTATAGGGAACAAATACATTTTCAAGTACTGTGCCTGCGATACTTTGAGTATATTTTAAATTTCTGTTTATGTTTTGACGAACTACCAGCAGCTTTTACATTGGGAGCTTCCTTTAAACCAATAAATACAAGGAAAGAAAATTAACGCAACACAACTAGAAAGAAAGTTTTATACTTCTTGGTATTATTTTTATACAGAAATCTGGCACTAACAACACACATCTATCGCATTGGCAAGAATAAAACAATGATGGCGAGTGTACAAGTTAAAGGGAGAGTAAACGATGCTCGTGTCTATGCCGAGGAAACAACATGTAAAGGTCAGTAAACAGTCAGTACTGCGGAACTTTAAAACAAAATGGTGAGTCTATTGTAGAAATGCAAAGGAGATAATATTTTTCTTTCATGTCTTCTTTCGTTTGTCTGTCCTTTATTGACTCGCACCTTAAAATTCAATAAAGACTTCTCTACTCACATACATTTTCTTCACTCGTACATTCTTTCATCTTTCGGTCACACCACGTGGGTTTGCTATAAGCGGTTGTGAGTGGATCGACTCCTTCACATTCCCCAGTCAGTTCCTTTATTTCTCCACTACATCCGTCGCTTTATCTCCGAAGTGCGGTCGTAGGGCGCTGGCCAAAACAACATGGCAACAACAGAACAATTTAAACTTCTTCACTCTTACGAGAAGAGGTTTACCGATGTCCCAGGTGACAACCGTGTTCTGTATTAAGTAACTGGTTTTGCGTGTCTTGTAGCAGATTCGTTACATCCTCCTCAGGTACTTGGCTTCAGAGGCCTGTATTCACAGGTGTACATTGGCAGGTATCTTGAGTGCAGAATAAGAGGAACCTACTTGTCAAGAACGCGCTTTTATAAAATCTCCTTCTCACTCTCTCAACACGCACGCGTTCCCTTGCGTATTCTTTCAAACATAAAGCACAAAGATTTGTCGTGGAAATAAAAGTAACTTTAAATCAATCCATCATCAACTAAATATATATATATATAGTCAGTAGATCTTTCACACAGCGATCTTCAACTCCATACAGTTCTCTTCATGTCCCAAGACGACATACACATGTTCCTTTCAATATTCTACGAACTATCATATGTTTCTGAATATTTCATTAAAGTCTTACTTACTCACATCCACAATTTCCACGTCTACGTAAAATCCTCTCTCACGATCGTTCAGCGGAAATCACATATACTTTCCGCAGCTTTACTAATAATAGGTGCTGACTCAGCAGACACCTACAGACGACTCAAAATATATTTGCTGGGGTCAACACATGACCCAGGCACCACAAATAAATTCCCGGCACCAACAGCAGATACACTCCAGGGAATCACACAGATACCCCGGCACCACAAATACTCCAGGAAATCACACAGATACTCCCGCACCACAAATATACTCCAGGAAATCAACACAGATACCCCGGCACCACACAGATAAACTTGCAGGGATCGATACACACACAATATCCCAAGCGAACACCACCCACACACTTTCTATCCAACTCTCTTCCCTGCTCACAGCCGTCTGCTCTCTTCCAAAAATTTTTCACTTGCGTCCGACTAAAATTACGTCATAAAATGACGTCGGGTTCTGACGCGAAACCACGACGCTATCCAACATATCTTAAATACACGGCAAGGGCAACAATCTCTAAGAAACGAAAGACAGGGGCAACAACCTCCTGTCCCTAATACTGGTCCCTGACATTCCTCCCCTCTTACAAAACAAAAATGTTCACATTTTTGGCTCATTTTTCTCACTACAATACTAAGGAACTTCTTGATCTGTCTTAGCCTTGGCTGAGATCTCCATTTTCAGAGATTTCTCTATTATTGACAGATTTCTCAATTTCTTTCGTCATGTTTTCTTCAGGCGTTCCTTGAGGAATTTGCTTTCGGCTAAGGTTCTCTGTAGGTCGTCAGACTGTTTCTTATGAGCTAATTGAAGTTCACGAACCCTTCCTTCAAAATTACTAACTATCACCCACTGGTGTTTACACAATTCATCTCTTTCCTTTCGCCAAAACTCTGTCTCAGCCTGAAGCCGATTAATTTCTTTGTCCCGGTCACTGATTTCTCTCTGCAATCTGCGTTCACCACTTTCAGTATTTCTTTAAAGTTCGGTAAACTTTGTGGTAACGTTCTCATTTCTTCACTAAGGTCGTTGATTTTGTGCTTCGGTTCTTCATGAACCTCCTGAAAGAGCCGATTCTCTCTGTATTGATGGCTGTTGTACTGGTAACATACGTGAATTTTGTTGTTGTCATCAGACTCTACAATATGGCGAGTAGCTTGCCTTCTAGCCTGTCCTTGTATGGGTGTTCTTGTGCCATTTCTTGTCTGTTCGAGGATGTACACCTAGCAGTGACACTCTCTGGAAACGGATTCTTCCTTCTCATGGAAGCTTCATTGCTGTCTTGAGCCCTATGGTAGTGACAAAACCTGGCTATGTGGCCATATCGCTGGCAGTTATAACATTGTCTTAGAGGTGTCCAATGTGATGGACGGCCTGGGTCATCCTTCTCCCACCCATGTGTTGATGACGAATTTCTGGGAACGGAGGGATTATTCCGGGGCTGCAGCTGCCTGGCGTGTGGCTGAGACTGGGCTCCGGTAGTGACTGGGCTTTCTGAGGTCATGTCCCCTTCGGGTAAATTGGAGGTGACGCGGCGGGCCCCTCTGACGTTTCCAATAATAAGATCCACTACAGGGTTTTTGATTACACAGCAGTTTAAGTAACCTTTATAAAACGGGGTGTCTACGGAATACCGAGCTACGGGGAAAGTTTCAACATTCTAACATTATGCAGGCCTGGTTGTGACCCAGATATTCGTGGTCCTGAACCAGGTCAGCACGAATTCCCGCTGTTGTTGCGCCAGTGTCTCGCAGCACCTGGACGGTTTTACCTCGGACTGTCCCGGGATAAAGTTCTAGGTGTCCCAGTTCTGCTTGCGTGGTGGCAGAGCATAAAATTCCAAGATTGGCTGGGGATGGTTTACTTTCACTGGAGTCATCTCTGACGTTACCTCTCGGCGGTTTTCAGGACAGTTTCTGGCAATGTGTCCGTAGCCGAAACAGTTTGTAACATGGGCGTGCAGGTGGTTCCACGGTCCGGATGTCCTGGATTTTTTTTTCTTCGAGATGGTGAGGCGGGGAGGGATGTTCCTTCTGGTCCCCCTGGGAGTGGTGAGAAGGGTGACTTCCCCGTGGGTTTCGAGTTATATTATTAAAAGTGGTTTTCGACGACCAGGCGGAAATAGTTCGCATGGTATTGCCGTCGGTCCTGCCGAGCTTTCGTAGGTGGAGACGCTGGTGGTATGCTACACCCACATTGGCGAACATGGTTCGCTCGGCTCGCCTGGCCAGTGATTTGTGGGGTGAGCCTACGCGGTAGTGTTCGCATGCTCGCCACAGATGTAACGGTCTTTAAGCTTCTCTCCGTAAAAATACTACCAGGTCCGTGGACACACTTTCATAAAATTGTTCTCATTAGTAGTAAGTCCTCAGGTTTCGTAGTCCTTTGGAATATCGGAGAGGGTAATCCATCGGGTCCGGGAGGCCAAACTGGCTAGTCGAGTTAGGAATTCAGTCATGGATTCCTCCGGGCTTGGGGCCGCACTGTCCGAAACTTTTCTCGGTATCCCTTCCTCTGTATTTCGGAACTAAGAAGTAACTCCTTTTGAGATCTTCGTAAGGAACTGTTCCAAGGGTTTATTCGGTCGACACATGTGTGATAAAGGGTAAGGGCTTTACCATGAAGAATGGGAGGCTAAGTATAAAAGGCCAGACCTCTTTAGGCCAATTGAAAAGTTCTGGCGTGGTTTTCAAAAATAAAAGATAGGAGTCCATGTATCTTGTCCTCGCCTGAAATGCTAGTAGTTTAGGAAACATAGCCTTTTGAAGGGGCGCTCAGTTTTCTCTTGGCTTATACTCCGGAATAGGTTTCTTTCTTCAGCTCCAACTCCATCCTAAGTTTCTCCAATTCAAATCGTCTCTCTGCCTCTTTCTCTCTGGCTATCCTATCTGCTTCTCTCTCTCTGGCTATCCTATTTGCTTCTTCTCTCTGGAATTCAAATTGTCTCTCTGCTTCTTTCTCTCCGGCCAACCTATCTGCTTCTTTCTCTCTGGCTATTCTATCTGCTTCTTCTTTGTTGGCTAACCTTTCCTGGTATCTGTACTGTTTCTCAACACACTGTACGTATAGTTCGTAAGGGCTTCGTCCTTCAGGCCATTATTTCTCCTTCCCTTACATAGGAAGCTACATCCCTCGTCGGTTCTGCCATGTTTTCTAAGTTTTTCCTACTCCAGATTAATATCTACAATTATTATCAAACAGTATAGATAAACATTCACTCAATTTTCACACCTATAAACGTGCCCAGGTTCACTAAATGTTCACAATAGTTAGCAAAATCAATTCTCAAGTATCAACATCCAATATGTCATCAACTACATCAAAATTAACTTATTTAAAGGTAATAAACAAACCATTTCAAGCATATCACCAATTAAAGAAGCGCGTAACATGCATATAACACGAAATTAGAGAAAGCCCTTAAAAAAAAATTTTTCAAAATACAAGAAGATCCTACAGGATAGCACCACTCTCAGTTTCAATGTCTCACACACTCCACCCAAGAAGAGAGAGCTTGGAAAGAAGTCAAAGCACGAAAGTAGATACAGACACTAATCCTTACTGTGGGACTGAGCTGTACAATCTCCACAGACCCGTAGAGCTGGGACGGGGAGTACATTCACCGCAGTAGCCCGTGATCTAATTTTCAACTTAACTTACTACACGAGGTTATACTTAGTTATACGCTTAGTTATACACTTAGTTATACACTTAGTTATACACTTCTATCATATACTACAAGCCCACGACAAATCACGTCGGGTCACCAATGTCAGAAACGCGCTTTTATAAAATCTCCTTCTCACTCTTCTGGTACACGCACGAGTTCCCTGCGTATTCTTTCACATAAGCACAAAGATTTGTCGTGGAAATAAAAGTAACTTTAATCAATCTCATCATGCACTGAAATATATACTATATAGTCAGTAGATCTTTCACACAGCGATCTCAAACTCCATACAGTTCTCTTCATGTCCAAGACGACATACAGCATGTTCCTTCAATATTCTACGAACTATCATATGTTTCTGAATATTTCATTAAAGTCTTACTTACTCACATACCACAATTTCCACGTCTACGTAAAATCCTCTCTCACGATCGTTCAGCGAAATCACATATACTTTCCGCAGCTTACTAATAATAGGTCTGACTCGAGCAGACACTAACAGACGACTCAAAATATATTTGCTGGGGGTCAACACATGACAGCACCACAAAGTAAATTCCGGCACGCACACAGATACACTCCAGGAGATCACACAGATACTTTCCCGGCACCACAATATACTCCAGGAAATCACACAGATACTCTCCGGCACCACAAATATACTGCCAGGAAATCACACAGATACTCCGGCACCACACAGATAAACTTGCAGGGATCGATACACACACAATAATCCCAAGCGAACACCACACACACTTTCTATCCAACTCTCTCCCTGTCACAGCCGTCTCCTCTCTTCCAAAAATTTTTCACTTGCGTCCGACTAAATTACGTCATAAAATGACGTCGGGTTCTGACGCGAAACACACGACGCTATCCAACATATCTTAAATACACGGCAAGGGCAACAATCTCTAAGAAACGAAAGACAGGGGCAACAACCTCCTTTCCCTAATACTGGTCCCTGACACTACTAACTGATTAATTTAACTTGTCAGTGGTATCAAAAATTTCGATTGTATACATGATTCGATTGTATACATGATTCAAAGGCACTAACTGTTTCACCGAACCATTGTCTGCATTATTGGCAATATCGCTGCACCACGTGTCAAACTGAAGCACAGATAAACGGCTGTTGTTGTTGTTGTTGTTGTTGTTGTTGTTGTTGTTGTTGATGATGAGAGAAAGCGTTTCTATTTGACGCTGTTGGGGGGGGATCAGTGAGGGATTAGGGCAGCGGTTCTCAACCTGTGGGGCGCGACCCCCTGGGGGGTCGCGACGTGCCTACAAGGGGGTCGCGAAGGTGGTCCTTTTTTAAAAGTTTCTTATACCGGTATTAGTGAAATTAGCTTAGATTGTGTAACGAGTGGTGAGGGCGATCAAACTCCAAATCGCTTCTCCCTATTCAAGTCCACTGTCTCGGCATGCAGTGACTTCTCACTTCCAAACTCAAAACACAATCCCCCTCTCAACAATTAAGCCTCCAATCTCCCTCCTCTCGCCTTTTGCCCTCTCTCTCCCCCAATCTCTCATCGCTGACTCCCCTCTCCCTCTCCAGTCACACCTCTCTCTCTTTTGTTAAAAAACATCTAAAAGGCAGGCATTCAGGAAACATTCATCATTCACACCCTTTCGCCCTCGCACGTGGTCAGTCCTAGTACTCTAGGTCCCTGACAGAAGGCCATGACCAGACAGTGCGGGATGGGGGCTTAAGAAGGACCGATGGCTGCTAATGGCATATTTATGTGACATATTTGAGAAGCTGAACGTTGTGAATACGTCTCTGCAAGGGAAAGACACCACCATATTACAAACAACTGACAAGATGAATGCTTCGTCCGAAAAATTTCGTTGTGGAGCAAAAGATACGCCAAGAAAATATTTTTGATATGTTTCCGTGCTTGTGTAAGTGCAAGGCTGACAACTTGAATCTTGATCAGGTGAAGAATGTAATTATTGCCTATCTAAACGGACTGCAAGAAAGGTTTCAGCATTACTTCGCTGAAACTGATGTGACTAAATACGATTGGATTCGTAATCCATTTCTGGCTGATCCTAGCACAAGCGGGTTGTCCACGGAAGAAGAAGAGCAGCTCATCGACCTTTCGAGTGACCAATCCCTGAAAATGGTCTTCCAAACAACACCAGTGCCAACATTCTGGATTAGCGTCAACGGTGCTTTCTGAGAAAGCAATGAAAGTTCTTCTAACATTTTCAACTTCGTATATGTGTGAGCAAGGATTTTCAGCATTGGCAGCACTGAAGTCTCAATACAGAAATCGTGTGGACGCAGAGGCTGAGCTGCGAATAGCAGTGGGTACGAACATCGCACACAGGTTCGCTTCTCTATGCAACAGCAAGCAGGCTCAACCTTCTCATTAATCAAAGTGAGTGTCCAATAAAATTAATAAAAAAATATTTATTAGCACCGCAGAATTTGCTTTAGTAAAATTTCATTAACAGTTATACTTTTTGCAGATACGAACTTTGTTATTCCGTTGTTGATTTCCTCGACGCGGGGTTCGAGGTTAGCTAAGGCTCCCCCCCCCCCGCTCTTCCACCGACCTAGCTGGCTAAGGGGGGTCGCGGACGTACCGGTGTTCGTCAGGGGGGTCGCCACAAGTAAAAGGTTGAGAACCGCTGGATTAGGGTATAGTGGATGTAGATGTAAAGGGAGGGGTCGCTGCTTGTGACGCCACAGGTATTGTCTAGTTTGTTTGTGCTTTCTTTTCTGTTAGTGATTAGTTTAGTTTTGTGGTCAGATAAAACGGTGCCGCTTCGTACTGCATATGTAGCATGTGATACAACTACCTAAACTTTGAAAATGTTGCATATTTCTTCTCCTTTGAACAAGATTCTAATTTCTCGAATCACAGGACCAAACGGATGCGCCAACAACAATGGAGGCTGTAGATACATCTGCCTACCAACTCCTGGGAACAGAAGCAAGTGTCTTGTTCTGTTAGACAAGTCACATGGTATGTATCAGATCTCTTTGATTACAAATGTAACGGTAAAGAAACTTTCAGATGCTTTAAAATTATTGATGACAAATTATTTGTTTGTTCTAAACAAACATCAAACCTCTATCAAGAAAAACAATAGGTCAGTTGCAACTTAAAGAAGGTAATTGTCTTTAATTTAACAGGCAAAAGATTAATTTATTTAAAATAAATTGAGTAACATTTCATTGTTATATCAACATAGCGCCATAAAAGTAAAGGAATAAAAGTTAAGGGCCTAATTCTTTTCGTACATTAAATTATCATCCCTTGGAGCTCACGGCAAATATGACCTTAGTACAACAAACGATGAGACTACATATGTATTAAAACAAACAGAAATAAATGACAATTAACTATTGTCTCTAACATTTCTTCTTGCTTTAGCTATTTGTCAATAAGTGTGATTATAGTCACGTGACTAATTCACTTTTCTTAATCGGGAGGTTTCTGACCCTCTCCGTCCTTATTGTTTGCTTGATGATTCATCTTTTTGTCTTTTATGTTTTTATCTGCATAATTCTTTTACAATCCCGTCAATCTTTCCATAATTACTTGTAAAGCTCTGATAGCATGTTCCTTCGTGATGGTAAATAAATACCACGTTTATAGTATTACATAAAACATGTTGGATAAAACATTCACAGTCCAGTCATCTTGTGATTGTCTTGTAACATATTACTTCAATAGTCTCACCTGTCATTTGGTCATTAACATTGAGAGCACTGCCAAGAAGACAAAGACTCACGCGAAACCACAACACCTGGGTTAGAGAACCTGGACACAACGGACACGTGCCATTGTGATGTTTATAATAGTGAAGACAGGTAAACAGGAAGTCGTCTAATAATGAACCAGACATCGTCCCAAGACTGAAATAATGCTGGGTATCCGAGTCTCTGGAGAAACAGTTGTCGCACTATGATGTGGTTGGCGGGGTGTCCAGTCACTTAATCCCCAGACACTTCATCCCCTAGACTTTTAATCCCCAGACACTTCATCCTTATAAATCAAGTGCAACCTATAATAGATTGTTGGATGCAGTTAGAGAGCTAATGCCTAATGCAGCTCCAGAGACAATATATAGTAACAGACTTTGAGAAAGCTGCGATGACCGCTTTTAGTCATGTAGAGTAACGGGCTGTTACTGTCACTGAAGTCAAGCGGTATTATGCAAAGTCACTGAACTGGGGATGAGAAGTGACGATGAAGACGACGAGTTACGTGGAATGGTCAGATGCCTCCCAGCACTTGCCTGTGTACGTGAGGAAGACATTGTTGATTCCTTCGAATTGCTTGCAGAGTCAATGCCACAACATGATCGCATGCCGGAACTTCTATGCTACTTCAAGTAAATACGTAAATACTGTATATATTGTTGAAGAACATTACATTTACTAGCTTATATAAACTTTAACTAATGTTGTAGATGTTCAAATGACGTTGAAGTTAAAAGCATGATTTGAATTTGAATTTCAATTAAATTTTTCGCTGACTTCATAATTTTTTTAGTTAAGGATTTGGTTTAGGGATTAAGTGTCTGGGGATTAAGTGCTTAGGGATTAAAAGTCTAGGGGATGAAGTGTCGGGGATTAAATGTCGGGGATGAAGTGTCTAGGGATTAAGTGACTGGGAACCGGTTGGCGGACCTCGTAGAAAGGTGACTAAGGACAATCGGATGTAAACTACGAGTGAAGTGTGTTTGTCACGGCTCGGGTCGCACTACAACACACTTATACCACACAAATACGCGTTCTTTCACACAGCTAATGATACAGACAATTTTTACAATCCGGGGCCTTCCCCGATCAATCTCGACATAATCCAATCGTACAATCCATGTGTGTAAATCACACTCCTCACACAGCTCTGTTCGTCAACAAAAAGTTCCAGTTCTATTATCTAGTTTATAATCGCACCAGCGATCGTTGAGTACTTTACTTCCAGTTTCTCGTCCCTCCAAGGGTCCTTCGCACTCCACATGTCTCGCCAACAAGAATCCAGTACACAAATACACAAATACACAAATACACTCACAGTTTATCGTCCCTCGTAGGGTAGCTCGCAATCTCTCCATATGTCCCACCGACTACAATCCAAAAACACGGACACACACAAGTTAGACGTACACACTGACGTGTCGGTCAGGCGGTTCCCGGAGTAACAGGGGAGGTAATCCGCGGGGACATCACTGAGCTCCTAGCCCACGTGCTGCTGGGTGTTGAACCAAAACCGTTGATCCCAGAATGTTACTGGGAGGCGATCCTTCTTTCCAATAGAGCTCCAGATCTTCAGTCCATACACTTAAAACCTGTAACTCGAGGTTACACTATACTACAGTGTCTAACCTATATTCTTCTATTCACACATCTTTCTGTCTTATGTCTACAACTTCCAACTTAAGTAAGATCTGATACAATGCCATAAGTAATACATTGAAAGATGTCATACCTCGTCTAGGCGAGGCTACTCCATAAGCAGGTCAGTACCGCGCCGCCCAACGTCGATGGACTCTACCCTCTACTACACACAAAACAATCTCAGTCGGTAGATGTACACTCGTGACTCAGGCACGTCTTCCTTTCTCGGTATTCCGGGCCTGAGTAAATTTCCTCCTTCGTTCCCGCCAAAGCCTACTGCTGAACCAGGTTCACCATAAACTTTCTGTCATAGTTGCGAGAAAATATTTGTCCCCAGCACTAGTCTCCAACCCACCTTTTATACAGACCGGTGACCCCAACGTCACCAGTCCTCCCTGCTGCAGCCAGTGTTACTACTTCAACACTCAGATGTCCACCAGCAGTCGCCAAGGCAGCAACATGTCCGCAAATCACCTTTACAGCCACTGAGCGGCTCCACACACATGTTATCATAGCGCTACACCTGCCTTACAACAGGCCTGTCTCTACTGATGGCTAATACGGTCAGGATGAAGGTAACGGTCTCCAGGGTACTATCCTCACTTTGTCGCCCAATAGTCCGGAGAGCAAAGACATTCGCATTGTCCGTCCTTTGACTTTCGCCATTGCGCATGACCTGCAATTAAGACCCGCAGACCACCTTCTCATCCAGCAACAGATCGCCGTGGCTAGGGCCCGACAGCCATCAACTATCCGCAGGGCTGTAAGGTAGGGCACGAGACGAAGAAACAGTATCCAGGTGCTGACATAGAGAATGATAATAACATTGTGTTAGCCATCCATGAGCAACTCTTAAACACTGCCCCAAAATCTTTTGAAGCAGCCAGACTGAGCTTGGTGGACTATGATGTAGACATAATAGCTGTAAGCGTCAAAGAGGTGCTACTGTCAACAGCCCAATAACTTGTAAGGAGTCGAAAAAAAAAGAAACTACCCTGGGTCACGGACGATATCCTAGTTCTCTGTGACCAAGACAGCCTTGAAAGGAGAAAACATGCGAAATTTAAATCACCTTTCAAACACAAACAGGCAAACTATTCCATTCAGAAAAAGTTGATCGAGAACAAATTACATGTCATAGAGGAGAGAATGATACAAGATGACATCACAAAAGCAACTTCTAAGGAATCGGACAGAAAGCAATGCTGTAATCAACTGATGGGACGATTATTGCTAAGACCTGTTAAACTTCCCCAGGTATTCGAGATACATTACAGGTAAAAAATTGTCTGATCAAGTTCATAATAATAATTACAAATAATTTATAAATTTTGAGAAAATGGAGTTATGAAATACATAATAGAACTAATTAGTTTTGGTCAAAAGTAGGATATAGTTTTTTTTTGCAAAACTTGTTAGTCAGATAAAGAAATCTGAAACAGAAATGAATTTCAATATTACATTAAGTATAATTTTATTTTATTTTTTTTTCTTCTTTTTGTTGTTTGTCGGTTTCGGATATGCCTCTTAAAATACATCAATCACCGTTAGTAACAACTTGGATTTTATTTAGAGATGAGCATACACGCTTAAAGACAAACTATAAACTTAACTTAAATAACCTTACTTTGTTGATGTCCGGTACAGCTACAGAATGTTACTGTTCTTTATTTCCAGGATGTGGTGAATATATTTCCCCTAGTGGCTTCATTTCGTCTCCATTATATACTAGACAGGACCTGGAAATTGAGGAATGCATTTACATAATAAAGACAACACCAGGCTATCGCATCACCTTAACATTCCTGACACTTGAAACTGAAGACTGCAGATTCGATTTTCTGCAGGTTTGTGGTTGGTTTGTTACTATATATTAAGGACTTTTAAAAGTCTTTCAGTTCTACATAAATTATGCTCAAAAAGAATTTATGGGAAAGTGCAGGTTAAATATAACTTTAACATAACTTCTTTTTTAAGTATATAGTAAATCGTATATCTTTAACAACGATATGCTTGAAGGAAAGTCAATGTGACCGAGTGTCAATTTAGGTTTCTTTTTGTTATGACAAACAACTAAACGCTTATGGCCATTAGCAGTCATCATCATAACTACTTTGTAACTTCATTGAATTTATGTTCACATCCTAAGATCCGGGATGGAAGCTCCGAGCCGTCACCGTCTATGGGTATCTTCTGTAACACGAGTGTTCCGGACAGAGTGAGGTCCACGTCTAACACCATGTGGATCAGATTCCGGTCTGGCTCACAGTCAGGCACTGGCTTCAATGCAACTTACTCATCAGGTAAACAGCAATTTCCTAATCGCTACAAGTTTGTTCTTTTACTTTTCGTCTGGTCTTCCCGTTATGCGTAAACTTTGCCTGAATAGGTCAAGGACAGAAATAATTAGTCGTCCTAAGGAGCGTTGCTGGGAGGTAGGCTGTCATTCGTCCGCACGACCTACACGCTCTCTCAGTCGTGTCCACTAGTGTATACAGCACATCACCACCATCGACAACGCCGGGCATTCATGACAAGTCTGCCTTTCCAATAAAAGGCGGCAATAAAAACAACTACTTTTAAACGAGAAGAAATAACAAAAGTAATTTTATCTAAAATATCTTATAACTGAAGCATTCTTCTCAGAAAAAAGCATCATGATCAAGAATATAGAATAATATTTTATATTAAAGTCTACAAGGATCAGCCTCTCTGTGTTTACGTGCTCTATACAGACATCTCATTAAAACCCTGGCAGAAACGATGAGATAAACAGGACAATGCAAGGCAGATGTCGTGTAAGGTGGTAAAGCACTAAACTCATCAAAATTTCTCAAAACACAAAGTTCACATCACGGGAACCACAATCTGTCCACAAAACCACGACTTGGGTACATTCAGGGGAAAGTCGTTAAAATGAAACCTTGTCATTCCCCGTACTAACTAAATAATCTCATCCTCTAAGTCTCTCTGTCCTATTGTCTGTCTCTCCGAAATGTTAACTTCTGAAATGCAAGCTTAATCTGTTGAAAAAACCCTCAGTTAACACTAACACAACGCAAGGTTTTTTAACTTGTGAAGCTGATCAAAACTGACTGGTTTGTTAATATTTTACTTCCTTCTTCTACGGCCCATTGGGTATTTGTAGACAACACTGTCACTGCACACAACAAGAAATATCGACAGCCAAAACAATCCAAAAGATAATTCGTCTTCCTTGTCCCTTCTTCTGCTACTTTCTCCTAGTTTTTCACCTCTTCTTCTGTCTCTGATCTCTTTTTTTCAGCTGCCTTTATTCTTTATTATGATTCCTTCCATTTGTGTTTTTATCTTCTACTCTTTTTCTTTAATAGAAGAAGCAAAATCTTCTATAAGACTTTTAACACATGCTCGTTATATTAATATCAAACCTTACTCTGGTTATGGTGAGAAGAATGTCAGAAAATTTATCTTGTCCACAGCAATCATTCCACAGAAGTTTCTCCTTGTCACTGACGCTTATAACGGCATCCATCGCATAGACATCGACACTGGAAGTAATGTTACAATCCGTCCTGATGGTCTATGGATCCCATATGGTATTGACTACGATGCAGTAGACGGTCGTGTCTATTGGTCAGATGCACTGGACAAGACCATTCGATCCGCTAACCTTGATGGCAGCGATGCTCGTGTTTTTCGCAGTATTACTCAAGGTAAAGTCACTTACATGCAACCTGGTTTTATGTGTTACACTTGTTCCAACATTGTTAAAACCCTTTGAATAATAATAATAAAGAGATTTTATATCACTTATTTTTCTACTAATGATTACACTTTGTCAGAGACGACACACAAGTCACAGACAACACACTGCGTCCCACTCGTGTTCTTTCTTACAAGAGATTACAAAGACCTGTACCTGGGCTTACAATTCTATGTTATTCAGGAGTTTGTGTTGATTTTAGAGGAGCGCAGTATATTTCACCGAACTCGTTTCTTGAATTAAAAGAATATCTTAAGTCACTCCTACACCTTTGACTCAGATTGTAAGTCTTTCGCCCATTTTCAACTTTTCTCTCAAGACTGTCAGGAAGCTCTGTCTAATTAGGTCTACCTCTGTTCTATGTCATGTATTATATCTTAAATGATATATTTACACTAATTTGCATGTATACAAAATAAAACCGTTGTATCTAGATTTATAATATTAACAGTCTCTTTCTGCATATGGTAGAGAATGTTGAAAGTCTGATGAAAGATTTTGTGTACATGTACATGTAAAAGTATGTATTTTCTGTGTCTATGTTGTTTGATGGGGTAGTGTTTCATGTTGTTTATGCATTCTATAATCAAAAAGACTGTCAAAAATGGAATAAAAACTGAAAAAATGACACCTAACTCAAACCCATATATCTAAATGACTAAAAACGATAAATAGCATATCATTGTCATAAGCGACTCTCAACATTATCGCAGTATTGGTCAATGTCAAGTAATTTACACACACCGTGCTCTTATATATGTTAATTTATATTTTGGTTCTAGAAAATTGTGTTGTTGTTTTAGTGACAAAACTCTCTGAGGTAGTTAGTGTGATATTATCATAAACACTCATTTGTTAACTGTTTTTAAGGAGGTTCTCTATGGGGTCTTTCTGTGGACTCTGTGTCCAGGCTACTGTTCTACGCCGACGATGGCAACAAGGTCATCGGAAGGATATCACTGGACACCAGCAGTCATCATATTGTCGTCGATTCAGACATTGGTCAGCCTATAGACATCGAGCTGGACAAACACAATGGGTGACTATAATAAGACTTGTAAATAATAATAAACACATTGAAATCCTTGTATACTTAGGAAATATACAAATCTTTGTTTCGCAAGATAACAGCTCAACTGAAAAACATTGAGTAGTTTTTCAAACAGGCGAGATAAAATTTATTTTAAATCGCTTTTCAATTGTTTACACAAACAACAGCGTGATGTACTGGAGTGACGCTGTCAGGAGTAAAATAGAGAGGTGTAACTATGACGGCTCGCACCGTCAGACATTTATTTCCTCATCTCAACATCTTAAACGTCCTCATGGTCTTGCTTTGGACACAGAAGGTAAGATGTTTGATTTTTTATTTTTCTTGAAATTATCGCTTATTTTTATGTGAACTTACTAAAATTTGTTCTTAATTTTTTCCCCCATCATAATTTAATTGATTTTGCTTACCTGCTTTAACAAATTATTTACTTGTATAAAGCAGGCTTTTCTCTTTTAGCCTGTGTATCGATGAATTTTTGTTGTCTGTTTGTACATCATCTTTCTTTACTTTTCAAAAATAGATCCATAATTGTGAATATTCATTTCTTTTCATTCCTGATATCTTTCATACTTTTGTTTGTGTTTATACGTATGTATGTGATGCATGAATGCATTTATGAATATATGAACGGGTGGATCAACCGGTGCGCACTTGAAGGGAGGAGACTTTACTGGGCAGATGCAGTCACACAGCTGATAGGATGGACGGATGTGGACAGTAAACGTTCTGAAGTTTGTTTTAACCAGAAAGGCTCATATTTCATGGGCCTGGATATCTACCACAATGAGTTGTTTGTCACGGACTGGGGACCTGAAAAGTAAGTTGTTATCACTTTTCCTTACCTTACAGCAACAAATTTACTTTTACAATGACCAACTTCATTTGCCCCATTGGGAACTTTGAACGTGGAAAGCTGCTCTTGTCATAGACGTTTAAAATAAAAATAAATACAAGTTTAGAAGTTGATTGCAGAGTTGAGCGTTGAAAAGATCCAACAGCGAAAAATGTGAGCAAATGAAAAAGAAGACGTTTTGAGCAAGTGGCAATGATATATATTAACAGACAAAATTACATCAAGACTATTCAAGAGCTGCATGTGCGCACGTACAACACACACACAGACACACATACACCACTAATAATTCATCTGAGGTTGAGCAGCTGGACTGTAGATGTGGATTAGTAAGTAGATTATACATTTTACTTTACCTACCTAAAGACGGTTCACTAATACTTGTACAGGTAGTCCTCGACTTACGACTGTGATCCGTTCTTAACGCGGCGTCGTAAACCGAATTTCGACGTAAGTCGGATCCTACGTTCATACAGTACTGAACCATAATAACAGTACAGTACTGCAAACACTTAGCCTATCCAAACACCTATCCTAACACAGTACCCTACATAATTATCAATAAACATAAGTACAGTAAAATATTGTGCAGTACACTACGCTTTGTTATCGCTGTCGCTTTCATAGGAGCAGATCCTGTCACGTGTTCAAGGATGCGATCTTTATCCTTGATAATCGTAGCGACAGTTGAACGACTAAGTCCTAATGACCTGCCAATTTCTGTTGCTGTTTCCCCTTCTCAGATTGCCTTATGACTTCCGCCGCACGTGGAATGAGGATCACGTACAGTTCGACTTACGACGCTAAACCTCGTAAGTCGGAATGAGCGTTGTTTACACTTTACAGCGTCGTAACCACGAAACGACGTAACTCGAGACCGTCGTAACCCGAGGACTACCTGTACTTCACCTTTTGTTGAGTGGTAGTCAAATGCCTGCTACTTTTGTAGCTCTGTGTCTACGATACTTTGTGTTATATTTTGTATTTCTGTTTGTGTTTCGGCGAACTACTATCAGGCATCTGTCACAAACAACACACATCTATCGCATTGGCAAGAACGGAACAATGAGGGCGAGTGTACAAGTTAATAGCAGAGTAAACGATGTTCGTGTCTATGCCGAGGAAAGTATACATAAAGGTCAGTAAACATTCTTTAATGGTCGGAAATTTAAAGCAAGAAGGTGAGTCTAATATAGAAATGGAGAGGAAATTATATTTTTCTCTAATTTTTCCTGTATCTGTCGGTGTTTTATGATCTTTGTTTAGCCACACTACTTGTGCATGTCTTGAGCGGTGATGAGATGGTCCACTTCTTCAAATTCGCCATTCATTGTTTTATTGTCCACTACAGCCTCCCTTCCTCTCCTATAGATCTTAGAGTGGTGGCTAGACAACACATGACAACACCAGACCAGTCCACTATCTTTACTGTAGCGACAAGCGGTTCCCAATGTCCCAGAGTGTCAACCGTGTTCTGTACTAAGTGATTGGTTTTGTGTTCCTTGTAGCAGAATCATATCCTCCGTCTTAGGCATCTGAACTTCAAAGGCCTGTATTTACCGGTTGGTACTGGCAGGTTTAGTGACACATATTAGATGTGTACTTAGATAACTTATATATGTGCTTGGCATTACCACCTGATGAATTGGACTTGTCACTGGTCTGAAAATTACATTTTTTAATACACGATTCTTCCAATGGCATTTACTGATTTTGCTGCTTTTCCACCCCTTGTCCACCCTGTTCTGTTGTGATTATGACTGAATGTACCCGGTGCTCTCAGCTAAAAATGTCATAACTACAACACGAGATCGTATCACAAACAATAAGACGGATAATATATGAAATCAAACCACAAATAATGACAAACTATTGTTCTTTTCGTTTTTCTTCATTTGCCCTTGTTGTTAATAGTTGTGATTATTGTCACTTGACTTGTCCGCCTGCTCTTCTTCTGCAGATTCATGACACTCTCCATCATTTTCTTTGTTTTCTGATTCCACTGTGTCTTCAATGTTTGTGTTTTATTCCTTATCTGCCTAGTTTATCCTTTCTCTGTCGTATTCTCTCCTTGTCTCCTTGATATAAGCACTTTCAGCATATCACTTCTTGATCGTCATTATGCGCTTAATAAAGGATCCGTTTATTACATAATAGAAAACAGAGCAGACATAACATTGCTCAACTAGCTTAGCTGTCTTTTCTAGTGGTCTTCTCAGCGAGTGGGTCAAAACCGACAGCTGAAATTTACAGATTACATTTATATCACCTACATCTTCCGATATCTGAAACAATACACAAGCGATTCAGGTTTGTTTTTAAGACCCGGTCTCGAAATACAAGTAAAGTCGGCATTAGAGATGATGAAGTCGATTCAACTGCTCACCAGCTGCTCCGTCCACTGATGTCGTGCCGAGAGGTGACCTGCTAGGTCCTCGTTTCTGTATTTTGTTTCGCACAGCGCACAGACACACACAACCAGGGATGCTATTGGTCACTCACTCACCATCCAATCATCAGGTAGCCACCACTGTCAAGAGAAACATCACTCTACTGACCCTCTACACAGCCTACAAGTGGTGTCGTCGACAGGTGACTAAATCCTCTCTCAGTCGACCTGGTGTGGGACCCTCAGGTGTCCCTGTCTTCTGATTGATGTTGTGCCAGCCGGCTGGTGTCTCTTGGCGAATCTATCAACTTAAGGTTGTCTCCCCTAACACCCATACTTTTCTACCCCACACATCTCTACGCTGGTACATAGCCTCCTCCCCCACTTTCTTGTTTAAGGGGTGTATAGATACAGACGTACTCTGGAAATGGAGTTTAAAAATAGTATAGAAATATACTTACCTTATAAAAAGAACATAAACGGATTTCATCGATTTCATTCAACTTTAATACTAGTAGTTTTATTTGTAATGTATTAACAGTCTGTAAACATAAATTACCACTTGTCACGTGCCTTAGCCTTTGGAATCTCTCCTATTCACACTCACAAGCACACTTGCACTTTACACATACATTAAATTATTGGAAAATATGATATCAAAGTACGAAAATTCAAAGCTTCACCATCTATGTTGAACGTGTATTTTTTATGTGTATGTTATACAATAAGGATTGTCAGACCCGTCTGTGTACGTGGATCTTTTGTATATCATAACAAACAAAAAGTTTTTTGGCTCTAATCTAGAAATTGGACAAACTCCATTTTGAAAGAACTAATATCCTTTATGTTGCCAACCTTCAGTTCTATTTGTATTTGAAACAGTCAACTAAATATTTATAGTTTCAGCATCTTCTTTACCAACACCAACAAGGGAAGAAACAACAAAAAGTGAAAGTACAGGTAGTATTGAAAGATTCAGCTTTTAAATCTCAGTCATTTGTAATTAGGTCCCATGTACTGATTTTCCTGACTCAAAATGTCCTTGTGGATGTAGTAATGAAGATATATATTCCCATAACATCAGACCTCTCTGTATGCTTTAGTGTTAGGCGTGGCAAGGACAGTGATAAGACTGTCGATAAAAGATGAAAAGAATCAAGTTGCACAGAAAACAGAGTAAAGACTACTTTTCGTGACAAGTACAGGTGTTGTACTAGTATGTCATCAGGAGAGTCAGATCCTTCTGTGTACGTTGATATTTGATATTTGTATCTCATAACTGACTGATGTGAAAATCTTATTTCGTAAGCTACAACAACCTACAACCTTTGTTTCTATTTTCAGCATCTACCCCACCAGCACCAACAAGCGATCACACAATAAGAAGTGAAAGTACAGGTAGTGTTAAATATTCACTTTTGTCCCATTTACTTGTGTTTAGCTCCAACATTTCAAATAAAAAAAAAGCATTTCGGAGACATTTTATTTAACATTTTTACTAACACTCAATAGTATTTGATATCAATCTTTCACTAATTGTATAATATCAGCTTTTAGACCCACATAAAGCTTTATCAAAAAGATTGTTTTAAAAATGTATGTACCACCAAAAGTGGACTATATACTATGTGCCACAACTTTTGTCCCCGGCTTTAAACCCTGTTGCTTAAACAACTGTGGGATGTCTTTGCGGGGTTTTTTCATTTTTCAGATTCCGATGGATTTTTCAATGAAGTCCATGTTAAACACTTCTCAGGGTTACAATGTTAACTGCTCACATATTATAATCAAAGCCGCACACAATTGAAGCATTCAGATAAGTGTTTCAAACACACACCCTGTTCATGCCATAAACGAGACAAAATGATTTCCATGCAGCTTTCAAGTTGTAGAAATTTGTGGTTTATAAGCCAGTCTCTGTAGGAGGGAGGATGGAATGAGGAGTCTGATGAGGAACCAAGGTTTGGGGCAGGAGTGTGGACAGACAAGATTTCAGTAAAGTAGTGGGGGAAGGGAAGGATGAGCTTCAAAGAATCCATAGCATGGAGTGAAGAGCTTGCAGTCTATTGTAGCTGTAACTGCTAGACAGTGAAGAGAAGAAAGAAGTATTGTGACATGTTCACATTTGCGAGTCCGGAGAACGAGATGAAGAGTTGAGTTCTGGACTTTGTGAAGTTTAACAATGAGGTCCTGTGGACAGCCACCAAGAAGAGAGTTACAGTAGTCTAGTTTAGACAGAGCAAATGTGTAGTTGAGAATTTTGGTGGTGAGATGGACAGAGTATGGCGAATATAGCTGATCTTCTGGAGCTCATAGTATGCAGAACGACAGATGTGAGAAACATGTTCATCAAGCAAACATTATGTAACCTACGTGAGGTGTTGAAGTAACAAAAACAAAATGAAGCAGAGAATTAAAAGCAAGTTGTAGTGGGTGTGGCTTATATACAGGTGCGCTTATTACACCGAAATTTGTGTGTGTGTGTGTGTGTGTGTGTGTGTGTGTGTGTGTGTGTGTGTGTGTGTGTGTTTTATAGCGGAAGAGGAAATATATCATACACAAGGTTGTAATTGCTCTTATTACTTTTATTACATTTTGGTAGAAACAGACTCTGATGGTTTGAAGACTCTAAACAAGATTTTGGTCGGCGTCATCGTTGCTTTGGTAGTAACTGCTGGTATCGCCATTCTCATCGTTTTCATCAAAAAAAGGAAATGTAAGTAAACATCAGCAAATATTACTTATATAAACATGACAAAAATGCACCAAAATAACAAATAGATTAAAACATTAATTACTTTGAATACACTTTAAACATGACAGACATAATAGTTACAAGTACGACTCATGTCATAAATAATCTCCAAGTTTACAGTTTTCTGTGAGAAGGAAATTCCTCGGACATCGTCGGTTGGTTGTTGCGGCGACAGGGCAAAGGTTACACACCGTCACACAATGTTTCGCTTTCGCTATAGCAACGCTCGATGAAAACGTAGAAAATTTGCTGATTATCTGTGGTAGCACAGTGAGAACTGTTCTCTGAAAACGTGAAGAACGAGAACATTCTCGTGTCTTTTGTGTACACAGACTTTTATCTCGTCGATACAAAGGTAAGAAAATGAGTTTGTTTAATATCAGTCTCATGGTTTGCAAGACTTTGTTCCCACGTAACATAAACATGAAAACTTGAAGGTCTGTAATTTTCATAATCTTCTGTAATGTGCAATGGATCTACCATTTTTGATTCATGGCCAGTTTTTTAATTTACAAAAAACTGATTTCACACTTTTGATCACATTTATTTGAAGATAAAGCATGAAACACTTCAAGTAGTCTGCTTGGTGTTAGGAACGTTTTCGGCGTCTTCAGTTATGAAATGTAGAATCTGTTAAGTTCAACAAGACCTTTATACATCCATCTATCAGTCTGTCTTTATTCTCGGTGACTGTAATAACTGTTGCCACTGATAACCATTACTAGGAGGGAGATATGAGAGTGAGTGTAGTAATTGTATGGGTGTGTGGGAGGTGGCTCTGTTGTCTCGTTTATTGCTTGTGAGCTCTAAACAAACAAAGCTTTTTGTATCTTCTGTAAAACAAGAAAGATGTCTTTTATTGTTATAATCTTGCCTTTTATTTAATCAAACAGATCAGCAAGTAAACGGCTAGAGACACATCAACAAACATAAACGACAGAGATTTTTTTTCTCATGAAGCAAGCAAGAGCTCAACTGGTCCAGAGAAAAAAACACTTTTAGCACATAACTGGTGGTGTGTCTTTTTTTCTAATGACTTAATAGAGATTCGGCAAATTACTATTTTTCCCAAATCAGGATGAATCAACTCCTTCTATTCACAACATACATGCCTACAAGATCACCATACAATGACAGAGGTACGTGTACACGTGGGTCATACATACGCCTACCTAATAGATGGTTCCAACTCTCTTATTGGCTGTCATAATGTGAACGTACGTGTACATGCTCAGTCCTGTTGTCTGTATTGTTGACAGAATGATGATGTCAGTAGCTGAGCCAGCGCTAGCGGGATGCGGGACTTTTAGCAAATAGAGTTGCGGGGCCTTTAGAAGCCGACACAACATCCGTAGCACCCGCACCCTCCTATCCCCAGCTCTGTCAGTAAGTTTGTGTCTCACCAGTGAAAGTGACGGTTATTGTGATGTTTGTTCACAGGAAGGACTCCGGCTCACACACAGGAACCCGTTACAAGGCCTCCATACATCCACCGATCACCCTGTCTTTACTCTCGGTGACTGTAATAACTGCTGCAACTGAAAATCTTTGCTAGGAGGATGATTTAAGAATAACTGAAGTAATTGTACCGGCGTGTGGGATGCCACTGTTGTTTATTGCTTGTGAGATCAGAAGAAAGATTTTTATATTTGCTGTAAACAATAATGGACAATAAAGATATATTGTTTGGTATTATGATGATCAGGTCTTTTATTCAATCTATAATATGTAACCTGCTTGTCTGTTACAAACCAGCAAACCTAGCAGACCACCATCAGCCAGTCAGCCAGTCGTGTTGACTGATAAAATCAACATGAGACGACGAAAAAATTAAAGTGTTTGGTGGTATGGGGCCTGTCTGTGGACTCTGTGTCGAGGCTACTATTCTACACCGACGACGGCAACAAAGTCATCGGAATGATATCACTGGACAACAACACTCATCAGATTGTCGTCGATTCAAACATTGTGCTGCCTATAGACATTGATCTGAACAATGGGTGACTATAATAAGATTTGTAAATAATTATAAACACATTATGCTCCTTACCTTTATTACTTTTACAATTCTGGCAAATAATATAACAGTTAATGTTAGAGACTTTATTTATGAAATGTACACAGATGAGTTATTTACATGCTAATAATGATACACTTGAGACATCGTAATAACATGGAAGAAACAAAAAAGAGAGTGTGTAAGGAACGAGAATAAAAAATAGAAGAATAAACAGAAGAAATTTGACAGCTTACAGAGTTTGAGTAGCTTTTCAAAACGTCAAGATATAAACATTAGTTTAATAAACAATTATTTGCAAAACAGTGTGATGTACTGGAGTGACTCTGAGGAGGGTAAAATTGAGAGGTGTAACTATGACGGCTCGGACTGTGAGACACTCATTTCCGAATCATCTTTTCTCACAAGTCCAACTGGTCTTGCTTTGGACTAGATAAGATATTTTATTTTTTCTTGCTCTTTTTATTCAGTTTTAATGTGAATTGATTGATATTTATTCTTTCTGTTCTTTTAGAACAGGGATGCCCAACCTACTGCCCGCGGGCCATATCCGGGTCGCGACGCGGTGCCCTCCGGCCCGCGAAACTTCTGCCCACAGTGCAGGAAATCGGCATGTTAATAATAATTGTAAAAAAAAAAAAAACGAAAAAAGGGAAGAAGAAGTATTTATCCCTACGTAGGGGCGTCTCCCAATATTTTTTTCGATGGACGAACATTTCGATTCAGTTCTCCGACTTGGTGTCTCTATGATGCAGCCGGACATTCAGAAGTTGGTTTCGGGTAAACAACTTCAAATATCCCACTAATTACTACATAATTAATGGTAAGTACAACTTGTTTCTAATTAAAAAATGGTATCTGCTCTTTTTTTTGTATTTTTGCGGTGAAGCGCCCCGTGACACGCATGTCGGAAATGTATCTGGCCTGCAGGCCGAATAAGGTTGGGCATCACTGCTATATACAAAAGATACACAACAGTATAAATATCTAAAACAGATAAAACACAGTATTGAACATAGCAAGAAATATAATTCTTGTATATAAATATAATGTAATAAGTCATGTAATAGTACGTCTTTCAGCATTTTTTTGTCAGTCTCTCATCACCAACCCGGATAGACAAGCAGCAGACCATCAGTCGTTTTGCATATCTCCCCAGTTTACTATCACTATCAAGTCTTTTGGCAGTCACACAGCTATTTATAGACTTTTTTTACATCTTAAACATGTAAGTGATGTTTTATGTAGATCACGTGGTTCGGTGGCACAGCGTCATCTGCATACAACGTCATCTACATACAACGTCATCTACGTATTACGTCATCTACATACGTCATTTACAAATAACGAGGCCTCCTAAACTGGACAGACAAACACTTGAATCTATTTGGATGTTGACAAGAGTTGGTGAAAGAACTCAACCCTCATGTTCGCCCATTTCCTGTTCTTCAGGAGCAGACAGGACAGACCGACTCAAACTTTGAAAAGAGTCCGTGCGAAAGAAAATAAAATTCTTGATGAAGAGTGGCATACGACCCCCGAAGCCAAGGGAGTAAAAGTCCAACAGAATCAGAAGTAAAGATGTCTAGAAGGAGGAGAGAGACCTGTGGACGATGAGTCAACATGTGAGAAGAGGAGGAAGTGTGAGCAATGGTGAATGTCAAGGAATTAGAAACATTTTGTGCATTTGAAGAAAAGAGTCTACAATCCACAGATGGCCTACTGAGCCTGCTTGAAACCATCTCTTTATCTTCCTCATGGCGTCCCATACCACTTGGGAAGTGGTGCGGAAAGACAACGAGGACACAAACCTCTGCCACTCAAGTTTCCTTTGCTGTTTAAAAATATAATGAGCTTGAGCTCTACTGCGTTAAAAACTTGTCACATTTTCAGAAGTGGGGTTGTGGAAGGCAAGGCTTTAGGCTTTGGGCTTTCTTCCGAGCGCGCTGGGGCACTCTACACTTCAGCGGACACGTGTTTGGCTAATGTCTCTGCACAGGAATTGTCTCCAAAGCGACTTCAGTAAAAATTAAGGTAAACATTCACGGATGTCTCTAAATATTTACTGAACCTCAGCCCTGGCTCAGCTCCTATGAATTCTGTGTTTATCCTAATATTTTTTTCATCCTATTTGTCATTCTAAAGACAACGTTTGCAAGTTCTTCTGCTTGCGTTTGCGTGTGTGTTCGTATTATTCTGTGTAGTATAGTATCAATTTAGTGCCTACATCTGTATTGTAATTATTTCTCTCGATTGCTAATGGCGCACACACAACCTTGTAACAATTCATTGAAAAAACCCAGAAAACTGTCTAAAAAATCAGTTCACGTTTTTCAAGACAATAGTAAAAATACAATGAATAGTACGTTTATTTGATTTTTTGATTATTTTCTTGACATTTTGACAGTGGTCTAGATCTTGCTGGAAAATGTCAGATTCATTAGGAAATAACCTGTCCAAGTCTGGAACAAGTCTTCTGCCGAGCTGTTCAATGTCTTGCTTTTAGCGCATCATGACAGCTAAAACATGATAAAACATCTAAACATTGGTCCATGTGGGCATTCCACAGCTTTTTACCTCCAAATGTGCTGACTTTGCTTCCCTTTGACAAAAAATGACTGAATACAACTATTCTACAGAGTTCAGTGCTTGACTGTCATCGCTTTGTCAAGACTTTTTCGCTTGTCTGGATTTTCTACCTACATCCAAGAGGCATCATCGAACAGTAGATGAACTAATATGCATTCCTGTATCTCTCATATCACATTGTAAGGCATCATGGTTTTTAAAGCATCTTTTAAAGTTTATCTCGTCAGGTATAATAAAATATCGACATCATGGTCAAGAATATAAAGTGTCGCATGCCAAAAGATCGGTTTTGTCGACTGGGTTAACAGACGTTGTTCTGATGTTACCTGATTAAACCCACGGGGAGATACTGGTACACGAAGAAGAATACAAGTCAGGTGTAATGGTAGATGGGGAGGCACAAAACTTGTTAAAATCACAAAGTACACAAAGTTGGCAACACGGGAAAAGAAAAGCTGACCGCGACATCGCGGTATTAGTAAATGCAGGCGGCCATCATTTTTCCTCTTCAGTTAAGGTACTAAGTAAACTCATCTTTTTGTCCGTCTCTCTATCCTATTTGTTCCCTCTCCCTTCTCAATAATAGCTTTCGAAATACAGGATTATTCCCTTTAGAAAATTCTCAGTTAATACCAGAATGCCATAAGGGTTTTTTTTGGACTTGTGAAACTGCTCTAAACAGCTAGGGTGTAAATACTTCCTCCTTCTAAGCTCAAAAGGGTCTTTGTATACTGACAAACCAATGGCGTTCATCTCTCGTCTAGATGAGGAACCTGTTAGAAGAAGGAAGAGAATTTGTTGGTGACCGTTGTCTCTTGTTAACGTTAAACAGAGAAGCAGAACTGATTACAGAGAGGAGTGTAGTTCACGTTTTCTCGCTAGATTCTTGTGAATAAACCAGAGCTAAAATCAGTGTCAACAGATCGGAGAAATTACATCTTGAGGTGAGTTTATAATCATCATCATCATCATCATCATCATCATCATCATCATCAATCAATCAATCAATCAATCAATCATCATCAGCAATCATCATCATCAAACATTAAGGACAAAGATTAAATTATTTATTTTTAAATCAGAGTCGTCAGACTTTTCGGACTATTTAATGGAATCTGACGAGTATTGGAAATGTTCGATATGTGACTTGTCCAGCAACCCTATGGCCGTAGTTAATAAGTGAGCGTAGTTAGCTTTTCTCATGTCAAAATGGAGAACTCAAAGATTAGTGTTTTCAGAACTTAAAAAGTGGTGCCCAAATCCTCCAGGCACTACTTCATGTTTGCCGTAGGACACGAAGTGGTCGCTCTATAACTACATCTTCTAGGGTGAAACACCATGCGCTAGGCCTGGAAACCGCTTTATAACCGCAAACAAGATGTTTTTTTTTGAAACTACTATGCAATGACTTATCTTCGCTTTATAACCACGTCCCACAAAGGAAACTGAGTTTAACAGATCACACAATCTCATCTGCCTATAAGGCTAGGCCTGTGGCATCTTTTGGGCTTCTTAACATAACAGCGTGTGTCAGGTACCTTGGTCTAGGGCTGCGTGCAGGCGTCTGGAGCTTGTTTTTTCAGCTAGTAAATATCAGGCAGATGGCAGTATTGTCTATTTGTGGTGTTGTTGTGTTAATTGCATCCCGTTGAATGTCTTTTCTGATTCATGTGGCAATACTGATGAGTTGACTCATGTTTACTCTTACATTTTCATGTGTTAATACAGTAATACCTTGCAAAACTGTTGCGAGTGACAAACCTTTGTCCTCTGAAGGATTTATAGGTGTACTAGATAATAAAAACTTATTTGTTTCACTGCAGAAGCTTTCGCAAAAAAGAAACCCAACAAACAAACAAACAAATAACGAATAAGGATGTAAATAGACGATAGGAGGCAAAATGAGTACAATGACACGATTGAGTGACCGTCCTGATTAAGATTTCGACATAATGCTATCCTGGAGATAGTCGATGACATACAAGCAGACTTAGTAATTACAAATCGGGGGCACGGTACACGGACTTTTCGCCGACGGACGTTTCGCCGCCGGACGTTTCGGAGTCGGACGTTTTGCCGACCGGACGTTTCGCCGCCGGACGTTTCGGAGTCGGACGTTTTGCCGACCGGACGTTTCGCCGCCGGACGTTTCGGCGCGGGGCACTTCATTTCGGCATTTCACGCGGGACCTTTAGCCGAAGTCAAGTGTGTGACGCCCCTTAGCTCACACATTTCTCTCGCCATTGTATCAATGTATCAGTGAACTCTCTCTCTCACTATCCCTCCTCATGTGAACCGTTAGCTCACACATTTCTCTCGCCATTGTATCAATGTTTTTTCTCAAAGCTGTTGCGCATAATCTGTGACAATCAAAGTGAACTGTCTGTGAAGTCTGTGTGTAAAATTTGTTTGAAATAAAGAATTATTGTGTAATCTAGCAGTTACTTTCATTCTTTGAGAAGTAAGTAAGCTCTCTCTCTCTCTCTGACATAATGCGGCGAAACGTCCGGCGGCGAAACGTCAGGTCGGCAAAACGTCCGCACACGCGGGGGCACAATGTAAGTGTGTCTTGCCCTTCGTTTTTTATGCAACGGGTACCTTTCAGAATGCGGTCTGTGTGTATGTGTGCTGATCTTGCAGGCGTCTCCCAAAGAACGGTTGGTCGGATTATTAACCGAGTCACGAGAAACTTAAAAAAAAAATACAAACCCTCCTGTGACAGTTGCATAGTTTTGATATAACCTACACTATAACTAGTGACAGTCTGTGAAGGCATATCAACCCCCATCAGTAACTAGCCGTTAAAATACGTGCTCAGTTTTAGAAGACAAAGCAACTGTTTTAAAGACTAGTTAGCTAGTAAGTGTTAATACTTTTAATATTTAAGGAGATTAGAAGGTTTTGTAAAAATGACAGAAAAATAGAAATGTGTAGCATATTTTAGCTGAATCGTAATAGTTCCTAGAACAAAGTTATACAGTACTAATATTGTCATTTTACCTGCTGACTAAAAACTTTATGAGCTTTTCTCACAAACTTCATTATTGTCAATTTGAGACGCTAGTCACTCTCATTGACACTGATGTTCCTGCCTTGTCAAATGCTATTTGCCAATAAACTCGATTATTATACTGTATGGTAGTGTGCGACATCGCAGTTAGGGGGGATGGAACATAGCACGCACACAGGGAGGGTGGAGGCTGGCGATGGGGGGTGGTCGCTGGCCGGGTGACAGTCACGTGACAGAGGGAGAGCTGGAGGGAGTCTGTTACGACTTTAGCGGTAACTTGGCTCGTTTAAAGATCTGAAAATCTGCGGTGTCACACTTTCCTGTACAAAGTCACTTCAGTCATCCGTTGAACAGAGGAATAGAACATGTATACAGCGGCTCACACTGTAATATTTCTCAGTATTATTTCAATGTTCAACAACTCAACGTTATAACCACATAATCAGCGGACTGCCACACAGGCTACTTACATTCTCTTACTTCCAACTCACACAGAGTACCAACTCAGAAAAAAATCGAATAACGACCACCTAGGTTTACCCCAGCTTTTTATAGATCCCTTCTAAAATGCTAAAAATACAAAATAAAAAAAAAATATTTAAACAAATATATAAAAAATTAAGACGCAGTATGCCCTGACCTTGACATCGCCACTTCCGCCAAGGCCCTGTCAAACTAAGAATACTCAATTTCGTAACAGAGTCGACTAGCGACAGGATGCAGGTGCGCGGATGTGGTTGGGAGTGGGGGAGGATGAAGAGGCGAGGGGGAGAATGAGAGGAGACAGCTAGCGCCAGCCGACGATTCTTGAGAGCATAGGACTGACAAGTAACTTGAGCAAATAAAGCCGTTTTTACGAACCCTCGCTACTATGCCACTCTCGCTACTATGCCACTTTTGCTCGGTCCCGGTAGGTGGCATAGTAGCGAGATTTGACTGTATACAGCACCATATATGACAGCTTCCTTGAAGACAACTAGCGCACAATAAGAAAGATTCCGAGGGTGCTTTGGGGGACGGATGGTGGGTAGATAGTATCTCCTTTTTACCGGGGGCTTTGTCGGCAAAGAGCAAAAGAAGGTCGGAGGCCGATGTGTTATTACAGGGCGATGCTGGTACATCGCCAGTGGTCGTGCGATCGTCCCACACCTTTAGTTACAGTAGTCCGAGTCCTCCCCTTTCCGGTGACATAACTCTCCTCCCTACCTTTATACGGGCCATCCACCCACCGTGCGAACACTGTCTCTACTCTTAAATTACCTTTCTCATGCTAGCCTCCTCTTTATCATCCTCCTCCAGCTCCAAACTTCCCGCGACACCACCGTGATCAATTTATAAACCTAATATTTGTGGGACAGCAGTTTTTAAAATGTTTTGCAATAATGTGTTCTATTTTGCTGGCTGCGATAGTATTACAGGATAAAATAGTCTCATTGTATCAAGGATCTACTGTGTAGACTAATGTAGTTGTTTGTTTGGTGATGGAGATACGGTTAAAAAAAGTCTGTTGCTTAGTAACTACGAAAAAAAGCAGCCTTGATGTCTCTCGCTTACAGGCTGCAGCGCCAGGGGCGGGCCCCCACCATGTCGGTTCACAGAGTGGCCAGTGCACACATCAGTAACATACCTGCCTGATCTCCACTGTTAAGTCCGATTTGCTTGCAGGGCCCGCCCCCTCCTCCACCCCACCCTTCCCCTTAGTGGCACCTGTAGCCAGCAATCTCATGGCACGAACGTTCTTCAGGGCGGTTGACACGCGATAAAATCTTTGGTGTCCAGCGGCCGTCACCTCTTGGCTTGTCCAGCGAGAATATGATAACCGCTGACTACACTTCTCACGACAGGCCCCAGCACCCCGAAATTGTATTGTACAGACTTGAAACTCAACTTCTGCATCTGTAATGCTTGGGTGTTCTGTCCTTAGACCTTTCTTTAAAAGAAAAGGAGAAGAAGAAAAAAAATCCACTGACCAAGGCCGGGCCCCCTTGACAGCCGCGTGCCCGGGTACACCAGACCCCCCTGTCCCCCCTCTCGTCAGGCCTGTCAACAGAACACAGTGTACACAGTGTCAACACAGTACACAGTGCTTTACATCTAACGTTAGGCCTGGAGTTCTCAGGGACGAGAACTCTGATGGTACAGCGCAGTGTATGCTGGTGTATTTTTCATTATCTCCCTTACTAACATCTCTACCGTTTGTTTAAGCGTGTTTTTCTTGCGTGTGTGCGTGTACGCGTATGTGTATTTCTCTACCTTTTTTTTGTTTTACTTTTTCCATTTTTATCTACGTGTGATTAAAATTCTTATGTATACAGTTCATTTCGACTTTGCTGTGCTCTCCGTTCATCAAACGTTCATGTCCCGCCTCTGGCTGAGCGAGTGGCTGTGTGTTTGTGCCGACTGTGTGAGCGGTTGTCTATATTGCAGTAAATTTTACTTATGGTAACACAGAGACAGTCGCTGGTTTTGGTCCTTTGCTAGCAGCTACATCAAGGGATAAAAATGTGCGGAAATTAGTCGTTAGTAAATCGTAAACAACGCAGTACTTATCATCTATCGCTTATTGTTACAAGCTGTCAAAAGTGAGCCGCCGCCCAAAAGTCAACAGGATGGGAAGTAAAGAGATAAAACATGAAGAGGTTTAATAAGCCAGGGATGAACGTTTGACTCCCTCACAGACAGAAATGCATTGAACATCGCAATGTCGTCCACACCCTTTGCACAAACACACACACACACACTGACTGTAAGAAGTGACACCCGCAACTTTGATGTCACTAAATATCTAAATGGATGAATCTCAAAAATGTTTTAGAAAATGGAAGACTGAACCACTAAAACTTTCACTAAAAGCAAGGAATCACTCATGTCATCTAGAACTTAATAACTTGACAAAAAACAATATTACTAAATGTAAAAGAGACCACAGATAATAAAAAAAAAGTCAACTCACAATCCGAATCTACTAACGGAAACCAGCTAGCAATTAAAAATATAAGCCAAAACAAAACTAAATAAATAAATGAATAAGTAGACCACAAGCATTGTTCTAAATAGAAAAATTCATCTAAGAACAAATTGATAGCTCGATTAGAAAGCCCTTCAGAGAGCCCACTCAGAGAAACAAAGAATAAGTATAGACAGCTCCAGGACTCTTAACGAGCGCCATCTTACATTCCTGTTAATTAATGAACAGATAAAGGTAGGTGTAACTTTTTGTGAGAGGAGAGCAGCGATGAAAAGTTTGCGAGCATGAGTATACATCTACATGTAGCTACACTCGCGACACTCTTCTACCCTTGTTTACACATAAAGGTCCGGACAACCTTAAACACATTTAATCTTTTCAAAAAAAGCAATAAAACGAGGGAAAAAAAAAAGTTCCGACTATCGTCTGTAGAAAGTTAATAATTTCCCCAACACTGTACACTCCATTTATCAGGTAATCCGATACGAGCTGTTAGATGATTTCGGGTACAATGTCGGTACACACAGACGCTCACATAGTTATATCAAAGACATTGCAATGTTGGCACGGATGCAGGCTGCTCTGTCCTCAACAGGCTGAGGATTCACAGTGATAGAGTTCAGGAATGAAAAGGAGGTTGGAGTGAACACATCTTACACGTGGACATGCTCGTCGCCGCTCAACAAGGACTGTTGTGAAGAATTTTGTTATCTGATGTGTTCACCCGAGTCCCTCAGACTGCAAGGTCATAAGCTTTTCAAATAATTTCTGGATTTTATTACTTTTTCTTAATGCTCTTACTTACCTTACACTTACAGTCTCTTTCGTCCTCTCGGATATCCTTCATGTATTTTGTGCAACGACATTTAGCACTTGGTTAAAAAATTAATAAAATGCAATTTTAATTGATCATGTTGAGTTCAGTTACATGACACAATAATGTTGTGGAAAAACATGTGAGATCGCAAGAAACGGCTTTAGATAAAACATTATCAAAATTGATTTATTTATCCCAGACAGACGACTCAGACATTATTCTTCTACTATTTGTTTTCCAGTTTTTTGAATACATGTATTCACTTCTATATCATTTTTAATTAAGATATTGAACTTGTACACAAAACCTTAATGGATAATAAAATAATTTTGTTATTAAAAGTGTCTGTCAGTAAATTATTTCTGCTAACTTCTGTTTTACACTACATTCGTCTGATTAACTGTTTAGTTTGGTGAAGTTTGTTGTTTGCCTTTAAAAGATACTCTTGACAGCCTTTATGTTGTTATGCCTACAAACAAAGCAAGAAACCAGAGTGGTTTATATTGTAGCATAATTATAAACTTGACCTATCAGTAGACTTTCTATAAAAATTTTACAAAATTTATTGTTGGGGTCTCCAGACCTAACCCTTCTGTTTCTAGACACGCACAAGTTTGTATGAGGGTCCACTCAGCTCTCCCTCCCTCCGGTGTATATCAGGCAAACATTGTACTGACACAATATAAGGAACTCGAAAGCAGGTCTGGTTACTGATGCTACAAACAGACGAATCGGCTAGTCTCATAAATGGTCGTAACATTAACTTCTTTCGTAAACATATGGTAACAACTGTAGTCAGAAAAGAGGTAAACATTGCTAGTATCATCTGTTTGTATTGCACGTATCATGGTAACAAAGTGACAGGACCTGATTTTGGTCGTGAGCTCGCTGCTTCATCAAGAGATGAAAACTGTCGGAAATTTATGGTTGTTGAGTCCGGAAACAACGCAAGACTTATCCCTTATCGCTTATTGCTACAAGCTGTAAAGGGGCAAACGCCCAAAAGCTAGCAAAATGAAAAATTATGAGATAAAACAGGAAGAGGTTTTATAATCCAGGGATGAACGTTTGGTTTTCCAATAGACAGGGTTTACTTGAACATCGTGATACCGTCCTCACTCTTTGCACACACACACACGCACACAAACACTCTGACTGCATGAATTGAAACCCTGCAAGCTTCGTGATTAGGTTGATGCAAATGGATAAAAGCTTAGTAAACAATGTCACTGAATATCAAAACTGTTAAAAAAGGAGGACAAGAAAACTAAAAGCAGGGAATCTTCTGTGTTGTCCAAAACATCCACAATAAACATCTAAAGTTGAGAACTTAATCGCGAGCAAAACGAGCTACTTACATGTTCAGGTCTGTTTGTCGCATAGGTAACCCTTATGGAATTCTACTCTGTTGTTATTATCGCTTCAGTCCAGTCATATATAAACTTTCTATGTAGCCATACAGCGAGAGGCAACACGGGAAAACGAGGTTCAGTCGACCGCTCAAGTGACGAACTCCAAAAGTCGTTTGTCAAGAGGAGACGAGGGATGTCCGATGCCACAGACGCCGCAGTAACCAGGGTAGAAATAGTTACACACACTGACATACAGGACATACAAATATAATGTTCCTACATACAACACACACCACCAGGGGCCCTTTTAAAGCTCTTCGCATTCTCCCCTAGTTTCAACCTGTAATGTGCATTCAAACATGCTTTTCTTTCGGTGATTAAAAGTCATTTCTAACTTCACAGTATAATTCATCAAGCATGGTGGTTGCACTAAATTTACATAAACATTCGTAGTGCAACTTCAAAGTTGTACATAAACACATATTACTTGTTTTAATGTACACATTAATCATCAAAAAGATATGATCTAGACGAGGTAGCAAGGCTTCATTCGGAGACCGCGGCAGTCTGTGCTTGTTTGATGAGAGGACCTCGAGTGTCTGACAGTACAACTGTGACGTCACTTGGGGGAATACAATACTCACTTGCTCTAGCGCATCCTGTATACCTTAGCATGACTATTACCGCCTTATTCGCACCCTTGAGTAGAAACTACTATAGAAAAAGTGAAATTATACAAGAGCATAACAGTTTCCTTCAAAATTTTAAAAACAGGAACCATCCATTAACACTTGTGATACCTGTTTAGGGACACTGACTTTTTTTCAGAGTAGTTTGTGTCTTTCTTATCTTTGAGACTTAGTGATGTAAGTGAGGGAAACTACAACTGCCAGCTTTTTACATACCCTCAGATGATTCAGCTTGGAACGGATATTGCTGTAGGGCTTTGTGGACAAGATGCGCCGCTAAAATCTGCATTGAATTCGTCTTTCCTGCCTGTAGTGTTTAGTTAATAAGCTCCTCATCCACCTCACATACAGAGTTGTGTGTAAAAGCTAGTGAAATAACAACGTATGAAAAGTGAACGAGAGATAGAAAGTGAGAGAGGATTAGATGGGAAAAGTAGGAAGACTATTTTTTCCTGATGCGAAAGCTGATGACTTATCGGTGAAAAACACATTCGAAGGTTTCTAACTATTCACTGTAGCTCCACCCTGGCCTACGGAAGTTAAAATCCTGTTAAATCTTTGCTTTATCCTCTCTGATGTTTTATTATCCGAAATTTTAATTCCATTGGCGTAAAGTTTCCACATTATGTTTTGTGTGTGAGGGTTCTTATTATTCTCCGTGCTTTATTATGACATTACTGTACACATCATCATCATTATCAATCATCAATAATCAATCATCATCATCATCATCATCATCATTTCTCTTGAGTGCGAGTGACACATATCGATGTGTATATGCAATCACTCTGCATTTCAACTACCACCAGTTGGTGCAACTCACCTGGTAGTTGTGTGGTGACTTGCACACCTTTTCGATCTGCAGAGTGATGTCGGCGGGAGCCTTGTGCTCCTGGCAGGTGTAACCAAGCTGAAAAGGTCTGTCAGGGGCCAGACTAAAATAGTCCACCCTGGCCCTCTAGTTGGGGTTTTTGCGTGCTGGTGAGTCTTATGGAATCCAGACGCCCAAGGCAAGAACCAGGATAGCGGCCTGGAACATCAGAATGGCCTATGATTAAAGTGGCAAGAGAAATGAGAAAATACAAGATAATGGTTCTCGGGTTATGCGAAACCAGATGGAAGTGGTTAGACCAGACTAACACCAGGAGAAACCATTATTTGCTCTGGCCACAAGGATCTGGACCACGATCACATCCACGGAGTAGCACTGCTAATGTCAACAGAGGCAACAAAGGCACTGATAGCCTGGGAATCAGTCTCACCACGGTTCATTTCAGCATGATTCAACGCTAAAGGAAGGAAGATCACCATCATTCCATGCTATGACACAGCAAATGCATCAGACGAAGAGGAAAAAATACCTTTTACAGCTCCGTGCAGCATCTGCTTGACTGGACACCAAGAAGAGATCTGAAGATAGGTCCCCTCGTCAAGTTACCTAAGAAAAGAGACATATCTCAGTGCAGCAATTTTCGGGGGATAGTGCTGCTCTCCATTTCTAGCAAAATTCTGACCAGGATAATACTAGAGAGATTAACGAAAAGCACTAGATAAAAAACAGAAAAAACAGGGTTTAGCAAGAATAGGTCACTCACTCAACGCTTCGTCCCCCTGGGCATCATCATTGAGCAGTCTATCCAGTGGTAATCCTTCCTTTATATAACTTTTGTGGACCTCAAAAAGGCCTTCGACAGTGTAGACGGGGAAGTAATCTAGAGCAGTGGTTCTCAAAGTATTGCAGACCACGGACCACTTTACTTAAGTAAAAAATATGGTGGACCACCAAGGCCTAAAAATCAGTCTGTACTATGAATTTCAAATTTAAATTGCCACATTTGTTTCATTTTAATTCAAAACTCTTGTGACAGTAGTATAGTAATAAGTTGACATATAACTACTACCTCGTTATTTGTAATTAAAATGTTAATGCGAGCAATACATCACTTTAAACATCACTTTGCTGACATATGACGACTGTCAGCCGCGGACCACCTGACCTATGACCACACTTTGAGAACCACTGATCTAGAGCTTGATGATCCATTAGGGCATTGCGCTCAACCTCATAAACATTATTATCCTTAAGACTCGTCCTGCCAAGTTATCAACTACAGCAAAGTCACTAAACTCTCTGTAATGAAGACTGCCGTAAGACAGGGTTGAATATTGTCACCGACAATCTTCCTCGTGATCATAGGCTAGATTATACGCATGACGACCCAAGACAACAACAGTTGTATCTAGTGGACCTTAACCAAACAGCTAGAGGATCTGGACTTTGCAGATGACATTAGTCTCCTATCTCGTCGGATGCAGCATGTACAAACCAAACTGAACAAGCTAGCAGAGGAAACAGAGAAGACTGGCTTAATTAAAGGTGAACAGAAGGAAGATCGAAGTGATGAGAATCAACAACAAGCAGGGACTCCCAATCTAACTTCAAGGAGCGAGCATTCTGGAAACTAATCGCTTCGTGCATCTGTGTGTGTGTGTGGGGGGGGGGAGGCATTGTCAACAAGGACGGTGGAGTGTTTACTATTATGACGCTTACGTGTATTACATTTGTTCTAACACTAGCGACAGCAAAGTTCACGATTTCTACTAAAAGTTGACGTGGGATTACACCTATTTCGATCTTAAGAACCTAAAAAGGCTGTAGGTCGGTTCTGAAAGATATCAGGAAAACTATATATCAGATATTGTGAGTAGTCGTGAGATGGACAACACATCCGATACCCATTAATGTTAGTTAGTGAATTACATCATTATCAGAACCTGTTAACAGGGTAGCCAAATACTTTGCCCTTACACAATTATCTGGCTATGAATAATGATTACCTCTGCGGTTGTTTCTTCACTGTGTAATGAGAGAAAATATTTGTGTTGGTAACGCCCACTCTTGAACTGACTTCCTGGTATGTTTAACCAATCAAATGTCTGCGAGATGGCCGTGACGTCAGAATAGGAAATCTGTTCCACCAATAGATCGCTTGTGGGCTCGTCAGACGAGGAAGTGATGTCTTTTGTACTTTATAAATGTTCTCAGCGCCCGAAGACTGGACTTCTTCACAAGGAAGTTGTTTGGTGAAGGAAATTCGTTTGCGGTTTTTTTCTTTTGAGTTTTATTCAGAAAATTTCAAAGCAAGAGTAGATATTGTTGTGAAAGCTTTAGTTACATTCTACTGTGGAGGTATATAAAAGGAAAAGATTCTCTAAGAAAGTCTAAGAATTCGCATCCCGTGGTAAGTAATCATCATCATCATCATCATCATCATCATCATCATCATCATCATCATCATCATCATCATCATCATCATCATCATCATCATCATCATCATCATCATCATCATCATCATCATCATGCGGGGCGTGGAAATCGCTTTATAACCAAAACTAGATGCTTGTCCTTCAAATGATCATGTTGTCCCTGGGGGATGACTTACCTTTTGACAACTTGCCACTAAGGACACGGAGTTGCACTTACCACACAGTCCCGTCTTCCTATAGGACCAGACCTGTGCCCTCTGTTGTGGCTTCTTAGCATAACAACGTGTGTCTGCACCTTTGTCTAGGTCTTATTGGAGGCGTCTGGAGCTTGTTTAGTTGGTGAATATTGTACTGATGGTAGAATGGTTTATTTGCAGCACTAATTGAATCATGTTAAATGTTTTATATGATTCGTTTGGTAGTGCTGATGAGTTGACTCATGTTTACCTTACACTTGTATATGTTAAGATAGTAATACCTTACAAATGTTTTTCGAGGAACAGAGGTTAGTTCATTAAAGGATATAAAGGTGGACTAGATAGCAAAAAAGACATTTGTTTTTTGGTTTTTATTTAGATGACCTGGCAAAACACAAACAAGAATATAAAAAAAGAATGAGGGAAAGATAAAAAGAATATTTATGGCGGGAAAAAGCACGAAGACACGATTAAGCTACGCTAGTGGGCTACTCACATCACTTTTGCTGACCAGTAAGTGGACCATTGCAACCAAACATTAAGGCGCAAGGTGATCAGGAGATTTCGAATATTTTGGAAAAATTTCTACACATTTTGAGAAGCACGATTTTTTCTTGTAAAATAACATATCTTGCATTGATACTTTGCTTAGTTGAGTGAAGTGTTGGAACACCTCTTTCAGCTCTCTTTCTGCAAACTTTCCAACAGTGTTACACTTCCTAAGGAAGCTAATTGCAATCAAGTTAGTTAAAGATTTCTGTCATAACCACTTACCTCCCTTGAATAACAAAAACTCATGACATCGTAAGGGAGCGAATTGGACCTACTGCGATTTGCACTGAGCATTAGTGAGGATGTCATATTGGTCATCTGAAATACATTATGTAAACAATAAAGATTTCAGCAAATAAAACTATTATTTAGAGCAGGGATGCACAACCTACGGCCCGCGGGCCATATCCGGCCCGCGAAGAAGTGCCGTCCGGCCCGCGAAGCTTCTGCCCACAGTGCAGGAAATCGGCATGTTAGTAATAATAATGAAAAAAAAAACCCAAGAAAACCGAAAAAAAGGGAAGAAGTATTTATCCCTACGTAGGGGCGTCTCTCAATCTTTTGATAGATTTCATTCTTGATTTTCGTTTTTGGAGAAAACCAGTGTTTGAGAACGAGGGACGCCGCATTCCACAGGAGATTAGTGGTGTTTTGATTGGTTAATATTTGAATCAGTCGTTAAACAGATTGAAAATACAGACTCTGGGCTTTCTAGCAAGGTATAAGACAATGGGGTTCTGACAGGGAAACAATACGTCATTTTCCTGTGGAAATCAGGACGGATCGCCTGGGGGTACCTCGATTAAAATGTATTTTAAGACAACTTCTAACTTTTAGTTTAACATAGCAGTGTATTTTCCTGTTAGTTCAATAACCAAGGAATCCATTTTTAAAGAAAAGTCAAACTGCACAAAATTCACTCTCAACACCTTTCGGGGCCTCGATCTAGTATGTCACCTGCACTCTACAGTGCCTTTCAAACGAGGAATCTTCTTGAAATTATTTTCAACTCAGCGCTGGTCAGGAACCCCAGGCGGATAAGGCGAGTAGACGAAGAACAATTAACCAAAAGTGAAATAAAAACACAAAGAAAACCTGGAGAGAAAAACAAAACCAATCTTTAGATAAGTAGCAAATTCAGGAATACACCACAAGTCGTTCAAGTCATGTTTGCAGTAGAAAAACCCGTCCGCTCCTCTCCCGTCAAGAAAAAAAAAAACCCCAAAAAACAGTCACACCACACACATCCAAAACAATACTACACTCTTTCCTTTGTTGTTCCAACAAAACAGCCTATCAACACCAAACTTAATCAAACACAGATCAGCCGGTCATCCCCGTATGGCGCGGCCCGCCTCAGACTGTTGACACTTCCAACCTCCCCCTTTCCAATTTCCTATCCCCTTCCTAGCTAAAAAAAGACATCTAAAGAAAATAACACAGCAGGTTTGTGACATAGTACTAAAATGTCCTTTAGTCGTGGCGGGTGACAGTTGTGCGCCGGTGAAATGGGAGAGCCGATGAAACGAAGAGTTGACTCTGAGTGCAGAAACTTCCAAGAAAAGTGGGCAGATCTGTACTTTTTTTATACAACATGATAGCAAGCCAACGTGTTTGATTTGCAAAGAAAGTGTGTCTGTTTTTAAGGAAGACAACATTAAACGGCACTGTGAAACAAAGCACAAGAACAAGCATGATGGCATCCTTGCTTCGAGCCGCGCAGAAAAGATTGCTAAGTTACGTCAAGAAATTGGAGGCTTGACGAGAATATTTAGCAAGAAAAGACAAGAAAATGAGGCGGCGGTAATTGCAAGCTACCGAGTTGCTCACATTTTGAGCAGAGAAGTGAAGCCATTTTCCGACGGTGAATGCGTAAAAAAGTGCTTGCTAGCAGTGGTGGAGGAACTGTGTCCTGAAAAGAAGAATGCATTTGAAGCCGTCAGCCTTTCTCGCACGACAATTGCACGGCGAGTGGAAGATATGGGGAAACATCTCCAGTCAAAACTAAGGGACAAAGCAGCACGTTTGGAAATGTTTTCTATTGCTGCTGACGAGTCAACCGACTCATCCGACACCGCTCAACTCTTGGTATTTATTCGCGGTACAAACAGCGATTTTGAACTTACAGAAGAGTTAGCGGCCATGAGGGGCATGCACGGGAACACCACTGGCGAAGACCTATTCAAAGAAGTTTCAGTCGTAATAGAGGGTCTTGCTCTTCCTTGGGAAAAATTAGTGGGAGTGACTACCGATGGTGCCAGAAGTATGGTTGGATGCCACAGCGGACTGGCATCAAGGGTTATTAGAAAAGTCGTCGAGTCTAATGGAACCGAGCCTCTGCGGCTTCATTGCATTATTCACCAACAAAATCTCTGTGGCAAGGTGTTGAATCTGGACCACGTGATGAAGATTGTGGTCAGCACTGTAAACTTCATCAGATCACAGGCGTTGAACCACAGAACTTTCAAGGAATTTTTGACAGAAATAGAATGCGAATATGAAGACGTTCTCTTTCACAGTGAAGTCCGCTGGTTAAACCGAGGAAAGGTACTTAAACGGTTTTTTGATTTGAGACATGAGATTGACATTTTTATGACGGAGAAATCAAAGCAAGTGCCTCAGCTGAACGACCCCTCGTGGCTGTGGGATTTGGCGATTTTATGCGACATCACGTGACATCTGAATGAACTCAACACCAAACTACAAGGGAAAGACAAGTTGATTTCTCATGTGTATGCGGACATAACAGCATCTCAAGCGAAATTACTATTCTTCATTCAGCAGGCGGGAAGGATGGAGCTTGCCCACTTTCCAACGTGTACATCTCTACGTCAGGATCAGCAGCAACACATGTCTTTCCCCAAAGAAAGAATGATAGAACTTTTGGGGCTCTTGAAGGATAATTTCAGGGAAAGATTTAAGGATTTTCATGATTTGAAGGATGAAATACGTCTCTTCGAAAATCCATTTGCGGCAGATGTGTCAAGTGCCCCGACAGACCTGCAACTGGAACTGATCGACTTGCAAAGCCAGACATCCCTACTTGACAAATTTCGAGCGATGCAGACAATTGCTTTCTACGCAGTGTTGCCTGCAGAAACTTTTCCAAATCTCCAAAAACAAGCGTTAAGGATGATCACGATGTTTACAAGTACTTATGTGTGTCAACAAACGTTTTCAGTGATGACACGGGCGAAACCCATCTTACGTAATCGCCTCGCAGACGAACATTTCGATTCAGTGCTCAGACTTGGTGTTTCTTCGATGCAGCCAGACATTCAGAAGCTGGTTTCGGAAAAGCAGCTTCAAATATCCCACTAAGTACAACTTTTTTCCTAATAAAAATGGTATGTTCTATTTTTTTTTTTTTTTTTTTGTAATTTTTGCGGTGAAGCGGCCCGCGACACGCGTGTCGGAAGGGAATATGGCCCGCAGGCCGTAAAAAGTTGGGCATCACTGATTTAGAGCAATCTCTTCATAAATAAGATGGCGGCGCTTAGAGAGTGAATGCTCTGAGTGTGGAGCCTGCTTGTCACATGTGTGGGGACGTTTTGTACTTTATCAACATTTGTTTATCTTTGGGCTTGGAGTAAACAGTGCGCTGTATGTTTACGTCATTGCGCAATGTCCTCACTGATGACGTCACTGCATAAATGAGTAGAGACTGAACCAGATAACCCTGAATAACTTCATGTTGATCTCTTGAACTCTGGACATTCACCACCAGGCTCTTGACATCTGTTGTCCTTTAGCTCCATAAGACTACATATCGTGTATCCTGTGTCACATTAGTTGTCTGTTTCCACTTCTGCTTCATTGTCCCGATTCCAGTTGTGTGCGGACTTGACCTCACTGACCTCGGTACTTCATCGTCTCCTTAGTGTTTCAGGATGGATACATAGGGAAAATGAGTGTAAGAATGTTTAAGGGGGGTATAACTAAAATAGTTAACTGCAAGTGAATGTTTTGAAACTCCATCAGAAATAAATTTTAGCCAGTGACTGGATAGTAAATTCACTCATTCCCGCAATACTAAAGGGGAAAGACGAGCTTGGGTCCGGGCATCTACATCCTATAGCAGCGACCGACGCTGTGTGCGGAGCGGAAATGACCTCTGTGGGTTAACCTCGCGTAGACGAGATATGATATCATTTGTTATTGTCATATCGAAATTTATACACGTATACACGTGTGAAGGTTGTATCAATAGACAAATATGGTTAGGAGTATGATTACAGTCCACAATCAACTTACAGTTTTTTTAGGGTGGAGGGTGGGCTTGTCTGATTGGAGCCTACAGACACGGATAAGTTTTCTCCCAGGACTTTAGCAAAGGAAAATAGCATGTGTTGACAGCCTCAGACAATCGTTTTGCTTTATTGTTGACAGAACGCGCAATTTTCGGCTGTGAGTGTGTTGGTCGGACCGTTCGTACCATGACAGTCTGGTCACAATCGTGAGTCAAACAAGATGGCAGACTGCAAGGTTCACAGAAATGTGAGAAAACATCGGCAATGTGGGGTGGAAATCGGTAGCAAAAGGTGTGTAGATAGCAGTGTGTAGATAATTTCTCGACGAAGAATAGTAACACGGAGAAAAAAGACAGTTACTCAAACTAAAGCAATGAAGAGACATTGAAGTACCTAGGTCAGGCAGGTCAGTCAAGCCCGCACACAGCTGGATCCGGGTACACTTAAATTATGACCTTTATTAAGACAGTGACATACTATAATTTGTTGATTTATTAACTCATTTCGTTAGTAGTGGAAGAATGCAAAGATCAAAGGCAAAGTTTTGTCAAGGTGTTTATAGAAATGCAACACTTCATTAGTGTAAGTGTGTGTGCTTGCGTGCTCAAGTGAAGAAAATAATTGGTTTTTGTTCATTGCTGGATGAGCTAACTGGTGCAGCAAAGTTGGTATTGCTACAAACATTTGTCCTTCCTTGGAAAGATTCATAGGGGCATGGATAGTGTGCAAAGTTGTTAAGTATGAGGCTAGAAAACCTTACCTGTCCACCCGACGGCTGTTGACTTTGATTAACATTTATTGTCTGATCTTATTTTTAAAAAGCTTATATTATTCGTTTCCTGTTCTTATTTCAGTGATAAAGATGACTATGCAGCTTTTCATGTGTTTATTTACACTCTTGATCCAGCACCACGTACAGAAAACACGAGGTAAGATCTCGAGGTGGACACACTGAAGGGTAGGACTAGTTTGGTTGAAAATTAAGTGGTCAACCTTTTTTTTTTTTTACAGAAGTCATGTTATGGAGATAAAATTAGTAATTTCTTACGAATTTGTATGTGCTCAACACAGATGTGACAAATAAAATGTAACATTGGCTCTAGGGTTTGTTGTTCCGTTTGGTCCTCGTTACTCCACTAGGAGCATAGGGCCACAACAACACTTCAAAAACACTTAGGGGAATGCCCTTCGGTTGGGCCCATGTGGTTCCGAGGTACCTTGTCTCACATTGTACTGCTCTGTTCCAAGCCTGCTTTAGTCTCCCAACTCTCCTCTTTCACCGAGGATTCCAGTCAAGTGTCTTGAACTTTACTGGGGATGGACAGCAGTATGAACCCTCGCCAAATGTTGCACTGAGAGAGGTCTCCTTTCTTCGATAACTTGACCAGGTGGCCTAGTTTCCAGTCCGTTGATACTAACTCTTGTTCCCAGATCTTGTGTAGAAAGGGGTGTAAAATTGTTGCTTTTGTTTCTAGGTCTGCTTTTATTGCCTCTGGGGATATACCAACCGGACTTGCTGCTTTGTCACTTTTTATGTTATTGATAGTTTTAATGATTTCTGTTTTAGTAGAAGGGCTGCTGTTGATGTGAAGTGCTCAGTTGCTGGTGGTATGTCAGGTAAAGATGGTGTATGAGGTCGATTCAGGATCTCTTCAAAGTGTTCCATCCAGTTGTCTCTTTGTTCTGCATCGTTTGTTAAGGTCTTGCCATCTTTGTCTTTCACTGGCTTATTTGGGTTAATATTCTGACAGAGTTCGTGTTATTTCGTATAATCGCTTCATGTTTCTCTGTATAGCTGCTGTCTCTGCTGTCTCTGTCAGTTCTTGGATGAGGCGTCTCTTGTCCTCTCTGACAGACCTCTTCACTTGGCGGTTGGCTTCCCAATATTCAGCTCTGACATATTCCTTCTCTTTTTGATCTTGACACTAGTTAAGTTTTTGATTTCCTGCCTTGATTCTAGTTTTGTTGTAATCCGCAATATTTATTGTATATATCATTAGGTTCATGCTAATAGTCATTGACTTTGGTCGATACCTGTGAACAATCAAGTCATAGACTATGTCCGTGTGCGGACGTTTCGCCGACGGACGTTTCGGAGTCGGACGTTTTGCCGACCGGCGTTTCGCCGCATTATGTCAGAGAGAGAGAGAGCTTACTTACCTCTCAAAGAATGAAAGTAACTACTAGATTACACAATAATTCTTTATTTGAAACAAATTTTACACACAGACTTCACAGACAGTTCACTTTGATTGTCACAGATTATGCGCAACAGCTTTGAGAAAAAACATTGATACAATGGCGAGAGAAATGTGTGAGCTAACGGTTCACATGAGGAGGGATAGTGAGAGAGTTCACTGATACATTGAGACAATGGCGAGAGAAATGTGTGAGCTAAGGGGCGTCACACACTTGACTTCGGCTAAAGGTCCGGCGTGAAATGCCGAAATGAAGTGCCCTGCGCCGAAACGTCCGGCGGCGAAACGTCCGTGTACCGACTATATCTTAGATTTCCTTACCTGTCTCCTGTACAGCTGTTTGGGAACATGTCTAGGGAGTGTCCATCAATAGTCCACCACCTTGGTAGTGGATAATACTTCCTAGTATCATTTCTACATTGTGTAGAAATCTGGTCATGTTCATCACTAACCATGCCACAAATGTCAGGAAAGAAATCACGATGGAAAGAAAGAAAGAAGTGAATATTTATAGACATACTGCAGCCAAGTTTACGATACTGTATCAGCATGTCTGTTACTAGTTTCTTGTAGTTTTCTGTCCCAACATTCTAACGAAAGTTAGTAGACACTTCCCGAAAAATTTCCCTGTTTATTTCTTATTCGTATTGATACATATTCATCACACTGCAGCAAGTTGTTGCACCTGCCATCTTTAAACAGCTCTGTAATCTGAAGACCTTCAAATACTTCATGTTTAATCTTTGCCTCGCTGAGCTGAGGGAAGTTTTCATGCAGGTATCAGAAAGCTGAAGTCCAACCCTTGGCTCTCACAAAGTTCTTCATCAAACCTAGTTTGTTGAAGGGGTTGTTCTAGGATTTTGAGAGCCTCTACCAGAGTTTGCTGCTGGATATTCTTTTCTCCAACTGCTACATTTTGTCTGCGAGTCCATTCCTTCTGCAAGTAATGCAATACCCTTGCTCGGCTATACCACTCACATAAGAAACACATGCTTGTGGATATCCCTGCTGTAGTCCCGGTAAAAGGACAACTGTCTTCATCATTACAGAGGTGCAAGCTGTACTTGTTATACTGAATTGAACTCAGTCGCTTCTTTAATTTATCGTAAGTCTCGTTCATGTTGACAGTGTGCGATGTTCTCGACTTCTTTTGCTTCGTTTTCCCGCCGGAAAGAGGAGGAAGCAAGCAGGAATAACCGCCACATGGGTAGTTGCTTGGATCTCTGAACACACTAAGACTAAAAACGGATATGATGGTCTTTTGCAATTCAACCACTGTGAAATCTGTATTACAACATGCATGTGGGGCCGAAGTCTTGTCTTGTGGCTAGTGTTGCATCTGACATCCACACCCATAAAGTCTCACGTAGCCACAAAGTCTCAAACCCTCAGGTTATGACTAAATGTTGATTATGATGAAGTCTTCACCATTGGTGTCCCACAACTTTGTTTACATTGTAGCCTGTGGTGGTGTGTACGCCTCACCCAGTGGCTCCATCTCGTCCCCGCTGTACCCCAGTCAGTACCCGCCTAATAAATACTGTATCTACATCATCAACACAACACAGGGCCATCGCATCACCTTGACCTTTGTTACATTTGAAATTGAGGCTTCAACCGATGACTGCAAGTTCGACTTTTTGCAGGTTTGTGATTGTTTCTTTGCATTTATTTAAATAGCAGGTTTTCATGCATTATAAAAGACATCATTTAATATTCTGACACTTATTTGGAAGATTTATATAGGGAATAATTTCATTGGGTGTTTTTATACTTTGTTAAGGAATAAAAAGCCAAGGCTAAAATGAAATGCAGTTAGAATAACACAGAAATAAAGGAAGATAAAAAAATTAACTAAAGTGATCAAATGAAATATCTAGCCATCAAAAAAGTGATTTTTAGCACCTCCTTTCACAACGGCCTACGAGTCGTTCAAACATTTTATAGCGTCACCCAGAAAGAAGAACGATAGCTGAATATTTTTGTTGTGGTAACACACTACCACCTCTTATAAAACTATAAAAACAAACTAATGCACATTTTTATTTAATAATAAAGTTTTTTTGCACGCAAGGGACACTCATTTGATGGTCCAGGAGGCCACCTTTTTTTTCGTGATGGGATTGCAATGCTTGAGCATCGCTGGAATGTGCATTGATGTCAAGGGAATGTCAATATGGAAAAATTGTGAAAAAATGTCTTCTTTCTGCAAGTCATTCTGAATGAGGTTTAGAACTTTTTGAACTACCCTTATACTCATGTTTACAATATGGTCTTCAGTTAGTGACAGGTAGCGACGTCAATCACAACAAAATACAATTCACAAGAAAACGGAGGATAAATATAATTTTAAGAAGTAACTTATTTGATATATATTTAGCATTTGATATGCATTGTACAACTAGATGTTTGTAGAAAATTAAAGGTAACTGGGTGGGTATGCATATCTTTCTGATATGATGAAAAACCCGAAACGTTTCTGAACTTTAGCAGTCATCATCATATTTTAGTTTCACTTCAACGACTTTATGCTTCCATGCTAAGATCCGGGATGGAAGCTCCGAGCTGTCACCGTCTATGGGTATCTTCTGTAACACGAATGTTCCGGACAGAGTGAGGTCCACGTCTAATACCATGTGGATCAGATTCCGGTCTGGCTCACAGTCAGGCATTGGCTTCAATGCAACTTACTCATCAGGTAAACATCAATTTTTAAATCACTACAACTGTGTCTCTTTTAATTTTTTTGGTTCTTTTTTGTCTTGATGCGTACACTTGTCTGGTATGTGTCAAGGAAATGTAGAGCACGCAGCAATGGTAATTCATGTGCACGAGTTTTGTTATTTAAAATTAAATGTACATGTGATTCGAGGCTTTCTCTTTATTTATCCTAAATTTGACTGCTGTTGCATTTTTCTTCTTTATTTCTTATTTCTGTTAAGTAAAATTCATGATCAACTATTGTGGCTGCATTGGAAATATGACTGCAATTACACGGTGGTACAAACCTAATAGTATACAAATCTCCATTTACATACTGATCAAATCATATCATACATTATCCCCTAAACTTCAAAAATAACTTTCTTAGACATACTCTCTTCAATTTAATACATGTTTAGCTATTTTATTATGAATGTTTAACATGTCTTCTATCTACTATACAGATGGTTTTTCGTAGAACCATCTAGAAATATGTATATTTTGTCACTAAAGGCAGTAACTGATTTTATAGTTGCTTTTGCCGAGCGCAAAATTAGTGAGAATACAGAATGTTTGGGACATAGCAACACACCTATTTGTCCTATTCTCTCACTCTTTCCTATAGTTAACTTCGGACTGCAGGTTTATTCCCTTTAAATCCTCAGTTAACACTAAAATACCGAAGGTTTTTAACGTGTGCAACTAATCCAAATTGAATGGTTCGTAAATACTTGTGAATACCATAGGATGTACATACTAAATACTGCCAGTGAACACAACACCAAATTGCGGTAGCCGCAACAATCCACATAATACATATTTTTCTTTTTTCTTTCCTTGTCCTCCTTCCTCTTTGTTTTTGCCTCTTCTTCTTTCGTGTGATCTCTTTTATCAATTTTCTGTATTTTTTTATCATTCTCTCTTCTGTTTTTTGTTTTCGTCCTATTTTAGTATAAGGGAAATTGTAGCTGAGACAGTATCTGAGAAAACAGACTTTTAACTACATGTTAGATGTTAAACCTTACTCTAGTTATGGTGAGAATAATGTCAGAAACTTTATCTTGTCCACAGCAATCATTCCACAAAAGTTTCTCCTTGTCACTGACACTCATAACGGCATCCGTCGCATAGACATCGACACTGGAAGTAATGTTACAATCAGTCCTGATGGTCTACACAACCCACTTGGTATTGACTACGATCCAGTAGACGGTCGTGTCTATTGGTCAGACGCAGACGAGACCATTCGATCCGCTAACCTTGATGGCAGCGATGCTCGGCTGGTTCGCAGCATTGGTCAAGGTAAAGTCACAAATACCGTGGTCATCTGTTCTATGCTCATTACACAATATCTATGACCATTTAGTAATAGTAAATAGATTTTATATAGCTCATTTTTCTAGTAAAGATAAGACTCAAAGTGCTTTACAGAAAGGCAAAGAGACAAAATAGACATAAAGTGCCTAATACACACAAAATCCTAAAAATAAGTGCGCTAGGAGAGCTTAGTACTAAACAAATCGGTTAGCAGTCATAACGATGATGAAAAATGTATTTCATGTAACCCATGGAATAACAAAACTACAGAGAAATTATCGTGTCACAATCTTCAAGTAGTTGTGCATGTTCTAACGGGAGAACAGACGAGATTGCCGATGATTTGCTCATACCTCAGCTCCTACAACGATGAACGACACAGAAGTTGCATGACAGATCGAGAAAGTTTATGAAGTAGTTTCCCAAAAGAGCTTTACATCTTTGCTGCTGACATACAGATTAAAAAGAACAGCAAATACAAGATGGCACAACTGTGGTAGTAGTCAGGTGATCAGCAAAGTTGTCCACAATGTACACATGGCATGGCGATATTAAACAATATACAAGAGAGCAAGTGTAATAGCAAACGCGCTAATCAACAGGACACACACGGGTTGCAGAAATTTATAAACTAAACCAAAAAGAAATGAAGAAAAGTCACATTCTCGCCAGGTAGACAAAATCACCTCGGAAAACAACTATGCTTGTGTCCTTAAATCAGTGTGAGTTTTGTTTACTAAGGTTTGTTTGTTGGGAAAGCAGCCGAAAAGTCTAAAAAAATCACTGAAACGTCTTCATCAGAAATAATTTTGTTCTGTCATTAGTCTTTTAGATTGATGTACTCAATAGTCGTCTGTAAAATGACACAAAATAAAGTTTGTTTGCAGCTCATTTCCGCAAATTATCATGTACGTGAAAAACATCTTATGAAGTATAAACATGTCGTTTGAGAAACATTCACCACACTGAGTAAGGACCTTCAGCTTTGATTTTGTTACCCAAATTCGCAAGAATTGAAAGTATTTTAAAACTCGTAAAAAAAAAATTAGAGAATAATACATCAAATTTGTAATTAAAGTTATAAAATAAGGAAAATAAACTTATTCTTACTTTACTATACCTAAAATCGCACTTTATAGAGAATCCAAAAGAAATTATAAAATTGTATTTCTAAAAAAATAAAATTAGACAGAATCGATCATCAGTGCGACCCTCAGTTCAACCAACAGTGTGGTAATGATTACACACTGTGGAGAAATAAATAAATAAGTAAATAAATAAATGTGTTAGGAAAAATTCAAATTTATATCTCTTTTTTTCGTTTTTGCCTACTCATGTAACTAAAAAATGTGATTTACATAGGTCTTTGGTAGAAATGACTGACAGACGTTGTAGCTGCTTAAGTTCTCAATGAATTTGATTCTAGAAACTTGTCTTCTGGTTCAGTGACCGAAATTATCTAAAGATATTTGAATAAGTGTGATATTGTCATAAAGACTCACTTGGTAACTGTCTCTAAGGAGGTGACCTATGGGGACTTTCTGTGGACTCTGTGTCGAGGCTTCTGTTCTACGGCGACAATGGCAACAATGTCATCGGAATGATATCACTGGACACCAACAGTCATCATATTGTCGTCGATTCAGACATTAGTCAGCCTATAGACATCGAGCTGGACAAACTCAATGGGTGACTATAATAAGACTTGTAAATGACAATAAACACATTGAGCTAATTAATTTTAATACGTTTACGATGCTGAAAAATAAAAGCATTAAGTGTTAGAGAATTTATTAATCAAATGTATACAGAAGAGAGATTAAAATGCTAATGATGATTACATTGGGACCGGAAATAAAAGGGGAAAAAGCAACAAAACCAAAGAGTAAAGGAAGAGAACAACAAATACACGAAAGAAGAAAAAAAACCCTTGCGTTAAAATGTGAGAGCTGCAATCAAAGACATTGACACCAAATATAAATGTGATTTAGTTTCGCTCTCCAATTATTTGCACAAACCACAGTGTCATCTACTGGAGTGACTCTGTCAGGCATAAAATAGAGAGGTGTAACTATGACGGCTCGGACCGTCAGACACTGATTTCTGCATCCAGGCATCTGAAACGTCCTCATGGTCTTGCTTTGGACACAGAAGGTAAGATGTTTGTTTTCTCTTGCACTTATTGCTTATTTGTATGTAAGCATACTGAGATTTGTTCTTACTTTTTCCCCCATCGTAATTCATTTCGTTTTGCTTACCTACATTTAGAAAGAAGGCTTTTCTCTTTGAACTTGTGTATCTATACTTTGTTGTTATTTGCTTGAACCTCACATTTTTTCACTTTGCATAAATGGATGCATAAGTGTACATATTAGTGTCTTTTCACTTCATATTTCTTTCATACTTACTTGTGTTTGTGCTTATACGTATGATGAATAAATGCATTTATGAATATGTGAACGAATGTATCAATGGGTGCGCACGTGAAGGGAGGAGACTTTACTGGGCAGCTGCAGCCACACAGCTGATAGGATGGACGGATGTGGACAGCAAACATTCTGAAGTTTATTTTAAACTGGAGAACTCATATTTTATGGGCCTGGATATCTACCAAAATGAGTTGTTTGTCACGGACTGGGGACCTGAAAAGTGAGTGCTATTGCGATTGTTCTATTGGATATAGAAATAACCGAATTTGTTTTTAACATTGGAATGCGAGGAACAGGATAGAGAAAAAAGCCTGAAACCTTCATTTTCAATGAGCCACAGTGAACACAGTTTCATGCTTACATTCTATTTGTGAAGATTTGGCAATTTTTAATTATCGTTTTTAGGAATACAATCATTTAATTTATCGAATAATACACAGTTTAGATAGTTAAATATGGTTTATATGACACATACTTTCCCTCTTTGTTGCTTGGTAAAGAAATTTGCCCGTTTGGACCTGTGGAGAGGTATAACATGAAAAATGGAAATGTTGTATGTAAATCACATAACTTAAAATGAATGGATCTTGTTTTACTACTGGTCATGGATCCTTTGACAGGTACCTGTCGTTGGAAAGTGAAAAGGGGGACACGTGGAGACATTGTAACCTATTTTGGTTTGTAGTGAGCAGGTCCTGTGGTGTATGTAATTAGGGAAGGTTTAGGATTCACTGCGATATTTTGTTACAGGTTGTTATATTAATCTCCAGCCAAACGACTCTTACAAAATATTTTGTGTTTTCAAACTGTTATTAATATTATCACCAATTGCTTCTAAACTAATAGTGCTCATAATGAGATTAAAATAATGTTCTTACTAGTAAACGGACCATATCAAAAAGAACAATTTAAAACTATTAATTTTGTGCTCATACTAACAAAAACGTTTTGATTGCTACACATTTTGTGTCATTCCTGCATTATTATCAAGTATAGAGAACAAATAAATTTTCAAGTACTGTACCTGCGACACTTTGAGTTATATTTTAAATTTCTGTTTATGTTTTGACAAACTACTAGCAGCTTTCACCATAGGATCTTCCTTTAAACCAATAAATACAAGGAAAGAAAATGGACACGACACAACTAGAAAGAAAATGTTAGTCTTCTTGGTATTATTGTTATACAGAAATCTGGCAAAAACAACACACATCTATCGCATTGGCAAGAATAAAACAATGATGGCGAGTGTACAAGTTAAAGGGAGAGTAGACGATGTTAGTGTCTATGCCGAGGAAACAACACGTAAAGGTCAGTAAACAGTCTGTACTGCAGGAACTTTAAAGCAAAAAGGTGAGTCTAGTGTAGAAATGCAAAGGAGATAACATTTTTCTGTCATGTCTCCTTTCATTTGACTGTCCTTTATTGACTTGCACCTTAAAATTCAATAAAGACTTCTCTACTCATATACATTTTCTTTACTCATACATTCTTTAATCTTTCGGTCACGCCACTTGGGTTTGCTATAAGCGGTGGTGAGCTGATCGAGTCCTTCACATTCTCCAGTCAGTTCCTTTATTGCTCCACTACATCCGTCGCTTTATCTCTAAAGTGCGGTCGTAGGGCGCTGGCCAAACACATCATGGCAACAACAGAACAATTTACACTTTTTTACTGTTAAGAGAAGACATTTACCGATGTCTCAGGGAAGCAAACGTGTTCTGTACTAACTGGCTTTGCGTGTCTTGTAGTAGATTGTTTACAACCTGCTCAGGCACTTGGCTTTAAAGGCAGGTATTCACTGGTGTACATTGGCAGGTATCGTGAGGTATTCTTATGTATAGATTTGGGAATCTACTAACTGATGAATTTAACTTGTTAATGGTTTCTAAAAATTTTGACTATTGCACACACGATGCAATGGCACTAACTGATTGGGCTGTTTCACCGAACCATTGTCTGGATTATTGTCAATATTGCTGCACAACCTGTCAAACTGAAGCACAGATAAACCTTTGTTGTTGCTGTTGTTGTTGGTGGTGGTGGTGGTGGTGGTGGTTTTCGAGGGAAAGTGTTTTTATTTCAAGCCGTTGGGGGGGGGGATCAGTGAGGGAATAGGGTATGGCGGATGTGGGTATAAGGTGAGGGGTAGCTGTCTTGTGACGACACAGGTATTTGTCTATTTTGTTTGTGCTCTCTTTTCTGTTAGTGATTAGGTTTGCCGAGTCTGTTTGCGGTCAGATACAACAGTGCCGCTTCCTACTGCTTGTGTAGCATGTGATACAACTACCTAAACTTTAAAAGTGTTTCATATTTCTTCTCCTTTGAACAAGATTTTAATTTCCAAATCACAGGACCAAACGGATGTGGCAACAACAATGGAGGCTGTATATACATCTGCCTACCAACTCCTGGGAACAGAAGCAAGTGTTTCACTCCGTTAGACAAGTCGCATGGTATGTATCAGATTTCTTGGATTACAAATGTAACGGTAAAGAAACTTTCACATGCTTTAAAATTATTGATGATAAATTATTTGTTTGTCCTAAACAATTATCAAACTTCTATCAAGAAAAACAATAGGTCAGTTGCAAATTAAAGAAGGTGAAGTGTTTTAAATTTAATTGGCAAAAGATTAATTTATTTAAAATACATTGATGGACATTGCATTGGTTTTATCAACGTAGCGCCATAAAAGTAAACGAATAAAAGATTAAGACCTAATTCTTTTGCGACATTCAATAATCATGCCTTGGCATTCCCGTTAACTATGACCTTAGTACAACAAACGATTAGACTACTAATGTAATGAAACAAACAGCAATAAATGACAACTATTGTTTGTAACGTTTCTTCTTGCTTTAGCTATTTGTCAAGAGTTGTGATTATAGTCACGTGACTAATTCAATTTTCTTAATTTGGAGGTTTCTGACCCTCTCCATCCTTATTGTTTGCTTGATGATTCCTCTTTTTTTTGTCTTTTATGTTTTTATCTGCATAATTCTTTTATAATCGCGTCAATCGTTTTCTTTCCATAAAGCTCTGATAGCATGTTCCTTCGTGACAGTAAATAAATAAAACGTTTATAGTATTACATAAAACATGTTGGATAAAACATTCACAGTCCAGTCATCTTGTGATTGTCTTGTAAAACATTACTTCAATAGTGTCACCTGTCACTTAGTCATTAACATTGAGAGCACTGCCAAGAAGGCAAAGACTCACGAGAAACCACAACACCTGGGTTAGAGAACCTGGACACAACGGACATGTGTCATTGTGATGTGTACAACAGTGAAGACAGGTAAACAGGAAGTCGTCTAATAATGAACCAGACATCGTCACAAGACTCAAATAATACTGGGTATCCGTGTCTCTAGACGAACAGTTGTCACACTATAATGTGGTTGGTGGACCTCGTAGAAAGGTGACGAAGGACAATCGGATGTAAACTACGAGTGAAGTGTGTTTGGCCTGGGTGCACTACAACACACTCGCACCAGACAAATACGCGTTCTTTAAAAAAATTCAAACAAATAAACAAACAAAAAACAAACAAACAAACAAACAAAACGATTGCGTGAGGCTGCCCAAACCATGCTATTAAGTTGTCGAATGGATCAGGACTTTACATACAAGACACATACTTATAAATAATAACTCGCCTTAACACAATATTCTATCGGCGACACACAGCTCATGATACAGACAATGTTTACAATCCGGGGCCTTCCCCGATCAATCTCGACATAATCACTCTTACAATCCATGTATGTATATATAAATATAAAAAAAAACTCTCAGTCGGTAGATGTACACTCGTGACTCAGGCACATCGTCCTTTCTCGGTATTCCGGGCATGAGTAAGCTTTCTGCTTTGTTCCCGCCAAAAGCTACTGCTGAAACAGGTTTACCATAAACTTTCTGTCATAGTTAACACAGTTAACACTTCATTCAACATACACTTGCAGTCAGGCCCGTTCTTAGCCCCCGCGGGGCCCGAGGCAAAGGGCATGTGCGGGGCCCTCACGCCACGATCACACGGTTTTAGTTGGGATCTAAAGTCACTTTTTTCCTCAGGGATATCTCGTCTTTTATCATTGACAGCACGCTGCATACACATTACAACATAAGCCTACGATTAATTTATTTGTAACGTTCGTCAATAGGTTACAATCAAAAGCGCGGGGCCCTAGGCAGATGCCTCGTCCGCCTGCCCCTAAGCACGGCCCTGCTTGCAGTTTGGAAGTCGCAGTAGGGTTAAAACTAATCTGAACAACGAACTGCCGAGACTCAAACAGAATTTGAGTGTGAGAGTGGCAATAATAACTGTCAACGATGTTGATGTAATGTGTGTTTAAAAGGGAATGGTGTAAAAACTGTAACATTAAATGTACAGTAGCACAGACCCCACTGGGACCCCATTAACTTCAGGCTAACTGCTACATGTATTTTGCATTGCTTGTCAGTTATTGAATCCTTTTGTCTCTGTACTATACTTGTTATTTATTTGGTCAATGTGGAGCAGGGTTTGGGGATCGTGAGCCACTTGTCGTTCACTGCTTAACGTGTGAACACTGTGAGTAACGTTTCCTTGCAGTGTTCTACAACATTACAACTGTCATCCACATGCTCAGTTTTCTGGGGTTCTTGCAAAAAATGCAGACAATTCTCAACACGAAGGTAGAAAATTGCATTTAGGTTACGTTAATTTTCTAGACACTTTTTTAGGTTTGTTTGCAAGTCTCAATGTAGACTGAGACCTCAAAAACTATTTTCGTATGTGTAAGGTCGTCTGGTAATCTCTTGATACGCTGTATATCTTGCCCATGATCCTTAAGTTTCTCAATAACACTTGGTAAAGTTTTGAAAGAGGATGGCAAAAGCTCAAAGAACTGGTCAATGATTTCTGATTGGAACGCATATTGTCATTCTAAAGGATTTTTCAGTAAGAAGAAATAAAATACGTAATTTGACAGAAATCTACAGGCTAACCATTCACACCAACATGCTTAGCAGAACAGTTCAAGCGATTGTCGCCTCAGTTTCTCGGAGCGGCTCATGGTTTATCCGAATTCTAGTGTCCGCAGAAATGGGCGTAAATATGTGTCCCCAGCACTAGTCTCCAACCAACCTTTTATACGGACCGTTGACCCTAACAGCACCAGTCTTTCCTGCTGCAGCCTGTGTTACTACTGCAACACTCAGATGTCCACCAGCAGTCGCTGAGGCAGCAAAATGTCCGCAAATAACCTTTATAGTCACTGAGCGGCTCCACACGCGCTACTTCCACCGCGCTACACCTAGCCTTACAACAGGCCTGTCTCTACTGATGGCTAATACGGTCAGGATGAAGGTAACGGTCTCCAGGGTACTATCCTCACCTTGTCACCCAATAGTCTGGAGAACAAAGACGTTCGCATTGTCCGCCCTTTGACGTTTGCCATTGCGCATGTCCAGAAATTAAGACCCGCAGACCACCTTCTCATCCAGCAACAGATCGGCGTGACTAGGGCCCGACAGCCATCAACTATTCGCTGGGCTGTAAGGTAAGGCACAAGACGACGAAACAGTATCCAGGTGATGACATAGAGAGTGATAATAACATCGTGTTAACCATCCATGAGCATCTCTTAAACACTCCCCTAAAATATATGCAGCCAGACTGAGCTTGGTGGACTATGATGTAGACATAAGCATCAAAGAGGTGCTACTGTCAACAGCCCAAGAACTTCTAAAGAGAAAAAGAAACTACCCTGGGTCACGGACGATATCCTAGTTCACTGTGACCAAGACAGCCGGGAAAGGAGAAAAGATCCGAAATTTAAATCACTTTTCAAATACAAACAGGCAAACTATTCCATTCAGAAAGATATGATGGAGAACAAATTACATGCCATAGAGGAGGGAAGGATACAAGATGACAGCACAAAAAATAACAACTTGTAAGGAATCTCACACAGGCCCCCATCGCACAGAAAGCAACTGATGGGATGAATATTGCTAACACCTGTTAAACTTTCTCAGGTATTCGAGATACATTACAGGTAAAAAAATTGTCTTATCAAGTCCATAATATTAATTACAAATAATTTATGAATTTTGAGAAAATGGAGTTTTGAAATGCATAATAGAACTAATTAGATTGAATCAAAGGTACGATATACATGTACTTTTAATTGTAAAACTTGTTAGTCAGATAAGGAAATCCGAAATAGAAATGAATTAAAATATTACATTAAGTACAACTTTAATTTAATTTTTCCTTCTTTTTCTTCTTTCTCGGTTTTGGATGTGCCTCTTAAAAAACCTAAATCATCATTAGCAACAATTTGGATTTAATTTAATTTCGAGATACGCAGACACGCTTCAAAGACAAACTAGGAACTTTACCCTTTCTTTGTTGTTGTCGGGTACTGCTACAGAATGTCATTGTTCTTTATTTCCAGTATGTGGTGAATATATTTCCCCTAGTGGCTTTATTTCGTCTCCATCATATACTAGACAAGAACTGGACATTCAGGATTGCATTTACATAATAAAGACAACACCAGGCTATCGCATCACCTTAACATTCCTGACACTTGAAACTGAAGACTGCAGATTCGATTTTCTGCAGGTTTGTGATTGGTTTGTTACTTTATATTAAGGATTTTTAAAGGTCTTTCAGTTCTAAATACATTATGTTAAAAATAATGTATGGGAAAGTGCAGGATAAATATAACATTAATATAACTTCTTTTTAAGTATTCAGCAAACTGCATGTCTTTTACAACGATATGCTTAAAGGAAAGTCAGTGTGACTGAGTGTCAATTTAGGTTTCTTTGTGATATGACAAACAACGAAATGCTCATGGCCATTAGCAGTCATCATCATTAATACTTTTTAACTTCATATAATTTATGTTCACATCCTAAGATCCGGGATGGAAGCTCCGAGCTGTCACCGTCTATGGGTATCTTCTGTAACACGAGTGTTCCGGACAGAGTGAGGTCCACGTCTAACACCATGTGGATCAGATCCCGGTCTGGCTCACAGTCAGGCACTGGCTTCAATGCAACTTACTCATCAGGTAAACAGCAATGCGTATACTTGACCTGTATAGGTCAAGGGCCTGTAGAGGACACACAAATAATTAGTCGTTCAAGGAGCTTTGCCACTTAAAAAAAAAAAAACGAAAACAAAAACAAAAACCAACAAAACACGCATTTAGAAATTTTCCCCTTTTGTGGCCCAAATGTAAATTATGCTTTTGTCTTCTTTCTAACTTGTTTTGATAAATAAAAACCCTGATGAAGTAGTGTGACCGTATTCAAGATATGACAACAATCATACGGCGACATACTTTTCATAGTATGCCAAACTCCACTGACATACTAATTAGTCAAATCACATTACACATATCCATCACACTCGAACTCTCTACAAAAATGCTCTTATTTCACTAACCACTTCAAACCTGGGAGGTTGACTCTCATTCGTCCACACGACCTTCCTGCTAACTCAGTCGTGTCCACTAGTGTATACATCACCACCACTGACAACGCCGGGCATTCATGACAACATGTCTGCCTTACCAATAAGAAGGCGGCAATAAAAAACAACTACTTTAAAACGAGAAGAAAGAACAATAGTAATTTTATCTAAAATATCTCATAACTGAAGCATTCTACTCAGAATAAAGGACTCATAATCAAGAATACAAAATAACATTGTATATTATAGTCTACAAGGTGATCAGCCTCTGTGTTTTAGGCTCTATACACTCATGTCATTAAAACCCTGGCAGAAACGATGAGATAAACAGGACAATGCAAGGTAGATGTCGTGTAAGGTGGTAAAGCACTAAACTCATCAAAATCTCCCAGAACACAAATTCACATAACGTGAATTAAATTCTGGACACAAGATCACAACGTGGGTACACACAGGGGCAGTCGTTAAAATGAAACCTCGTCATTCCCCGTACTAAGTAAATAATCTCTTCCTCTATGTCTCTTTTTCCTGTTCTCTGTCTCTCTCCTAAACTTCTGAAATGCAAGCTTAATCTGTTTACAAAACCCTCAGTTAACACTAACATACCGCCAGGTTTTTTAACTTGTAAAGCTGATCAAAACTGACTGGTTTCTAAATATCGTAGTTCATTCTTCTACGGTACATAGGGTCTATGTAGACAACACTGTCACTGAACACAACAAGAAATATCGACAGGCGAAACAATCCAAAAGATAATTCGTCTTCCTTGTCCTTTCTTCTGCTACTTTTCCTAATTTTTAACCTCTCTTTCTTTCTCTGATCTCTTTCTTCAGCTGCCTTCATTCTTTATTATGATTCCTTGTATTTATGTTTTTGTCTTATACTCTTTCCCTTTAATAGAAGAAGCAAAATCGTCTGTAAGACTTTTAACACGTGCTCGTTACATTAATATCAAACCTTACTCTTGTTATAGTCAGAATACTGTCAGAAACTTTATCTTGTCCACAGCAATCATTCCACAGAAGTTTCTCCTTGTCACTGACTCTTATAACGGCATCCGTCGCATAGACATCGACACGGGAAGTAATGTTACAATCCGTCCCAGTGGTCTACGGAACCCATATGGTATTGACTACGATCCAGTAGACGGTCGTGTCTATTGGTCAAATGTACAGGACAAGACCATTCGATCCGCTAACCTTGATGGCAGCGATGCTCGGCTGGTTCGCAGCATTGGTCAAGGTAAAGTAGCTGATATGCAACTTTGACTTGTTATAAAATTGTTAAAACCATTTGAGTAATAATAAAGAGATTTTCTATCACTTATTTTTCTACTGATGATAACTCTTTGTCAGAGACAACACGATGGGTCCCACACTTTCTTACAAGAGATTACAAAGACATGTACGTGGCCTTACAATTCTATGCTATTCCGGAGTTTGTGTTGATTTTAGAGGAGGGCAGTACATTTCACCGAACTCGTTTCTTGAATTAAAAGAATATCTTTAGTGACTCCTACACCTTTAACTCGGATTGTAAGTCTTCCTCCCATTTTCAACTTTTCTCTCGAGACTGTCAGTAAGCTCTGTCTCATTAGGCCTACTTCTTTTCCATGCCATTGATTATAGCTTAAATAATTAAATGTACACACTAATTCACATATATATACTAAATAAAACCGTTGTATCTAGATTTATAATATTAACAAATTATTTTTAAAGAAGAGGAAATGGGAATGTCTCGATGGTGATCTCCCTTTACAGTCTTTTTCTGCATGTGGTAGAGTATGTTGAAAGTTTAATGAAAGATTGTGTGTACATGTACAAGTAAAAGTAAGTGTTTTTTTATGTATCTATGTTGTTTGATGTGGTAGTATTTCATGTTTTTTTCTGCATTCTATAATCAAAAAGACTTTCATAAATGCAATAAAAACTGAACAAATGACACCTTACTCAAATCGGTTTATGTAAATGACTACAAACCATAACTAGCATACAATTGTCATAAGCGACTCTCAACATTATCGCAGTATTGGTGAAGGTCAAGTAATTTACACACACACATTTTATTAATTTATATTTAGTTCTAGAAATTTGTGTTGTTGGTTCAGTGACAAAACGTCTCTAAGGTGTTAAGTTAGTGTGATATTATCATAAATACTTATTTATTAACTGTCTCTAAGGAGGTGCCCTATGGGGCCTTTCTCTGGACTCTGTGTCGAGGCTACTATTCTACGCCGACGACGGCAACAATGTCATTGGAATGATATCACTGGACAACAACAGTCATCATATTGTCGTCGATTCAGACATTGGTCAGCCTATAGACATCGAGTTGGACAAACACAATGGGTGACTATAATAAGACTTGTAAATAATAATAAACACGTTGAAATCCTTGTATACTTAGGACTTTAGAAAATAGTTTAAAGTTGCTACTAAAATAGGGTGTTAAGGTAAGAATAAAAATAAATAAAGATGTAAGATGACAGCTCAGCTGAAAAACATTGAGTAGTTTTTCAAACAGGTGACATATAAATTTATTTTAAATCGCTCTTCAATTATTTACACAAACAACAGTGTGATCTACTGGAGTGACTACACCAGGAGTAAAATAGAGAGGTGTAACTATGACGGCTCGGACCGTCAGACACTGATTGTCGCATCTTCGCATCTTAAAGGTCCTAATGGTCTTGCTTTTGACACAGAAGGTAAGATGTTTGATTTTTCTTGAACTTATTGCTTATTTTTATGTGACCTTACTAAAATTTGTTCTTACTTTTTTCGCCCATCATAGTTTATTTGGTTTTGCTTACCTGCTTTAACAACTTATTTAGTTGCAGAAAGCAGACTTTTGTCTTTTAGCCTGTGTATCGATGATTTCTTGTTGTCTGTACCTCTTCTTTCTTTACTTTTCAAAAATTGATATATAATTGTGAATAGTCATATCTTTCATTCCTGATATCTTTCATACATGTGTTTGTGTTTATAAGTATGTCCTTGATGAATGAATTAATTAATGAAGTCTGAACGGCTGGGTCAATGGGTGCGCACGTGAAGGGAGGAGACTTTACTGGGCAGATGCAGCCACACAGCTGATAGGATGGACGGATGTGGACAGCAAACATTCTGAAGTTTATTTTAAACTGGAGGGCTCAAATTTTATGGGCCTGGATATCTACCACAATGAGTTGTTTGTCACGGACTGGGGACCTGAAAAGTAAGCTGTTATCACTTTTCTTTACCATCCAGCAACAAATTTATTTTTACAATGACCAACTTTATTTGCTCCAGTGGGAACTTTGAACATGGAAAGCTGCTCTTGTCATAAACGTAAGTTAGAAATAAAACATTAAAAGTTCATTGCAAGGTTCAGCGTTGAAAAGATGTCAGCATCGAAAAATATGAGCAAATGAAAAAGAAGATGTTTTGAGCAAGTGACAATTATATATATATTAACAGACAAACTTACTTCAAGACTATTCAAGAGCTGAATGTGCGCACCTACATCACACACACAGACACACAGACACACATACACACAGACAACACTAATAATTCATCTGAGGTTGAGCAGTTGGACTGTAGATGTGGATTAGTAAGTAGATTATACATTTCGCTTTACCTACCTAAAGACGGTTCACTAATACTTGTACTTCGCCTTTTGTTGAGTGGTAGCCAGATGCCTGCTACTTTTGTAGTTCTGTGTCTACGATACATTGTGTTATATTTTGTATTTCTGTTTGTTTTTCGGCGAACTACTACCAGGCATCTGTCACAAACAACATACATCTATCGCATTGGCAAGAACGGAACAATGATGGCCGCTGTACAAGTTAATGGCAGAGTAAACGATGTTCGTGTCTATGTCGAGGAGAGTATACATAAAGGTTAGTAAACATTTTTTACTAGCCAGAAATTTAAAGCAAGAAGGTGAGTGTAATGTAGAAATGCAGAGGAGATTATATTTATATCTAATGTTTCGTTCAATTGTCTGTGTTTTTCTGTTTTCTTTAGCCACACCACTTGCGCATGTCTTGAGAGGTGATGAGAGGGTCAACTGCTTGACATTCTTCATTTAGTTGTTTTATTGTCTACTACTGCGTTCCTTTCTCTCCAAAAGGTCTTAGAGTGGTGGCGAGACAACACATGACAACACCAGACCGTCTACTATCTTTACTGTAGTGAGAAGCGGTTCCAAATGTCCGTAGTGTCAACCGTGTTCTGTATTGAGTAACTGGTTTTGAGTTCCTTGTAGCAGATTCATATCCTCCTAAGCCAGTTGAACCTCAAAGGCCTGTATTTACCGGTTCATAGTGGCAGGTTTAGTGACACTTTTTTACAGCAAGATGTGAACTTACATGTGTTCGGCATTACCATCTGATGACTTGTCAGTGGTCTGAAAATTAGATTTTTGAATACACGATTCTTTCAATGGCACTTACTGGTTTTGCTGCTTTTCCACCCCTTTTCCACCCTGTTACTGTTGTGATTATGACAGAATGTACCCGGTGCAGTTGTCATGGATTCAAATGGCGGCTCCTGAGTTGCTCACCTTCTCCTGCTGTTTTCTGCTGTTGTAAATCCCTTTGTGTGTGCCTTTGGTGTTAACATGCCCTGGTTCTTGTTAGTGCTGGTCTCCATTTCCATATAATGAATGTCATAAAATGATTTAATAAACCCCTTATCTTAACTTCCACTCTGCTTGCACTAGAATCCCACTTGAAATGTTCTGATGACTTTGCCTAATCTCTCTCTTTGTTTAAAGAACAGAAATGTTTTAAACTTTAATTGGCAACAGATTATTTGTGTAAAAGTAACTGAAGAACACTTTCATCATTATATCACAGTAGTGACAAAAGACAGAGGTAAATGTCTTCTATCTCCATTTAAACTTAAAATAACTAGGTCTTGTTGCTTTCAGCTAATAATGTCATTATCACAACTCGAGATCGTATCAAACAATAAGACGGATAATATATGAAATCAAACCACAAAATATGACAAACTATTGTTCTTCATGTTTTTTCTTCATTTACCCTTGTTGTTAATAGTTGTGATTATTGTCAGTTGACTCGTCCGCCTGCTCTTCTTCTGCAGATTCATGACACTCTTCATCATTTTCTTTGTTTTCTGATTCCACTCTGTCTTCGATGTTTGTGTTTTATTCCTTGTCTGCCTAGTTTATCCTTTGTCCGTCATATTCTCTCCATGTCCCATTGTTGTAAGCACTGACAGCATGTCGCTTCTTGATCGTTGTTATGCGCTTAATAAAGGACACGTTTATTACATAATAGAAAACATAGTAGATATAGCATTGCTCAACTAGCGTAGCTGTCTTTTCTAGGTGTGTTGTCAGATATTACCTCCATCACCTCACCTGTCACGTAGTCACTTACCTGGGGAGCACTGATGATAACCGTACGTTGACTCTCTTGTACTCTGTCAGGGGTACCTTAATGTATGTTGCATCAACCCTGGTTTTTTTAAATCTACTAAACGTTTTACCTTGGCCCCAGGGAACCCGGCCCTGGCGATAGCTACCCTGAACTTCCTGCTGCCTCGTCGAGCCATAAACGGGCAGGTGCGAACTATAGTACATGATCACACCTTGATCAGAGGTATATACCACACGGCACTCACGATATCCCATACCAGTGGGCGTGACAAGAGGGGGGGACAGGGGGGTTGTTGTACCCGGGCCGCGGCTGTCAAGGGGGCCGGCCTTGGTCAATGGATTTTTTTTTCTTCTTCTCCTTTTCTTTTTCTTTTAAAGAAAGGTCTAAGGAGCCAGAACACCCAAGTATTAACACATGCAGAAGTTGAGTTTGAGTGTAGATATTGAAACGATTCGAATTGTAAACATTACATTATATACAGGGAAAATATTTATCATTACAAGTTTACAAGGGGCCGGAGAGGTCGTCTGTCCCGGGGCCCGGGCTGGCTCTCGGCGGCCCTGCCCATACAATGCTGTTCCCCGAAATCAAAACTCTCGTTGTTCCGAAAATCTGCTACTTTAGCACGAGACATGCAGATTTTCAACGTCCGAATAACCTTCCAAACTGATCGTTACTGAGCCGCGGAAAATCAATTAGCGAGAGGTTTTAAAACCGACAGCTGAATTTACAGATTTAGATTATATTGCCGTATATCTACCCCATATCTGAAAAACATTCGCAGACGATTCAGTTTGTCTTGTAAAGACCAGAGCCCAAGTACAAGTAAAAGTCGGCGTTTGAGATGATGAAATCACATTCGACGCTGAGCCTACTTATGCTATAAAAAAGAAACATAATGATTTCATCGATGTTCATTCAAACCTACTACTAGTTAGTTATTTTGTAATGTATTAACAATCTGTAAACATAAATTATCAACTTGTCACGTGTCGTAACCTTTTTGGGACTCTCTCCGATGCACACTGACAAGGCAACACTTAACACTCTACACATACCAGTAAATTAATTGGTAAATTATTGATATCAAAAACAGATGATTCAAAGCTCCACAATCTATTGTCCAAACGTCTGATGACATACAATCAGGATTGTCAGAATCCTTCTGTGTAGTGGGATCTTGGGTTTGTATATCATAACAAAACAAAAATTTTTCGTCTCTAATCGTAGAATCGGTCAAACTTTCGATATGTAGGGACAGCTTAATATCCTTCAGTGTCCAACCTTCAGTTTTTTGTGTTGAAACTGTCACCAAAAATATTTTATTTTCCAGTAGTTTACCTCACCAACACCACCAAGCGAAAAACAACAAAAAGTAAAAGCTACAGTAAGTATTGAAAGTTTCAGCTTTTAAAAATCTCAGTCAGTTGTAAGTCAGTCAAGGATTATTGTTTTGTTTTTAAGGGTTTGAAGTCAAGAAAAATGTTTTCACATCTTATAATTTTATATTAAATCTCATATTATGGATATATTTGTCCGGTTATCTACCACACCTGTCAGTAAATTATACACCAAGAACTAAAAGTTACAGTTAAGTATTGAACGCATTGAGGATTGTGCGGGAAAGTTTTTTGTTTCTGTTAATAGTAAAATGTTAGTTTAATACTACAGTTAAATAACAATTATTAAATTACTTATTCTACAATTGAGTGTTAGACGTTAAAATATTTAACGTGTTTTTGTTCACATTAATTATCAATGATGTATAATTGATATTTTATAATTCTATATAATAATTAATGATAATTATAAACAATCATCAGGATAGAGGAAAAAAGGGGCCAGATTTTCCGTTATTTTTTCTGTTTTTTTTGTTTTTTTTACCGTTTTTTTGATATTTGTATCTCATAACCGACTGATGTGATAATCTTATTTCCTAAGCTACAACAAACTACAACCGTTATTTCTATTTTCAGCATCTACCCCACCAGCACCAACAAGCGATCACACAATAAGAAGTGAAAGTACAGGTAGTGTTAAAAGATTCGCTTTTTGTTCCATTTACTTGTGTTTAGGTCCAACATTTCAAATAAAATAAAAAAGCATTTGGAAGACGTTTTTTTGTCCTTTTTGGGCTGACACTCAATACTATTTGATATAGTTTCAATCATTCTTTAATATCAGCTTTTAGACCCACACAGTGCTTTATCAAAAGAATCTTTTAAAAATGTATGTACCACCAAAAGCGGACTATATACTCTACGCCACAACTTTTGTTCCCGGCTTTAAACCCTGTTGCTTAAACAACCATGGGATGTGTTTGCGGATTTTTATCATTTTTCAGAATCCAATGGTTGTTTTCAATGAGCTCCATGTGAAACACTTCGCATAGTTACAATGTTAACTGCTCACATTTTATAATCAAAGCCGCACATAATTCAAGCATTAAGATTAGTGTCTCAAACACACACCCTGTTCATGCCACAAGCGAGACAAAACTGTTTCCATGCAGCTTTCAAGTTGTAGAAATTTGTGGTTTATAAGCCAGTCTCTGTAGGAGGGAGGACATAATGCGGGATTCTGATGAGGAGCCGAGGTCTGGGGCAGGAGTGTGGACAGACAAGATTTCAGTAAAGTAGTGGGGGGAGGGGAGGAGCTTTAAAGAATCCATAGCATAGAGTGAAGACCTTGTAGTGTATTGTAGCTGTAACTGCTAGACAGTGAATAAAGAAGTATTGTGACATGTTCACATTTGCAAGTCCTGAGAACGAGATGAAGATTTGAGTTCTGGACTTTGTGAAGTTTATTAATGAGGTCCTGTGGACAGCCAGCAAGACGAGAGTTGCAGTAGTCTAGTTTAGACAGAGCAAATGTGTAGATGAGAATTTTGGTGGTGAGATGGACAGAGTATGGCGAATGGAGCTGATCTTCTGGAGCTCATAGTGTGTTGAACAACAGATGGGAGAAACATGTTCATCAAGCAAACATTATGTAACCTACGTGAGGTGTTGAAGTAACAAAAACAAAATAAAGTAGAGAATTAAAAACAAGTTGTAGTGGGTGTGGCTTATATACAGGTGTGCTCAATAGACCGAAATTTATGGTGTGTGTGGGTGTTATAACGGAAGAGGAAATATATCGTAAACAAAGTTGTAATTGTTGTTGTTACTTTTATTACATTTTGGTAGAAACAGACTCTGATGCCGCTGAGACTTCAATCATTTTGGTCGGCGTCATTGTTCCCTTGGTAGTAACTGCTGGTATCGCCACTCTCATCGTTTTCATCAAAAAAAGGAAATGTAAGTAAACATCAGGACATATTACTAGTATAAAGATGACAAAAATAAACCCACATAACAAATAGATTACAACATTCATTACTTTGAATACACTGTAAACATGACAGACATAACAGTTACAAGTATGACTCATGCCATAAATAATCTCCAAGTTTACAATTTTCTGTGAGAAGGAAATCACTCGGGACATCGTCGGTTAGTTGTTGCGGCCTCAGGGCAAAGTTAGCACACTTAATGAGTCACACAAAGTTCTCGTGTCGTATACATAGCAAACAGCTCCGAGGAAAACGAAAAAAATTATTCTTGAAAAGTCATAAAACGAGAACATTCTCGTGTCTTTTGTGTACAAAGACTTTTATCTCGTTGATACAAAGGTAAGAAAATGAATTTGTTTAATATCAGTCTCATGGTTTACAAGACTTTGTTCCTATGTAACATAAACATGAAAACTTGAAGGTCTGTATATATTTTATAATTTTCTGTAATGTGCAATTAATCTAACATTTTTGGAATCATTGCCGCTTTTTCCTATTTTTTTCTGGGACTAATTTCACTATTTTTCTTTTCTTTCTCTATCACATTTATTTAAATGTAAAACAAGTAATCTGCTTGGTTTCAGAAAAGATTTTGACGTCTTCAATTACGAAATGTAAAATCTGTTCACTTTAGCAAGGCCTTGATACATCCATCTATTAGTCTGTCTTTATTCTAGCGACTGTAATAACTGTTGGCACTGATAACCATTACTAGCCTAGAAGGGAGATATGAGAGTGAGTGTATTAACTGTATGGGTGTGTGGGAAGTTGCTTTGTTGTCTAGTTTATTGCTTGTGAGCTCTAAACCAAGAAATATTTTTGTATCTTCTGTAAACAATAAAGATATTTTTTATTGTGATGATATGGTATTTTATTGAATCTATCAGATCAGCAAGCAGTCGGCTAGAGACACATCAACAGACATTCAAGACAGAAATAGTTGCTTATGAAGCAATCCAGGGCTCAACTGGTCCAGAGAAAAACATTCTGAACTAAGTGTGTGTCTTCTTTTTCTAATGACTTAAAAGAACATCGGAAAATTACTATTTTTCCCAAATCAGGATGTATCAACCCCTTCAATCCACAAAATTCATGCCTACAAGATCACCACACAATGACAGAGGTACGTGTACTCGTGGATACTAAGATACACTGACATAATAGATGGTTCCGACTGTCTCCTCCCGATGGTGCTCGTTACAAGGCCTCCATACATCCACCGATCACTCTGTCTTTACTCTCGGTGATTGTAATATCTGCTGCAACTGAAAATCTTTGCTAGGAGGAGGATTTAAGAATAAGTGTAGTAATTCTATCGGCGTGTGGGATGCCACTGTTGTTTATTGCTTGTGAGATCAAAAGAAAGATTTCTGTATTTGTTGTAAACAAAAATAGACAATAACGAAGTATCGTCTTGTATCACCATGAGCAGCCCTTTTATTCAGTCTATAATATGTAACCTATTTGTCTGTTACAAGCTTGAAAACCTAGCAGACCACCATCAGCAAGTCATCAGCCTGTTGTGGTGACTGACAAGATCAACATGAGACAACAGGAGACAAGGTGTTTGCTGGTAACACTGGACATCATTTCCACAGAGAACTTCAGATTGAGCTACTGTGTGTGTGTGTGTGTTTTGACTTCCATCAAATCAGAGTTTTATGTCCCTGGTTTTCGATTATTGTTCAAGCTCTTTAGATTCTACTCTACCAGTAGGTCATACACATGATGGGTGCTTATTAATAAAACACGTGTCTGCCGCTTAACGCATTAGTGTTTTTTTTTTTTGTTGGTTGAATTTTGAAAGAACTTAATATGGCTACATCATTTCATAGCTATAAGCGGTTATTGGAGTTGAAAGTTTTTTGTTTTATGCTGAGGCCACCTAGTGACAGATGTTCTTTTCCTTTCTCCACAGGCTTGTCGTCTTTAACATCTTTGCCGTCTTTATTGTTTTTGCCATCCTAGTCAACTCAACTTCTTATATTCTTCGTATCTTCGTGTGATCATGTCGACCTTTGTCTGGTTCTTGTCGTCGCTGCATTTCTTAAACGTCATCTCATTCTTCTTCGTGCTTTCCGCTCTGGAGTGTGCGGAGTCCAGGGCTGACGAGAGGGGGGACAGGGGGTCTGGTGTCACCCGGGCCCGCGGCTGTCAGGGGCCGCCGGCCCTTGGTCAGCTGAGTTTTTTTTTCTTCTTCTCCTTTTTCTTTTTCTTTTATAAAGAAAGGTCTAAGGACAGAACACCGCAAGCATTACAGATACAGAAGTTGAGTTTCAAGTCTGTAGAATACAATTTCGGGGTGCTGGGGCCTGTCGTGAGAAGTGTGTCAGCGGTTATCATATTCTCGCTGCGACAAGTCAAGATGGGTGACGGCCGCTGGAACACCTGAAGATTTTATCGCGTGTCAACCGCCCTGAAGAAACGTTCGTGCCATGAGATTGCTGGCTACAGGTGTCACTTACTACGGGGAAGGGTGGGTGGAGGAGGGGGCGGGCCCTGCAAGCAAATCGGAACTTAACAGTGGGAGATCAGGCAGGTATGTTACTTGATGTGTGCACTGGCCACTCTGTGAACCGACATGGTGGGGTCCCGCCCTTGTTGTGTTATTGGTTTGTGGGTATTAGAGGTGGCATTCACAAACTGTCCAGTTAGAAGCACAGCCAAAGACACTTCATGTCGGCTCCCGCCCAAGTATATTTTTAAACTTCAACCGAACTAAACCTTTTACTGATTTGTACATTTGGGAATAACGGCCAATCTTGCCTTATGTCACATCTCCTTTCTTTAAATGGACATTGTTTCAATATAACTTAATTAACAGTATTAAATTTAATATTCTTCTTGAATTTCCTATTCAAGTCTATGTGCGTTTGATTCGAGTCAATCATTTACACAAGTCAAGTCTCTGTGGATCTATGGATGGTGCGACCACTCTTGTCGTCTTGACACGCCTGGTCTGGAGGAGCGATGACTTTGGACGCTGGCCTTCCTGGCTGCGGCTCCTGGACATGGCTCTGGCATTGGGCAACAGGCACGTCTGGATCATCTGAGTGTGTATCAGACAAGGGGTCGAGATCCTCTTCGGACTTTGGTTTGTTGGAATAAGGGACGACAGGTCTTTGGGATAGGTCTGGGAGTCTCTGGATTGGGATCTCTGGGAATCAAGAGACGGCGGTTTGCGTCCGTTGGCGACCGTAGGGAGTCTCTACCTCATATGTCCTGTTGGGCAGAGACTTGATGATTGTCCCCGGTGTCTGGGTTGGCTTCACCCAAACCGGCTGACTGGTTCCAACTCAGCGCTGATCTAGCACGGTGTGCTCTGTCGAAGTTCTGTTTATTTTCAACTTCTGCAGTTCGTCTTTCTTATGAAAGTCCTTCTGTTCTTTTTCCTTTTTCTCGGAAAACTGAGAGGGTATGGTGGGGACTCATGGTGCGTAGTCTTCTCCAGAACAACAGTTCTGCTGGACTGAGACCTTGCTGAAGTGGCGTAGCGCGATATGTGAGAATCGCTAAATAAGGATCATCTGCCTTCTTCAGGATTGATTTCACGGTTGAACGGCGCGTTCGGCTTCGCCATTGGCTTGTGGATAGTACGGGCTGCTTGTTGTGTGAGTGAACTCGTACTGTTGAGCGAACGTTTTGGAAACTGCTTGATGAAAACAGCGCGGGCCGTTGTCTGAGATGACGATTTGTGGAATTCCATGGCGGGAAAAAATGCTCTTAACATGATTGGTGATTTTTCCGCCGAAGTATTCTTTAGGTGGCCAACTCAATATAACGTGAATATAGTCACCACCAGTAAGTTCTGTTCTTTTTTCAGTTCAAAGATGTCCATGCAACTTTCTGCCAAGGGAATGCTGGTGTGACAGAGGGAATGAGGGGCTCAGGGGGAATTGGCCTCTCCTTGATGCAAATTGTGCACTTCTGTACCATGGACTCTATCTGCTGAGAAAGCTTTGGCCACCAAAACGCTCTCTCTGGCCAAGGCACGACATTGTACGATGCCCTTGATGTCCAAATGTGAGTCTGTGGAGAATGTCTGTTTCTCAGTACTTCAGGGATGATCAGTCTTGATCTGTAAAGAAGAAGTCATCATGTTTCTGTGACTTCTGAACGTACTGTCCAAAAACGCTTTCAGTTCTTCATGTTCTGGACTAGAACGTGGCCATCCATTGTGGAGATAAATAAGCACTGTCTTAACAACAGTATCTCTGCAGTCTCGTTCTTTTGATTCTTCGATGCGTTTTTCACTGGCTGGCAAGCTGCTGAATCACTTGCTTGATGAAGATCTCTTCGTTCCTTCACTTTCTCTCATCTTTCTGAGTGTTTTCTTACTGGGGCTCGTGAGAGTGTGTCAGCAGTCACGAGATTCTTGCCTTTTGTGTAGACATGTTGTACTTGAACCTCATCAGGCGCATCCGGAATCTCTGAATTCTCGGAGGTAGATCTTCAAGGTTCTTTGTTTTCAGTAAGAGCCAATAATGGCTTGTGGTCAGTTTTGATTGTCAGATCACGAAGTCCTGGTGATGTAGTCACAGAACTTTTCACACGCCCAAGCTCTGCGAGTGCTTCACGCTCAACTTGCGCGTACCTGCGCTCAGTTTCCGTCATTACTTCTTGAAGCGTAGAAAACTGGCTTGAGGTGACCATCTGACTGTTTCTGAGGTAATACTGCACCGAGACGAAAGATGAAGTCATCTGTTGAGACGACGGTCGTTTTGTCAGTACCTATAGTGTGCCAACACTGGAGCTTTCAGTCAGCTTGTTTATCTTTATCTTCTCAAACGAGGTTTCTTGAGCAGTGTCCCAACAGCCACTCTATGTTTTTCTTGAGCAGGTCACTGTAGCGGTTTGCTGTCGTTTGCGAGGTTAGGGCCTGCAAACTTCGCACGTGGTTAACCATTCCTAACAATCTTCTGAGATCAGAAATGTTCTCTGGCTTGGAAAATTCTTGCACAGCAGACAGTTTCTCTGGGTCGATGGCGATCCCGTCTTTCGAGATGATGTGCCCGAGAAAGGATATCTTCTCTTTGGCAAACTGGCAACTTCTCTCATCGTTCAGGTAATGCCGCAGCATTCTTGAAGCGTCGACATCACTTTCTTCAAGTGACGATCATGTTCTTTTGCTTGTTCTTACCGAAAACGAGCAGGTCGTCAATGTCACAAATGACGTTTTCACATGGTTCGCCAGAAGTTGAGACATTCGTCGTTGAAATACTTCTGGCCCTGAACTTATCCGAAGGGTAAGCGTGTATAACAGTACCTTCCAAAAGGTGTAATGAAGGTTGTTAACTCCTGACTTCCTTCTTCCAGTGGAAGTTGATGGAAACCCTTTTTGCAATCAAGCTTTGTGAACATTTTGCTCCTGACAGCTGGGCTAACAGTTCATCTGTTGACGGCAACGGGTAAGTTCTCTCTGCGAACTGCTTCATTTGTTTGCTCAGATCGACGCAGATTCTGACTCTCTCGTCGTCGCTCTTGGGCACCACTATATTGGGGGGCGGGGGGGGGGGCGCACCAATCACTGGGCTTGGTGACTGTGGGAATCACTCCCTGTTCTTCGAAAGTTGATCCAATTCTGCTTGACTTTCTGTTTCAAGGGCAAAGGTAAGCGTCTTGGAGCTGCTACTGCATATGGAACAGCTTTTTCTTTCAAGACGAATCTTGTAAGGATCTTGTAGACTTCCTAGTCCTCTGAAAAGTTTTTGGGAATTCTTCCTTGTTACTGCTTTTTCCTGATCCTCTATAACTGTGTTGATTCTCTCAATCAACTTCAACGCTGTAATGGCTGGTCGACCTAGCAATGGTCTTCAAGTGTTTTTTGACATACACATCTTGCAGTGTAGAGACATTCTTGTATGTCAGTTTTGCCTGAACATGCCTTCACAGCTATCTCAACACGACCTGGACATACAGTTTCTTGCGCACTTTTGCAATGTCGCTTGGCTGCTGGAACTGCGGTCTGAGGGTACGACGGTAACATCAGCTCCGGTGTCAAGCTTAAACATATTCTCTGATCTTCCATCAGGAGACTGACTTTCCAAGGATCTGTTGTCACACTGCCCACAATCATACCCATGTAAGCTTCTTCGTCTTCTTCTCCTCTTCCACGTGTGATCTTAGAAGAACCCTGAAGAGCGACAGACTGCAGCGTAGTGACCAATGTTGGAACATTTTCTGCATTTAGCGTTCTTTGCAGGACAACCATCTCTGTTGTGGGAACCTTTTCCGCATCGAGAGCATGGCTTAGTCTCTGGTTTTCCCCGGAGGCCTGGCTTCGGTACCGCAACGAATTTTTCGCTGACATTTTGAATCTTGTTGATGGTTTTCTCAACTGTACTCTCGCTGTTGCTTGCCAACCATCGAGTGTGCTTGAGTCTTGGACGTTCTCATGAGCTCTGCAAATTTCTATTGCTTCTGGAAGCTTGAGTGTTTTCTTCTGCAACAATTTTTCACGCATAGTGTCATCTGAACACGATCACAAGTCTGTCACGAATCATGCGGTCAACAATCCTTGAAATCACCATGATTTTGCTAACTTGCGTAAACTGCGACGTAAGTATCAACTGACTCATCCTTGTTTTGGTTTCGGCTATGAAACTTGTAGCTCTCATAACACCTCATGTGTGCTACCCAAACAAAGTCGTTGAACTTGTCGATGACAGTCTGGATATCTTTGTCGTTCTCTACCCTTCTGCAAAGGACAATCCTTCGTAGATTTCTTGTGCGTCCTCACCAATGCAAGCTAATAGAACTGCACAACGATAAGCTGAATCTTCTTTATCAAGGCGCGTAGCTACCTCATAGTTCTGCCATTGACGAAGAAATTTTTTCCAATTTACTTCAATGTTAGAAGACAAATCCAGCTTTGAGGGAATCGGAACGTTTGCAGTGAAGTGTTTTCTCTGATGTGTCTCTGCCATCTTGCGAGAAATGTCACTTTGCGAACTGACGGCGCAATATTTCAAAAAGAGAAAAACGTGCCCACCTGAAAGTTTCTGGAGAAATCACACAGCTAGCACTTTGCTGCTCACTTCTGACACCATGTTGTGTTATTGGTTTGTGGGTATTAGAGGTGGCATTCAACAAACTGTCCAGTTAGAAAACACACAAGAGACAGCTTCATGTCGGCTCCCGCCCAAGTATATTTTAAACTTCAACCGGAACTAAACCTTTTACTGATTTGTACATTTTGGGAATAAGGCCAACTCTTGCCTTACCCCTGGCGCTGCAGCCTGTAAGCGAGAGACATCAAGGCTGCCTTTTTTCGTAGTTACTAAGCAACACTGAGACTTTTTTTAACCGTATCTCCATCACCAAACAAACAACTACATTAGTCCCCTACACAGTAGATCCTTGCTACAATGAGACTATTTTATCCTGTAATACTATCGCAGGCAGCAAAATAGAACACATTATTGCAAAACATTTTAAAAACTGCTGTCCCGCAATATTAGGTTATATAATTGATCAGTAGGTGGTGTCGCGGGAAGTTTGGAGGCTGGAGGAGGATGATAAAGAGGAGGCTAGCATGAGAAAGGTAATTTAAGTGTAGAGACAGTGTTCGCACGGTGGTGGATGGCCCGGATAGAGGTAGGGAGGAGAGTTATGTCACCGGAAAAGGGAGGACTCGGACTACTGTAACTTACAAGGTGTGGGACGAATCGCACGACATCCGTATGTACCAGCATCGCCCTGTAATAACAAATCAGCCTCCGACCTTCTTTTGCTCTTTGCCGACAAAGCCCCGGTAAAAAGGAGATACTATCTATCCACCATCCGTCCCCCAAAGCCACTCGAATCTTTCTTATTGTGCGCTAGTTGTCTTCAAGGAAGCTGTCATATATGATGCTGTATACGTGAAATCTCGCTACTATGCCAGCTACCGGACCGAGCAAAAAGTGGCATAGTAGCGATAGTGGCATAGTAGCGAGGGTTCGTAAAAACGGCTTTATTTTGTCAAGTTACTTGTCAGTCCTATGCTCTCAAGAATCGTCGGCTGGCGCTAGCTGTCTCCTCTCATTTCTGCCCCTCGCCTCTTCATCCTCCACCCCTCCAACCACATCCGCGCACCTGCATCCTGTCGCTAGTCGACTCTGTTACGAAATTGAGTATTCTTAGTTTGACGGGGCCTTGGCGGAAGTGGCGATGTCAAGGTCAGGGCGTACTGCGTCTTAATTTTTTTATTATATTTTTTTAATATTTTTTTTTATTTGTATTTTTAGCATTTTTAGAGGGATCTATATAAAAAAAAAAAAAGCTGGGGTAGACCTAGGTGTCGTTATTGCGATTTTTTCTGAGTTGGAAGTAGTACTCTGTGTGAGTTGGAAGTAAGAGAATTGTAAGTAGCCTGTGTGGCAGTCCGTGATTAGTGTGGTCATATAACGTTGAGTTGTTGAACATTGAAATAATTACTGATAAATATTACAGTGTGAGCCGCTGTATACGTGTTCTATCTTCTGTTCAACGGATGACTGAAAGTGACTTTGTACAGGAAAGTGTGACATACCGCAGATTTTCAGATCTTTAAACGAGCCAAGTTACCGCTGACAGTCGTAACAGACTCCCTCCAGCTCTCCCTCTGTCACGTGGCTGTCACCCGGCCAGCGACCACCCGACCCCACATTGCCAGCCTCCGACCCTCCCTGTGTACGTGCTATGTTCCATCCCACCTAACTGCGATGTCGCACACTACCCATACAGTATAATAATCGAGTTTATTGGCAAATAGCATTTGACAAGGCAGGAACACATCAGTGTCAATGAGAGTGACTAGCGTCTCAAATTGACTGACAATAATGAAGTTTGTGAGAAAAGCTCATAAAGTTTTTAGTCAGCAGGTAAAATGACAATATTAGTACTGTATAACTTTGTTCTAGGAACATACGATTCAGCTAAAATATGCTAAACATTTCTTTTCTGTCATTTTTACAAAACCTTCTAATCTCCTTAATATTTCAAAGTATTAACACTTACTAGCTAACTAGTCTTTAAAACAGTTGCTGTGTCTTCTAAAACTGAGCACGTAATTTTAACGGCTAGTGACTCGATGGCGGTTTTGAAGTCGACCGAGTTATGCTTCGTAAAAAGTTGGATGAATTCAAAATTTCTGGCTTTAAAGAGTCTGCAGGCGACACTTCAGTTCAGATATTTGTTTACGTGTAACAGCATGCGTGTGTGTAGTTATTGTGTGTGTGTGTGCGCGCGCGCGTGCGGTTTTGCTAAAGGAATAATATAGGAAGGACTTTTCGATATACGGGCTGTGTGTGTTTTGTTATGTAAGTTGATAAAAATGATTGATAACTGATGTGCTCTGCTGTTCGTCGCAGCAAACACTTTTTTTAATGAGGTTATTAACGACACTCGATGAAGACTTGTTTAGCATTTACTTCTTCGGTTTCTTTTTTCTCTTTACATGTAGAAGTATAAATCACTTACATAGAGAACATTTCCTTGCACGTCAGTGAGCTTAGTACAAACGCAGCAACTTAGAACAAAAGGCGATGTGATACCTCTACCCGTTGTTCAATCTGTCGAGGTTTTGACATCGCTGCTGACGTAACAGTCCTTACTAAGGGGGGGGGGGGTGTCTGTGGAGCGGGGGTGCTACAAGTCTGATCCTTTAACATCATTTGTCTGCATTTACTAACCCACTCGCATGTAAACAACTTTATGTTCAAGTAGTGATGTAGATCCTAGTGCACGTGTCCTACTGTTTTGCAGTCTATATTTTTCGTTTACTGACTGTCACGGATCAGTCCGTGCCTCCTTTGTTTTTTTTTTTGTGGCGATTGCGCCTGAGTTTGGTGAAACGAAATGGAGGGGGGACGGGGTGCGGTAGCCAGCCCTGTGTGTGTGTGTGCCCCTCTGCGATGGGACAGTCAACGGGCGTCATTAGTTGACGGATATAGGAGGTCGTGAAACCCCACGTGAGTTTCGGACCTCACGTGCGCTTACTGAAAGAATAGACACCTGGTCTAGGGGACTGGGGGTGAAGATTTAAGGCGGACCGTAGCGGGTCGGTCCGGGGGGGGGGGGGAGGGAGAAACGAGTAACAAGAGGAAGTATCAAGCAGCGAGTTGAGAGGGGGGGAGAGCCATCCAGCGATCGAGAAGCTGATTGATACAGCGGCGGCTGTTAATTGTGTTAATTGTGAGTGGAGTGGATTGATGACGGACTCGCTGTACCGTGTTTGCTACGGAGCCGCTGCTGTTGCTGTGTTTTGGGATGATCGCCAACTTCAGTAGAACTGCGGACTGAAGGTTTTTCTCGCCGAATCTGCTACTGGGTAGCGATGTGAACATCGCGAGCATGAGAATGTTCCAGAGAAGAACAACCCGGCAGCCGACGACTATATTGCCGGGCAGCATCTCACCACAGCTGGGGTTAGTGTGAGCAAGTTGGCATTCCACTCTCACTTGACAACGAACGACGACACACCGACCGCAGTGGGGGCCGTCGCGTCGTCTTTAAAAAGTTTTCGGCAATGATGTGTCGAGGACACTTGACGATCTGATGTCCGCTGGTGCCGACAACTCAAAGTAACTTTTGGCCTTTGGTTTACCTCCAGAGAGAGAGAGGGGGAATGGTCGTTCACGCGTTACCCCAGTGGTTTATCAATCCACCGTCAACGTTAGAGGTACGAGAAATAAGACGTTTACACGGACTGCTGTGTATGGTGTTTGGATGAACATTTATTGAGCAACGGACATTTGCTGCGTGGCTAGAAAATGCTCGGATATACGTATTCGTGATGAATGTATTGAAACGACATATGTATCGAGAACTGTTGTAGCAGCCTGGATACGCGCTGCCTCGTAGGGTCATGTTGAACCAACCTAGGATGTATACTTTCTGATTTTAGAACGGATAACAAGTAATCTTGTCTAATGTATTGTTTAATTTGACCTCCCTGGAAAATTCTTATTTGCTACTACAATTTATGTTTTGGTTTTTTAGTATTGTTTTCTTTTGTGGTATAAAAATACAGAAACGTCTCAATCTGAAGTGATCTCTTGTCGTTCTTCGTAAAGAATGCGCAATGTCCGTACTTACCGGGCCGTGACACTGATGATGAAGTGTAAGATATGAGATTCGATTGTAAACATAACATTATATACTGGCGAAAATAATTTACTTACAAAAACGACAAATGTACAAGGGGCCCGGAGAGGTCGTCGTGTCCCGGGGCCACGGCGGCTCTTCACGGCGCCCTGAATGGCTCAAGATTATAAAAAGATCGGTTTTGGTCGACTGTGTTAACAGACGTTGTTTTGATGTTACTCTTGTGAAAGAGGACCACATACAGTCTAACTGCTGCCTACAAATACAAGAGTGTGATTTAATAGGGAAAGCCACGTTTTGTTGTAGAGAAGTAATAATTACCTTCAGTAAGTATTTGGCCCAATGCCAAAAGTAATTTAAGCTTTGTGAGCCTGTAGCACAAAGAAACTGGAGTTGTAATGTTGTGAGCTTTGGGTACCATTAACCCCACCCCCCCGTAAATTTAAAATTCCTTATTTCTTACATTTAATATTCCGGAGCCCCCAAGTTTCTCGCTATATATGTCGGCTACAGTTATTTACATTTCAATTTTGGAGTTGCCAAGGGCCTAAGTGAAGGAGATTTGTGGAGGCGCTCGCCTCCAAAATGGACAAAATCATCCTTATCAACAAAAGCCAGGTTAGCTTGTAGATGTTGTTTTAAATTAGCTAGTCAGAACGTATATAAGTAGTTTGGTGTATGAATATTAATACATGAAGGAATCTATCGGTGTTCTACTCCCCCTTCCATCCATTCAGACCTTGTCGAAACCAATTACTGTAACGGCAGGATAGGATAGAATTAAAATTATACGAAAACACGTAGATTTTGACAATTTTGCAGACAGGCCGCCTTAAGACGGCGGTGCACTCGTGTACGATGCTTTTAGACCTAGATGCCCAATCTACGGTCACCCGGCCATATCCGGCCGCGACGCGGCGCCATCCGGCCCGCAAACTTCGCCCCAGCGCAGGAAATCCAGGCATGTTAGTAATAAAAAAAAAAAAACGAAAAAAGGGGAAGAAGAAGTATTCATCCACCACGTAGGGGCGTTTCCAATCTTTTTTTCGATGGAACTGGAACATTTCGATTCAGTACTCCGACTTGGTGTCTCTACGAGATGAGGCCAGGACCATTCAGAGTTGATTTCGGGTAAACAACTCAAATATTCCCACTTAATGACGACATAATTTAATCGGTAAGAACAACTTGTCTCTAATAAAAATGGTACTCGCTCTATTTTTTTTTTCTCTTTTTGTATTTTTGCGTTATAGTGGCCCGCGACACGGCTTGCGAAATGATATGGCCCCACCACGGCTGTCCGAAATGCGATATGGCCCGCAGGCCGAAAAGTGGATCCTGCTTTAGACCATAAGCCAGTTCACATGATAAATTTCCAACTAGAATGTTGGATAAAGCAATAGATTCCATCTTCTTCTTGGTTCCTAATCGCCCCCATGAACCATTGTTGGTCGCCAATTACACGATCATTCAGATCGTGGTTCTGCGTTCTCTCCTCTCCATGTGAATTACCTGCCTGATTGTGTGCATTTTTATTTTAATTCTTTGTTCAATTATGGCCTTCAGTTCAGCACCGCCCATAGCTTAAAAGTTCCTTGAAAGGAACACCCTCAGCAGACCATGGTCCCAGCCAGCACTGGACTGCATCTTGTGTTTTTTTGCTATGGGAAATTACCACATACTATCCAGTGGCTGCCTGAAAACCAAGAGATAGCCTGCAACTTGGTAAATCTCCCAAACTAACATACAAACCCAGTGACGTAAATTAAGTTCATCACCAGATAATAACTGGATGTAATAATAGTGTGTACAGTGATTAATCCATTATTGTATAATCCAGCAGATACAAAGGAGACCGCTCAAACAGTAAGAAGAAATTAATTGCAGAGCAGAAGGAACAGTTTTACAAAAGTTTTTTTAGGATTTTCAACATAAGGTAAGAGAAGACAAAGGTCTCAGTTTATTAAACTCTAGATACGTATAGGAGCGAGGGGCTCAGTGTTGTATTTTGATATCCATAATTCTTAATGGCAGAAGTTGTTTGTCGAGTCTTTATCTATAACCTATCACCGCGCACTGTGTTGTTACGTGTTGAATGACGTCTTGTGTCTGACCACGTCTTGTGTACGTCATTATGTTCACTTCACTTTACTAGCAAAGAAAATGACGTTCACTTATAGGAGACAAAATCGTAGCTCTACAAAATAGTCCGAGGTGAGCATGGGAACACACAACGCTCTTCTCCCCATCTTTATGACTCTCTCAATGACATTCCGCTCAACTTATGCCTCTTCGACTAGATTTTTCTACAAGCTCTTCTCATCGCCATCTGCGCGGGACTCGCCGTCCGAAGCGGTAGTGTTTGTGTAATACGCCGTGTATATGCAACTGGTAAGTGTCGTTCGTCATATTACACTCCTGATGTTAGTATCTAGTCTGGCCACTTTCCTTCCATTTGGTTTCGCATAACCCAGAACCCTCGATGTTTGTATTTCCATTTCTCTGCCACTTTATAGAAGGTTCGCATGTTCCAGGTCCTGTGTCCTGTTCTTTGCCTTGTCGTTCAAAAGATGAGTCGACGAACTGGCTTCCCTAAGGCTTTCACCAGCATGGCGTCATAAGCTCTTCTAGCGAGGAATCTTCCCCGACCAGTCTCTTGTTGTGTATTGATACGGTTTCTCTAACAGCTTTTGTTTTGGTTTACAATGAGTGAGTTGTAACTCAAGGCAAGAAGACATGGCCATAAGCCGCCATGAAAGAACACCAACATGATGAGAATCAGTTACAAGCAGGAATTCCCCAATCCATCTTCAAGGATACGAGATCATTCCGCAAGCATATACGCTTCGTGTATCTTGGGGCAGTATTTCAAACAAAGACGGGTGAGCGGATGCGATGACATTAAAACTTCGCAATCAAGCAAGGCGAACATGCTTTTCTAACCAGCCTACGCCCATCATGTAAATCCCGAGCATTATCCTTCACGCCTCAGTAAAAACCCGCATCATTCAACACCAATGTGAGGCTAGTCCTAACTTTCTGTTCTGAAACCTGCGAGAGTGCACAAACACCATCAACAACAGCTTCCAGACATTTACCAACTGCCTGCACCATATTCTGGGTAATAAATGCCGAAAAGACCTCCACAGCACGCCCGTGGGGAAAAAAACCACCAGAATGTCACTAGCCAACAATCCTAAACCTGACACCCTTACCCAGGCAGCATTTTGATAAAACCTGTCAAGGGGTGGAGAGAAGATGTTGGGAGACCCAAAAGTGTTTGGAAAAGACTGTAGAACAGCGACGGCAAAACATTTTCCTACACATTTCTCCTGATAAATGAATAATGATGTCTCTTGACTGTTTTCACCTGATACTTAAAGAAGAATTGACTGTGTTGGTAACTCATGTCTTAAGCTGACTTCCTGGTTGCATCAACCAATCATGTCAATTTCTGTGATGTGGCCGGAGGATCAGAGAGTACACAACATGTTCAACCAATAGATCTCGCCTGTGGTCTCGTCAGACTAGAAAGTGATTGTCTTGTACTTTATAAATGTTCACAGCGCACCACGTCTGGCGCGTCTTCACGAGAGCTTTGGCAAAAGATCTATCTAAGCAAAGTCTTGGGAAATCGCATCTCGTGGTAAGTGTGCTGCAGCATCAATCATCCATCCTCCATTCCTCCATACCAATCATCATCAATGGGAAGATTGAATTTAATGAGATTTTTATGCCAACAATATAATACTTTAAGTGCATTAATTTGTTGCTTTTCCTATTTAGAGCACCAAAAGTATTTGCTTCACTAGTTGAAATTTTCTTATGAAATGCAAAATAATATGAAACGCACATCAACACAGAATGCACAATCACTGAAGTGTTACTATATATGCTTCACCTCAGTCTCTCGCTTTATATAAAATTCGCTTGTATGCAGGTAAGGTGGCTTGGATTGTCTTCTATATTTAGTTTTGCTATTAATTTGGTATTTGATTGTGCTCTCAAGTTTGGTGTTTGTTACTTATTCAAGATAGGCTATAGTCCTGTTAAAAAATCTCGGCACTGACAGCAAAGGTCAATGTACAGACTTAATGAAATAATTGTGCACTTGTCACCCGCATCAATTTACGACCGAACCAGGTAAGTCCGCACTCTGAGGGATGACCAGTGATTGTAAAAGAAAGACAATGGATAAGGTGAGGCACACTCAACAGCGCATGCTATAGTGTAGCCTTGTCATTACACGGAATCTTCGATAATCTCTTGATAGGGGCGCTACTCTGTGGCTTGACCCGACTCACTCTCGTCCTGTACGTTTTTGACTTGTTTTCGATTTCTACTGGGAATTTTGCTTCCTTGCAGCTCGTGCATGAATGACTTAAGTGTTACTGCAATACGTATCGAGCTGACTGTGTGGGCTAATCGATTCCTGTTGTTGTGTGAGTGTCCCTGTTACGGCGATAATTTTTCTCTTGCCAAACCGCGACCATTACCAAATGGCGATGAAACCGTTAGTTTTTACACTCGTTATATGATCTATGGAGAATGTATCAGAAACAAGAACTACATGTGAGGCCAACAGGTCTCTCTGGCTGACAAAATCCACCTTTCCTTCAGTGAATGAGTGTCGCCCCTACCAATCTATTCAATTCCCAAACCAGACCTGGATCAGTTATTATGACATTTGTATGCAAATACAATCTCGCAATGTTTGGTTTAACAACACTGGGGGCCCCAGAGATAGAAATATCGTTACATTAGTACAACTGTTGGTGAGACCAACACATACTAACAGTCATTGTGAGCTGAGCTTCCTGCAGATACCTGATGTCAGTCATTTCAGACTGGCCTAATGTCAGTCATGTCAGACTTGCCCTAATGTCAGTCATGTCACACTGGCCTAAAAATTTGTCAAAAAAAAGGTTTTCCATGTCAGACTGGCCTAATTCAGTCATCGGTCAGACTGGCCTGTATTGCCACGAGAAGCTTGCTTGACATCTCAGCATCAAATCTTTCTGACAAATCCAGCTGCAGAGATGGGTAATCAGAGTTATGATCCTCACTGCCAGGATCTGTAGAGCTAAAATCTAAATAACGGCTAAAATCCTCTCTGTCGAACAGACGGAAGGTGCACAAGGTGGTGGTCGTCGTGGTGTGTTTGAACTAAATGAACTGATGTTGATCTTGGTCTTTTCAACCCTATACAACGAGGTTTTAAACAATAAGAAAGAATATTAAAGGCAATACCCACTTCTCAAGTATATTTATTGTATGTACATGGCTCGTGTTAACTTATTGTTAATAACTTAAATTTGTTTATGGGCACTATCTTTCGGCTATGTGAGAATTTTTTAAGTCTTGTAGTCGCAGGAATTCTAAAACATGTACAGCTTACAGAGCCCGAGAGTAATTGAGGTCAATAAGTGTACTTTTTTATTTAATTCACTCTTCTCCAAAGTCCCCTACCGTTCCTTGAATAAAACTCCTCTTGGCTGTCAATGGAGTTGAACCTTTTGTACCTGAACGGCCTGCATAGCAGAGTAATGAGAGCCGCTCTCCACTTCGTCTCGCTCTGTCGACTTGTACCATCTGCCCGCGGAACGGCGAACAAAAAAATAAAAAAAAATTACACCGAAAGATTTGAAACTCGCACAGTTCAGTATCCTCTACCAAGCAGCTGTATAAACCACCTTTTGTGTTAGTTTCTTATGTTTTCACTCTTGCAGACTTTGCCTGAACTTCGATTGGACATTGAAGTTATTCGCTAAACCACGGTGGCTAAACCGGAAGCTTAATTTATATACCGACCAGCCTCCTTCAGTAGTTGCACTGAAAAAAAACCAGTGCAAGCAGTTCGAGGGATATTAGTTTCATGATAACAAAAATGAATGACTTTATGCTGACCTCATTGAACTATGGACATTCAACACCAGGCTCTTAACATCTGTGCTCCTTTACTAATAAGACCTCCTCACACATGTGAAAAACGTGTATCCTGTGTCACATTACTTGATCTAATTGTTTCCACTTCTCAGGCTACATCTTCCCGAATGACTGTTGTGTGCTGGCTTGACCTCCTGACCCTCATGTACTTCATTGTGTCTTCAGTGCTTCCCAGCACTATTGAATAATGCAGCCGGAAAGTGAGTCGAAAGAAATGTGCGGGGTATAACTGAAGGGGTTAACTGCAAGTGGATAATGTTTTGAATATCGCCTATAAATAGATTTTAGGCAGGAACTGGATAGAAAATTAAGTCAGGCCCGGAAATACTAAAGGGGAAACACGAGATTGAGTCCGGGACATCTACATTTGCCTATAGCTGCGATTGATTGTAATGTAGCATGGCAACAGCGGAATTGACCCCTGTGGGTTAACTTCGCCAAGACAAGATATGATATAATTTGCTATTGCCATATCAAAATGTATTCATGTGTACTTACGTGTGTCTCAAAATTGTGTAATATTAATGCATAAGAGAAAGTTGTATGAATAGAGAAATATGAGTACAGTGCACAATCGAGTTACAGTTGGGTTTTTTTTCGGATGGGGATGGGACGGGAGGTGGGGGGGGGGGTCTGGTCTAATTGGAGCTTACAGACACGGATGAATATTCTCCCGGGACTTTATTCTCCATTCACCTTGTGATCCGGCACAACAAAACTTAAGCAACATCCTATAACCACTCACCCTGCAAGAAATCGCTAACCGGCAAGTGAAGCACCATCCGCCTGGTCAGTCGCTGTGTTTATCAGAGCGATTAAGAGTTTTTCCCTTTGGAGAAGGCTTCACGAACTCAAACCTGAATTATGTGTTTTCAGTGTTAATGGGAATTAAGTTTGATTTCCACGGGAATGACGACAACTATCAGGTAGTTTGAAACTGGGAGTATCTTCATCGAAAATTGGTTTCTTAAAGAGAGACCAAGAGCCTGCTTAGAGAGCGTGTGACTATGAGTTTGAGTACGGTTAAGATTTATACCCAGGAACAGATCTTGAAGACTGATTGAATTTTATGTAATGAAACAGAATAATTCTAGACTAATTTCTGTAACTTAAGAGTTAAAAGATGTTGGATATTTGAGGTTTACGTTTGTGTCAGAAGCCAGTGCCAAGTTGTCTAGGTGACGATGTGTTACTGCGCTGCTGTGGTGTGAAGTCCTGTAACCACGGCAAAGGAACATGACATGTTGACAGCCTCAGACAATCGTTTTGTTTTATTGTAGAAAGAACGCGCAATTTTCTGCTGTAAGTGTGTTGGTCGGACCGTTCGTAACATGACAGTCAGGTGACAATCGTGAGTCCAACAAGATGGCAGATTGCAAGGTTCACAGAGATACGAGAAAATATCGGTGATGTAGGGTCGAGGTTAATAGCCAAAGTTACCGGTGTGTAGGTTATTTCGTGGCGAAGAATAGGAACACGGAGAAACAAGACAAAAACACGAACTTTAGCACTGAAGAAACAATTGAAGAACCCAGGTCAGGAAGGTTGGTCAAGCCCACACACAACTTGAACCGGATACACTTTAATTATGACTTGTATTACAATACAATTCAGTACAATACAATACAATGCAATACAATGCAATACAATACATCTTTATTGTCTATGTCTGGTCGTAACAGAGATAGAAATTTTTCTTTGTTGCTGGGAGCTCCCACAATCAACTGAGAAAAATATACATAATAAACTCAAGAGATTACTATTACACCTCATACACTCACGCAGTTGTACTCATGCTTACCTCTCACTTATATGACACTTATCAGATACACTTCCTCTTCCTCTCTTACACACACACACACACATTCAGACTAGGTACATTTGGGAGACCTGTTTAAGAGTGCTATTGCGGTCGGTAAAAATGACTTGGCATAGGCACTCTTCTTGGAGACCACTTGTTTCCATCTACAGCCGGAGGATACCATTTGAAAATGGCGATGTAGTGGGTGAGAAGGGTCTGTGATGATGCTGACCGCTTTGAACCTGACAGCCCTGATGTGTAGATCGCCTAAAGGTCTTTGTGGAGAACCAATGATCTTACTGGCACTCTTGACCACCCTCGTCAAACAAGCTTTATCTTTGACAGAGATAACGCCAAACCACATTGACATATTCAATGTTATGATGCTCTCAATTAGGCTGCGATATATCAACTCGAGGACAGGGCTACTGACACCAAAATTCTGCAATTGCCTCAGCAGGAACAGGCGCTGATGTGCTTTCCTGGAAACAACACTGGTGTTTTTCTGAAAGGACAGTTTGTTGTCTAGCAGTGTGCCGAGGTACCTAAAACTTTTCACCTGTTTTATTGCCTCATTATCAATAATGATGGGGGTGTGGGCAGGTTTATATTTTCTTCTGTCAAGGACCACTTCCTTAGTTTTGGAGACATTGAGCATCAGGAAGTTTTCTTCAAACCATGAGTGTAATTTCTGAACCTGGAGGAAATAGCTTGCCAGTGACTCCTCATCCTTGAGCTCAGCAACCAATGCCATATCGTCTGCAAACTTAATCAGTGATAGGAAACAATTTGAGAATTCCGTCCTGGCTTCACTATTTATAAACAGAGAACGATATCGGGGACAAAACACATCCTGTGGGGCTCCGGTGTTTATGATCAGAGTGTTCTAGATTGTGCCTCGCAAGCTGACCCTTTGTGGCCGGTCCCGGAGAAACTCCCTCATCCAGAGCACTAGGGTTGAGTTAACGTTTAGTGCTAGGAGACGTTGTGAAAGCAAGTGTGGCTGAATGGTATTAAATGCAAATGAAAAGTCCATGAATAGAATACTGGCGTATGTACCAGTGCCATCCAGGTGGCTTGCTACCAGGTTGTAGAGAGTCAAACAGGTGTCATCCACTCCTCTTTTCGCTTTATACGCAAACTAGTAGGGGTCGAGTTGATCAGCAATGGCAGTGATTAAGACAGTTACATCCTATACTTTGTTGATTTATTAACTCATTTTGTTATTAATGGAAGAATGAATAGAAAGAAATCAAATTATTGTAAAGGCGCTTATAGAAATGCAACACTTCATCAGTTTATATGTGTGTATGTGTGTGTGCTTGCATGGACAAGTGAAGAAAATAATTGGCTTTTGTTTATTCCTGCATGACCTAACTGGTGCAGTAAAGTTGGTATTGTCACAAACGTTTGTCCTTCCTTGGAAAGATTCATAGTGGTATGGATAGTGCACAGTGCTGTTAAATATGAGGCCAGAAAACGTTACCTGTTCACCCAAATGTTGAATTGGATTTGTCAAAAAAGGTTAAGATATTGGGATTTTTCTGCCAGGTGCTATAACCTGGATAGCGTGTTTTATGTTTTACCTTTAAATATCTCCCTTTATTGCAAAAACTTTGTAATGAATCTTTAACAAGTTGTTAATAATATAAACAAAGTTACCTAAGCCTTTTAACAATCTTTCTTCAAGAAAATACGGATTTTTTTTTTCTAAGAAGTCACTAGGTGAACTAGTATAGCTGTTAATCTTCTAATCTGTTTTAACTTTTCACATTTTCGTTGATATTATGTATCATTTATTGGCTGATCTTATTTCAAAAAGCTTATATTCTTCACGTCTGGTTCTTTTTTCAGTGACAAAGATGACTATGCAGCTGCTCATGTGTTTATTTACACTCTTGATTCAGCACCACGTACAGAAAACACGAGGTAAGATCAGAAGGGGGTCACACTGAAGGGTAGGAATAGTTTGGTTGAAAATTCATTGGTCAACATGTTTTACAAAAGTTATGTTACTAAAATAAAATTAGTCATTTCTTACAAATTTTTATGTGCTTAACATAAATGTGACAATTAAAATGCAAAATTGGTTCTAGTGTCGTAGTTTCGTTTGGTCCTTGTTACTCTACCAGCAGTATAGGGCCGCAACAACACCTTTTAGCAGACCGGTTGAGGGCTGCCCCTTCCAGTTTTCCAAGTCTTCTTTTGTCTCCCAACTCTCCTCTTCCCCTGAGGGTTCCAGTCAAGTGCCTGCTTGGCAATGGTGTCATCTGGTTTGCGCAGGGTGTGTCCTATCCAGCAACATTCGCACTTTTTTAACTCTTGGCGAGTGGCATTCTGGTTGGTTGTTTTCCACAGGCTGCTGTTAGAGATCTTTTCAAGCCGTCGTATTACCAGAATATTGTGTGGGCATCGTTATGAGACCAAATGTTAATTATGATGAAGTCTTACATGTTAGTCTTGACGTGTTGTGTGCCAACAACTTTGTTTATATTATAGCCTGTGGTGTGTACACCTCACCCAGTGGCTCCATCTCGTCGCCGCTGTACCCCAGTCAGTACCCGCCTGATGAAGACTGTACCTACATCATCAACACAACACAGGGCCATCGCATCACCTTGACTTTTGTTACATTTGAAATTGAGGCTGCAACCGATGACTGCAAGTTGGATCATTTGCAGGTTTGTAAATGTTTCTTTCCCTTTATTTAAAGGCTGTGTTTTCCTGCATTATAAAATACATCATGTATTATTCTGACACTGATTTGGAAGATTTATATAGGGAATAATTTCATAGGGTGTTTTTATACTTTGTTAGGGACTCAAAAGAGACAGAGGTAAAATGAATTTTGGTTGGAATAATAAAGTATTAAAGGAAGATAAAAAAAAATAACTAGAGCGAGTAATGGAAATACCTAACAATCAAAAATTACTAAATGCTGGCCGCGAGAAAAGTGACCTTTAGCACCTCCTTTCCTAACGAATTACGAGAGTCGTTCACAAAGTTCTAAGCCTCACCCACAAAGAAGAACCATAGCTGAATATTCTTGTTGTGGTAGCACACTACCACTTCTTTTTAAACTAGAAAAACTAATACAAATTTCGATTTATGTTTTTATGCACGTCAGGCAAATACAAAGGTGAAAGGTGGTACAACAAATCTAAAAATGAACAAAACAGAAGCCCAATCAGTCAGAAAGTGTCTGTAAAAGAAAGGTATTACACAAAACAAAATTGATAAAGTCAGGGTACAGACACTTACTGTGGATTCCCCTTCCTATGCAACTGGGAAGGAGTGAGCTGCTGAATTCAAGTGGGGAGGGTCAGCACAAAAGATAGTCCTCAGTCAGCTCGTCCAAAAAGCTCAGCCCCTGATGATCAAGTTTATGTCATTCAGTGTCTGGTTTTGTCTGGTGAATGACGTCCTACTGTCCAGGAGGTAGCTAAGTCCATTACTTCTGGTTCAGTCCACACCCTTAAAATTGAGTTCAAGGGGATGAGCAAGCTGTCTACAAGATGAGTCCCGAGAATGTTGAGGTCATAGCAGAAGGTGCAAAGGGTTGACATTTACAGGACACTTCTTACTCTCTTGCATGGTGACTCTGAGAATTTCGACCGTACATCAGTAACTCAAATTAAAACCTAAGTTCATCACTTTAAACCTGAATCAAAGATTCAAAGCACATAGTGGAAACACTGGTTCTCCACCCCCAAAAAAATTCAAGCAGGCAGCGTCTGTTCGCAAGGTGATGTCTTCTGTTTTTTTTTTATTCTGAAGGCGCAATCATGATAGACTACCCTGAAAGAGAAAAACCTAAGAGCAGGCCTGTATTACGCACCCGTTCACTCTGCTCACATTGCAGTAGCTGAATCAGCAAACGGTCGCTTTGAATTGCTACTTATCCCCCTAACTCACCAGACGCAGTCACATCCCACTTTTACCTGTTTGCTAAACTTAAATCCCAACCACGTTGTAGCCAGTTTGGAAACAATGATGTCACATGTGCTGTGGAGGAGTTTTGATGGTCTGGGAGGCCACCTTTTTTCCTGATGGCATTGCAATGCTTGAGCATCGCTGGAACGTGCATTGATGTCAAGGGAATGTCAACTTGGAAAATTGTGAAAAAGTGTCTTGTTTTTGCAAGTCCTTCTGGATGAGGTTTAGAACTTTTTGAACGACCCTCGTACACATGTTTACAGTATGGTCTTCACTTTAGTGACAGGCAGCGACAGCAGTCACAACAAAATACAATTCACATGAAAATGCAGGATAAATCTAATTTTTACTAGAGACTCATTATACACGCACATATATATAGTATTTGATATGTCTTGTACAACTAGGTGCTTGTAGGAAATTAAAGGTGACTGGGTGGGTATGCAGGTTTCTTTCTCATAAGATAAAAAAAACCCGAAACGTTTTTGAACTTTAGCAGTCATTATGTTACTTTTTGTTTATCTTTAACGACTTTATGCTCACATCCTAAGATCCGGGATGGAAGCTCCGAGCTGTCCCCGTCTATGGGTATCTTCTGTAACACGAGTGTTCCGGACAGAGTGAGGTCCACGTCTAACACCATGTGGATCAGATTCCAGTCTGGCTCACAGTCAGGCACTGGCTTCAATGCAACTTACTCATCAGGTAAACAGTAATTTCTAAATTGCTACAAAAGTGTCTTTAGTTTATTTTTTGTCTTGATGCGTATACTTGTCTGGTATGTCAAGGACATGTAGAGCACACAACAATTGTAATTCGTGTGCACGAGTTTAGTCATTTAAAAAAAAACCTAACCCTGACATATGCATAAATGGCTTCCCTTTATTTATCCTAAAATGTATTGCTGTCTTACTTTTCTTGTTTCTTTCTTATATCTTTTGAGGAAGAAACCTACTCAACCAGTGTGACTGTATTGGAAATATGACAACAAGTACACGTGATATAACCTAATAGTATACAAATCTCCACTTAAATATAATCAAACCACATGATACGTTATCCCCTACACTTCAAAACTAACTTGACTCGTCATATCCCCTTCAATTTAATAAAAAAATTAATTTTTAGCTTTTTTATTATAGCATATTAGGAATTTTTAACATTTCTATCTACTCTCCAGCATGTTTTTCATAGAACCATCTAGAAATGTGCATATTTTGCCAGTAAAGACAGTAACTGATTTCATATTTGCTATTGCCGAGCTCAAAATTAGTGAGAATACAGAAAGTTTGGGACATAGCAACACACCCCGGATGTGTAGATGGACTGCTGTCTGTCTGCCGAGACCAACGCTGAGCCTCTTGCGAAGTTCTGTTTCCCACCTTTGCACAAACACCTGGCTCGTAGGGGATTGATTTATCCCATGCGTTGTTGTAAGTTTTTTTAGACGTCTAAAGAGCTTTATTTAGTAAAATAATTGATCAGTTACGATAGCTTAGGCATTTCTGAACACAGTTTGAACGGATATCGTTGATTTCCCAGAGTACCCGTTCTCTTCCACTGGAAAAATGGCAAGACGATACACGGCTTGAGAAGTGTGTGACTGGGATTTTCAGAATTCTGGCATCTTATTATTGCATCATTTGTGAATTTCTTTGGACAAGAACAATGTGTGTGCACTTGTTCTTGGTTTTCAAACATCAAACTCTGGTTCCTGAAAATCTCACTTCTTGTTAGATGACATAACCTGTGTAAACATGTGCTTAATTTTTTTTTTATCGTTAACTTCATATACCCGACTGTGTATGGATTACAATAAAAGTGAGTTCTCAAGCAAGTTTCAGGTGGATTATTCCTTTTCGACACATTTTGATCTATCATTATCAGTTTGAATTTTTTCTACCTCTTTTAGCAATTATTATAATGTTCTAGAAAAGGGAAAAATCATACGTACCAGTGGGTCAAACTGCCTCTTACCTAGCCGTCGTCAAAGAGCTAAAGATTAGGTCAGGCTGATAATAGACTACCACGCTATAATTCGCGCTCTTTTCTAGACAAAACAGAGGGTCGGAAATCTTCTTAAAATGGACACTTGTGTAATTATACTTTGCATATATCTAATCAGGATTCAGTACCACCGACTTTGACGGGATCACAGGTCACACCACGAACATGCATCGGAAGTTTTCGTGTGTCCCGCAATACAACTGTCATGGCTTCTGGATGTAAACTGTCCTATGGTAACCTTACTGAGGATGTAACAATCGCCCCAATTAGTGTCTAGGGTGGCTTGCTGACAAGCCTGAGGGCCCTTAAGCAGCAAAGGGAGGGGGCGTAGGTGCCAGTGTAGTTGTGAGAGTAGAGTTGTTGTAAGTAGGAGACAGCCCTAAGTGGTTACAGTAAACCAGTGGTTCTTAACTTTTTTTGAGGTACCGAAGCCACAAGTTTCATTTGCACATTCACCGAACACTTCTTTAGTTTCATATGCACGTTCACTGAACCCTTCTTTAATGTCATCACTAACTGCGGGTGTGTCTTGACCTCCGTGGTGGAGGCTCCGCCAAACCCCTGAGACCGACTCACCGAACGTCTAGGGTTTCCTCTAATGCTTCTACTTCAGTAGATGCTCACACAAATGGAAGCAGTATTAGAGGCAGTGTTACTAAATGTTAGATATGAAGAAACCAAAGATATCAAAACTTATGAAGCTAGTGAAGACTGAAACTCTATATAACTAACTGAACCTATAACTGTGTAGCTCAATGTTTGAAAATACAATTATTTTTATTGCTATTTCTTTGCAGCCTAGTAAACATTTTCACACACAACAGCAACAACGCTAATTTTTCTAAAAGTGACATAAATAATAAATTTCATTAGTTATGTAGGAAAACATTATAATGTGGTCATACTTTCAATCACACCACAAATTACATGAAAGGCTTGGATAAAACAGAGTTACTTAGCTTTCACCTGTTCTTGCATGCTCAGTTTCTTGTTTTTGTTAGCTTGTTTAATTAAAAAAAATTTGTTTGACTTTTTCTTTATACATACCAAACATTTCTATCAGGGCTTTCAAAAAGAAAAATTTAGTACTTTAGTTGTTACGAAACTGACACTTTTTTATTTTCTTGTTTTTTTTTAGTATTTGTTTTTCTTACAGCTTGTTTACTTTAAAACCTTTTACCTCTATACTGACATGTGATAAATACTTGAAAATTGGGCGACGTTTTCTTTAGACATATCTTAACATTTCGAACGAGGTTTTTAAAAATAAATATTAAGTAGTTTGATAGTTAGTCTGTTTTAAAAAAACGTTCTTACATTTTAGCACACCGTTTTACCAAAAATATTCATTCCAAAAAACTAAGATGACTTTGCAAATTTTTTTCTACACGATTGTAGATCTTTAATTTCAAAAAGAAATAAGCTACTCACACCATTAACGAAGTTATAAGCTTTTTTTCAAAATCTTTGTGTTTGCGCCATTTTGGATCGTTTCCATGGCAACAGACTGCTTGACATATGCAGTAAAACCATTTTCAGAAATTTCATTCAATGGCAAACTTATTGATACTACAAAATTAACGATATCTTCTTAGACGTAGTTTGTTTTCGGGACGAGTTGTGCCTTAAATTAAAATTATTCTTAAGTTTAACAGAAAAAAATAATCCATCAAAAATAATTAAGTTGATTTTGTTTACTTCCCCTGAGCGCTTGTAGATCTTCCTTTAGTTAACTATTTCAGAAAGAATTTTAGGTCTACTTAAACAGTAACGTGGTGATAAGATTTTTAGAAAGTCTGTTTGGAAGCCATTTGGGATCGTTTCTATAGCAACCGATAGCGTGCCAAGTGCAGTAAAAGAATATTTTGAACTTTCATTCAAGCGTACAATAGTTGATATAAATAAATTGCAATATCATGTAAAACGTATTTTTTTCGGAACGTGTCAGGCCTTAGCTATTTCACAGACATTCGTGTCCACTTAGACGCCTGCACATTTGCGAGTTCCTTTCTTCACAAAAGCAACTGCCTCTTTTTCAGACTTGTATACATTTAATGATATCAACTAAACTTCACTAATAAACATAGACAAGAAATATAAAAACGAATTTCCCAGCAAACATACATCAGTCAATCCTTACAACTATCCAAGATCTGTGATTTTAAACACAGTCCTGAAGGAAAGTTCATTGTCTTGGTTGATGATCAAACATTAAAAAAAAAAAAAAGTCCGGCGCAACACTGCTTTCACTGATGACTAAGGATAAATACTCTTAATTTTTGACACTGCTTTTGTTGTTCTACAGACATACAGTACAAACAGTCACTGGTGACTAATGTTCCAGAATTCAAATATATATCTTCCACACACATTACCATAGAAACAAACAAAACACCACTGACACCTCCACTCGGGGTCAGAGGTTATACACTAAATGGCGCTGCCTCGATGGACGTGCCACGATAATTTATTTCAGGACAAAATCAAACAACTCCAACTTACAAAAAAAACAAAACAACAACAGCTAAACTCTTTAATACTACATGGCATCTGCCAGGCCCAAAAACCCACCACCACGATTCTGATCCTGTGGGGTGCGACATGCTGACAGGGCTCACGAAGGTGGCCATTTTGTTTAAAAAGTTTCTCATATCTCATACCTGTGTTAGTGAAGTTACCTGGCTAACGGGGGCGCGGAAATACCTTCTTTCACCTGAGGGCGTCACATGTAAAACTACTTTACGTTACCACAGCAACCACTATTTGTTTCCTCTTCTTCTTCTCAGTAGATTGCTGAAAATATATTTGTTTTTTTTATAAATTATACACATACAAGTTTGCCTTTATAAGTCCATGTTTTCTCAGTTATGGTTAATTTTATACACACGTATTTTACCTATTTTCTGTAAATTGTAAATACACCAAGTAAAGCATTATTAAAGTTATAGCTTATAGCTGTACAAACTATATTAAAGATCTTGAGTGGGCAAGGAATCTCAAAGATTTATCCCCACAGATCACGCCTCTAGCCTCTTCAACGGCCTCGTCAGCAATGCAATTTGATTCATCAACCCCCTTAAAGCCAGGAGGTTAGTTCCCTGAAATCTTATTCGTCCGCAAAAACTTCGTACTCTCCCCAGTCGTGTTCACTAGTTCACACTGCGCTTTACCACCACCGACTACGACTGGCATTCCCGAAAACATGTCTGCCTTTATAATAACAAAGCAATAAAAACAACTGTTAATAAAGGTAGATGGGAAAAAGCGAAAACAGTAATTTTGTCTGAACGATCTCGTATACTCACGCATTCTACACAGGAAGAATAGTTGATGTGAAGAATATCTCAAGAGACAAAAAAGTCACCAGCTTGGGATGATCGAATACAGGACTTGTTCCTGTTGGATTACGATCTTTGTTACTGGGTCATTGACACCACATGGCGAGGTTTAAAAAAGTAAATAAAATGTCTAATCTAATTTCAAGATCATATAATACAGTCTTTGTCGTGTGGTAACCAGGAGAAGTAAGTAATAATCGCCCCATTTAGGTTCTAGGGTGGCTTGTCGACAAGCAGCAAAGTGGGATGTACGTGCCACCGTAGAGGTGTTGTATGGGGTAAAACCATAGAGGGTATGAGGTAAACAGTCTTAAGTAGTTACAGTAGGTAAGTGGGTCAATGACGTCTATGGAGAGAGTGACACATGTCTCACACACCTGTCTTCCAAGACCTAGAAGGTTGACACGATCTAGGGGGATTAGTCACTGTCCACCACGCGACCTAGGCGAGGTAGAAGCTCAGTAGGAGAGGTCTACCTCTAGTGGCCTATGTCATTCCTCAATGTGTCAGGGTGAATGTGCAGTGTGTAACCTAGAATCTTGCAAGACACTTGGAGGAACACCGTCATTGTGAAAACAGCAAACGGTGAGCAGGTGAAACTACTTCAGCATATCTAAGGCCGACTTCACTTGTACCTGGAGACCGGGTCTGAAGCCAAGAGGTCAAGACTCGGGAGGAAGGTCGCTTGGGTTAGAGAACATTGAGTAAGGGGGCGAGTCAGGGACAAGGAACTGTCAGGTCTGCCGTCTGTCGCCGTGGATAAACTAAGGACTACGTGTCCAGAACTTGCACTACCTGTGAGAGGACTGACACTAACTGTGAGAGGAGTTGCACTACCTGTGAGAGGTACACTTTTAAGGCCAAGGCCATCAGAAGTCCTCGTTTTCAAAGGAGAACGTCTGCTGGGTTCATTAGCACTCCAAAGAACCGGAGAACTTGGCATCAATGTGATGTTCGTTCGGCGGCTGTAGGTGGCATTGCAGTCGTGGCAGACACCACGTGTGTGTCCCTGGACTGGAACAGGCTCGACTCTGTGTCGCCGGGAGAACAGTCGTTGCTCTCTGACGAGACTGGCTGATTGAGGGGGAAGGACAGGCTAATGAACAGTTTTAGGGAAAGCTATCGGCGAGTCGTGACTGTTGACTGGAGTACTGGTCTTGAGCTAACCATTAGCGTTGATGCACATGCATGCGAGATTGTAACGTTTTTGAAAAGAGTGGTTAAATGTGTCTGCGAGCGCGTGTAAACATCTGCATGTAAACCACGCTCGCCGCACTCTTTCACCTTTTTTCATCAAAAAGGTCCGGCGAACGATTAACACATTTAATGTTTATGAAATTAATTAGCGATGAAATGTGGATGAAACAAAATAAAAGAACACTACCCCCTCACCGCCAACCCCCTCCTACGGTTGTCAGACGGGCTGGCGAGATGTCTGACTGGACCAGCAGGTTATATCCGACGAATTATTTCACGAAGTTCGTGAGTGTAGAAGCCACATTAAAACCACATCACTTGTATCGGCGAAGCTGATATATTCCAGTGGAATTAATAGCTACACCACAACTCGGAATACAAATGATAATCTCCCACTGAAGAACGTTGGATATAACGTTGAAGGCAGTTAACACACAATGTTCACTCTCTCACTGCTTGGTCTCGACTGTCACGAGAAACGTTAGATCTACTAAATTAACTCGTTCACTTCAGAGCTCTTGACCAATCAGGTCCTTCACGACCAGGTAACTAGGACGACCTCTTCGCAGTCTTTCTTGGAGACTGTGCCGACCAATCATGAGTCCAATGTTCAGGCATGGCTTCTCCCTCCATTGACTACCGTCGTCCTAGTTACGCTGTGTCGAGCTTACTTACGTCACTTCATACATGACGTAAAAGACCGCGCGCGCGACTGCCCTCCTCTGACATCAAGGAGAATTAAAAATAATAGAATCTAATTAGATTCGCCTGAATCGCGAATCGTTACAGAGACTGTAAGGTTGTAATTACGATAAGAGAACTGGAATAGTGTCATAGATCTAGTCAGAGTGCTAGGACTGGGCTCGTGTGTGGATAAAAGCGTGCGAATGATGGACGTTTTCTAAATGGAACGTGATAAAGGACGTAAAAGGAGGTCAAAAAAAAAAGTGACGTAAAAAAGGGGGTAACGTTAAGGCCTATTCCCACGCTGCAATGTTGGGCACTTTGCGGGGTTTGCAGCCCCCGCAAGGCCTTGTCGAGTTGTGCACACGGCACGCAGAGAGGCGTTGCCGCTGGGTTGCAAGATATAGAACGCGTTTCTATTTTCCAGCAAGGACGACCTACATTGTAGAGCTGTAGCCAATCGGAATGCTTGAACACAGTAGGCTCCCTTTTCACATCAACAATGGCTATGTGGTCGGACGAGAACTGCGTGAAGATGATTGCGATGTGGGAAAATTATCCGTGTCTATCCAGTCTTTCTTCTGCTTGTATACACTGTCTCATGACAGTGTCTTGTCTGCGAATTGCAGGCTCCATTAAATGAAGCAGATCATAAAATGTGGCAGACGACATTCGCAAAAAGCGTCTGCACTCCCGTGAATCTTCTAACGATATTTCTTTAAGCAGACACGAATATGCTCCGAATCGGTTCCTTCGAGCTACCCACTCCCTCACCCACATCTTTTTTTCTTTCTTCTTCTCTCTCTCCTCTTCATGTAAAATAACTAGAGTCGCCACAGTTGCTTCCACAGTTGCTTCGAAAAGTATCTCGTCGTCGATGCTGCCTGTCATATTGTTAACTTCCCACAATGCAGTGTGCGGATGACGTCAGTTCGCAAGACACTTGTGTGGCCTTGCTACGTGGGAATAGGACGCATTGCGCAAAGCTGTCTATGCGCAAGTTCTTGTACAAGAAACATTGCAGCGTGGGAATAGGCCTTTAGGAGGCAGCTAGAAGAAGAGAGACGTTGGGAAGCAGCTAGAAGAAGGACGTTAGAGAGTAGATAGAAGAGGAAAAACGTTAGCGAGTGGAAGAAGAAGAAGGAGGTTAAAGAGCGGATAGAAGACGGAGTGAGTTAGAAGAGAGCCTTTGCACAGACATTTGACCTCGCGAGTGAGGAGAAGATTGAGTGTGATAGTCAAAGAAGAAACCGTCGTGTTAGTGACTGTATTTTCTTAGTGAGGATTTGTTCTTTTGAGTTTTCGTTTAGTAAACACGAGCAGACTCGTACAGGTGTATCTTTATTTTCTGAGTGAAGGAACGCGCACAGAATTCTTAACACGGAAACCAAAGGATGTCAGTAGGATCACGACGTGGGTAGAATATGGCGGCAATCCTTGAAATGAAACCTCATCTATCCCTGTACAAAGTCAACAACTTTCTCCGTCTTTGCGTCTCTTTGTCCTTCTCTCTGTCTCTCTCCTATAGTTTACCGGACATGCAGGCTTATTCTATTAACAAAATCCTCAGTTGACACTAAGTACGGCAAATCTTTTTTAACTTGCGCAGCTAATCTAAACTGAATGGTTTGCAAATACTTGTAAATACCATAGGATGTATATAGTAAATATTGCCAGTAAACACAACACAAAATTACAGCAGTCGGAACAATCCACATTATATTTATATTTTCTTTTTCTTTCCTTGTCCTAATTTCCTTTTTCTTTTTACCTCTTCTTCTTTCGCCTGATCTCGTTTTTCAATTAGTTGTATTTTTTATTATTCTCTCTTCTGTTTATGTTTACGTCCTATACTGTATTTTAGTGGAAACAAGAAAAATTGTAGGTGAGACAGTATCTGAGATAACAGACTTTTAACTACATGTTAAATGTAAAACTTTACTCTAGCTATGGTGAGAATAATGTCAGAAATTTTATCTTGTCCACAGCAATCATTCCACAGAAGTTTCTCCTTGTCACTGACTCTCATAACGGTATCCGTCGCATAGACATCGACACGGGAAGTAATGTTACAATCCGTCCCATTGGTCTACACAACCCATTTGGTATTGACTACGATCCAGTAGACGGTCGTGTCTATTGGTCAAACACAGACAAGACCATTCAATCCGCTAACCTTGATGGCAGCGATGCTCGGATTTTTCGCAGTATTAGTCAAGGTACAAACACTGTGGTCATTTGGTCTGTACTTATTATAAAATATACCTAAGACCATTTTATAATAATAAATATATGTTGTATAGCTTATTTTTCTACTAAAGATACGACTCAAAGTGCTTTACAGAAAGGTAAATACACAAAATAGACCCAGCATGCCTAATACACACAGACGCCCATGTCTGCAGCCAGACTGACAGAGAAACATTTAACAGCTGCAAACAAAAAGACAAAAGATCTAGAAACAAAGTTCGCCAGGACAGCGAGGTATTAAACAAAACATTAGCAGTCATAATGATGTGGAGAAAATGTGTTTGATGTAAACCATGGAATAACAAAACTACAAAGCAGTTATCGTGTGCACAGTCTCAAAACTTCAAGTGATTATGCTTTTTCAAACGGGAGAACAGACGAGACTGCCGATGATATGCTCATACTTCAGCTCCTACAACTATGAACGACACAGAAGTTGCATGACAGATCGAGAAATTTATGAAGCAGTTTCCTAAAAGAGCTTTTCATCTTTGCTGCTGACATACAGATGAAAAAGAACAACAAATACAAGATGGCGCAACTGTGGTAGTAGTCAGGTGATCAGCAAAGTTGTCGCAATGTACCGCATGGAATGGCAATATTAAACAATATAGAAGAGAGCAAGTGTCATAGCAAACGCGCTAATCAACAGAGCACACACGGGTGACAGAAATCCATATCCTAAATACTTATTTGTTATTACTGTTGTGTGTCTCTAAGGAGGTTCTCTATGGGGCCTTTCTGTGGACTCTGTGTCGAGGCTACTATTCTACGCCGACGACGGCAACAATGTCATCGGAATGATATCACTGGACACCAACAGTCATCAGATTGTCGTCGATTCAGACATTGGCCAGCCTGTGGACATCGAACTCGACAAACACAATGGGTAAATATAATAAGACTTGTAAATGATGGTAAACAAATTAAGCTAATTAATTTTAATACGTTTACAATACTGAAGAATAAATTAAATGTTACAGAATTTATTTCTCAAATGTATAATGAAGAGCGATTTACATGCTAATAATGATGATATACTTGGAACTTACGAAATAAAGAGGGAAAAGCAAAAAATCCAAGGTGTAAAGGTAGATAAGAACAAATAAATAAAGGTAGAAAAAGCTTGGAAATCCTTGTGTTCAAATGTGAGAGCTGCAATCAAAGACATTGAGACCAAATATAAAAGTGATTTAGTTTCGCTCTCCAATTATTCCCACAAACCACAGTGTCATCTACTGGAGTGACTACACCAGGAGTAAAATAGAGAGGTGTAACTATGACGGCTCGGACCGTCAGACACTGATTTCTGCATCCAGGCATCTTAAAGGTCCTTATGGTATTGCTTTGGACACAGAAGGCAAGATGTTTGATTTTTCTTGCACTTATTGCTTATTTTTATGTGAACTTACTAAGATTTGTTCTTACTTTTTTCCCCATCATAATTTATCTCGTTTTGCTTACCTGCTTTAAAAACTTATTTAAATGTAGAAAGTAGTCTTTTCTCTTTTAACCTGTGTCTCTGTTGGAGAAGGGTACACACACAGGTCACTGTCAACACACTCCGTCCCACACGTATTCTTTATAACAACAAAGTACAAAGATTTGTACGTGGACTTTCGCCTCTATTATGGGGGGGGGGTGTATTTATAGGGGGCAGCTAAGTTTACACAACTCGACACCAATACAAAAACGTGAGTATAAACCATAAACATCACATTGAATGACTTTCAACCTCTCTAAGGTTTCTTTTATATAGATAAATGTTTCTCCAATAGTTCAACAAAATAGTTCAACTGACTGTTTAGATGATGTCCCACAGACGTTCATACTTAAACACACAACTACACTTCCTCCAATAATCGTCCTTGAAAAATCTTCCTTGAATAACTTTCCTTGAATATCTCTCCAAACTTTCCGACTTCCAAATAGTAGGTGCTGACTAGGCAGACACACCCGGCTGGTGACGATACAACTTCAATAACCACAATAACCACAATAACCACAATAACTACAATAACGAGGCACAGCTGGTGTTGACTAAACATATGCACCAAGCTGCTGACGATCCTACTCCAAACATCTTCCCTCTTTGTTACTTCCTTCCTCCTAGGTAATTCCTATTCCAGGCCAGTCCTCCTCATAGAGAATTCCTTCTTCAAGTTACTTCCTCCCCTTGGTAATTTCTTGACTAGTCAAGGAAATAATCCAATTCCCAAATCTCCTCCACTCAAAATTCGCTACAATCTCTCTCTTTCGAAGGCTGGCGTTGGAATAATCTAACACAGTATTTTCCCATATACCCGGGGTTCAGAGAACCTTTCACTCACTCATACACGCTTTTTCTTAAAATGTCTTCACTTTCAAGCTTTCCATCTAGTACACGGGTAAGGGCGATAATTCATGCCTACCAACAGACAGAGGTGAAACTGACCCAAACCCCGTTCCTAACAGTATCGATGATTTGTTGTTGTCTGCTTGTACCTCACCTTTTCTTACTTTGCATAAATTGGACTGTAAGTGTACATATTCGTGTCTTACCATTCCTGATTTCCTTCATGCTTACCTGTGTTTGTATTTATACGTATGTCTGTGATGAATGAATGCATTTATGAATGTGTGAACGGGTGGATCAATGGGTGCGCACGTGAAGGGAGGAGACTTTACTGGGCAGCTGCAACCTCACAGCTGATAGGATGGACGGATGTGGACAGCAAACATTCTAAAATTTATTTTAAACTTGAGGGCTCACATTTTATGGGCCTGGATATCTACCAAGATGAGTTGTTTGTCACGGACTGGGGACCTAAACTGTGAGTGCTTTTTCGATTGTTCTTTCGGATATAGAAATAAACGAAGATGTTTATAACATAAGAATAAAAGAGAAAAGAGAAAAAAATAGCCTTAAAGCTACATTTTCATGTAGCCAGAGTGAACGAAGTTTCATTCTTCCTTTCTATTTGTGAAGCTTTACCAAATTTTCTATTATCATTTCTTAGGAACACATATTACATGTATCGAATAATGCACTGTTTAGATAGTTAAATATGGTTTATATTACACATACTTTCCCTCTTTGGTAAAGAAATTTGCAGGGTTGTCCATGGGACATATTTTCTATCCCATCCCATCCCATCCCATGGCAATTTATGCCTGTCCCATCCCGTCCCATCCCACGGGACGTTTCCCATGGGATTCCCATGGTATTAACAATCCTATGGACAACACTGAAAACCACTTTTCGGCTTTTGTTCTATAATTCCTGCTACTTCACATACAAAAGATGATTCAGAGGAAAGATTTAAATCCTTGATGAATGAAATAAGAGTAAATTTATTTTGCAATATCAAGTATCGACTACCATGGGAAATACAAATGTGTGCTGTCCCATCCCATCCCATCCCATCCCATCCCATGGGACGTTTCCCATGGGATTCCCATGGGATTCCCATTCCTATGGACAACACTGGAAATTTGCCCGTTCGGAGCTGTTCAGATGTATAACATTTTAACCTATTTTGGTTTAGAAAGAGTAGTTCCAGTGATTTATGTAATTAGGGAGGGTTTGGGATTCACTGCGATTTTTTGTTACAGGTTGTTATATTAATATACAGCCAAACGACTCTTACAGAATATTTTGTATATTTTCAAACTGTCATGAATATTATCAGCAACAACTTCTAAACTAATAGTGCTCATAATGAGATCAAAATAATTTTCTTACTAGTAAACGGTCCATTTCAAAAAGAACAATTTAAAACTATTAATTTTGTGCTCATACTAACAAAATCGTTTTGATTGCTACACATTTTATGTCATTCCTGCATTATTATCAAGTATAGGGAACAAATACAGTTTCAAGTACTGTGCCTGCGACACTTTGAGTTTTATTTTAAATTTCTGTTTATGTTTTGACGAACTACTAGCAGCTTTCACCATAGGATCTTCCTTTGAACCAATAAATACAAGGAAAGAAACTTAACGTGACACAACTAGAAAGACAGTTTTAGTCTTCTTGTTATTATTTTTATACAGAAATCTGGCAGAAACAACACACATCTATCGCATTGGCAAGAATAAAACAATGATGGCGAATGTACAAGTTAAAGGGAGAGCAAACTATGTTCGTGTCTATGCCGAGGAAACAACACGTAAAGGTCAGTAAACAATCTGTACTGCCGGAACTTTAAAGCAAAATTGGGAGTCTACTGTAGAAATGCAAAGGAGGTAATATTTTCTTTCATGTCTCCTTTCATTTGTCTGTCTTTTACAGATTCGCACCTTAAAATTCAATAAAGACTTCTCTACTCATGTACATTTTTTTTCACTCATACATTCCTTAATCTTTCGGTCACACCACTTGGGTTGACTATAAGCGGATGTGAGCTGATCAACTCCTTCACATTCTCCAGTCAGTTCCTTTATTGCTCCACTACATCCGTCGCTTTATCTCCCAAGTGCGGTCGTAGGGCGCTGGCCAAACACATGGCAACAACAGAACAATTTAAACTTCTCCACTGTAAGGAGAAAGGTTTACCGATGTCCCAGGGTGGCAACCGTGCTCTGTACTAAGTAACTGGTTTTGTGTTCCTTGTAGCAGATTCGTTACATCCTGCTCAGGCGCCTGGCTTCAAAGGCCTGTATTCACAGGTATACATTGGCAGGTATCGTGAATGCAGCATGAGGTGAATCTACTAACTGATGAATTTAACTTGTGAATAGTCTGAAAATTTTTGATTTTTGCACACACGATGGAATAACACTAACTGATGGGGCTGTTTCACCGAACCATTGCCTGGATTATTAGCAATATCGCTGCACAACGTGTCAAACTGAAGCTCAGATAAAACGGTTGTTGTTATTGTTGTTGTTGTAGTTGTTGTTGTTGTTGTTGTTGTTGTTGTTGTTGTTGTTGTTGTTGTTGCTGGTTTTGAGGGAAAGTGTTTCCATTTCACGTTGTGGGTGCGGGGTGGGGATCTTTGGGGGATAAGGGTATTGTGGATGAGAGTGTAAGGTGAGGAGGTCGCTCTCTTGTGGCGCAGCAGGTATTGTCTATTTTGTTTGTGCTCTCTTTTCTGTTGGTGATTAGTTTAGCCGAGTCTGTTTTTTGTGGTCAGATAAAACAGTATCGCTTCGTACTGCTTATGTTGCATGTGATACAACTACCTAAACTTTCATGTGATACAATTATGTAGACTTTTAATTCATACAATTACCTAAATTTTAAAGGTGTTGCATATTTCCTCTCCTTTGAACAAGATTCTAATTTCTCGAATCACAGGACCAAACGGATGCGGCAACAACAATGGAGGCTGTAGATACATCTGCCTACCAACTCCTGGGAACAGAAGCAAGTGTCTTGTTCCGTTAGACAAGTCACATGGTATGTATCAGATCTCTTTGATTACAAATGTAACAGTAACGAAACTTTCAGATGCTTTAAAATTGTTGATGACAAATTATTTGTTTGTTCTAAACAAACATCAAACCTTTATCAAGAAATACAATAGGTCAGTTGAAAATTAAAGAAGGTAAGTGTCTTTAATTTCATTGGCAAAAGATTTATTTACTTAAAATAAATTGAGGGACATTTCATTGGTTTTATCAACGTAGCGCCATAAAGGTAAACGAATAAAAGATAAAGACCTAATTCTTTTAGTACATTAAATAACCATGGCTTGGCACTCACGGCAAGTATGACCTTAGTACAACAAACGATTAGAATACTAATGTAAGGAATCAAGCAACAAGAAACGACAATTAACTATTATCTGTAACGTTTCTAATGCTTTAGGTATTTGTCAATAGTGCTTATTATCGTCAGGTGACTAATTCACTTTTCTTAATCTGGAGTTTTGTGACCATCTCCATCCTTCTTGTTTGCTTGATGATTCCTCTTTTTATCTTTTATGTTTTTATTTGCATAATTCTGTTATCATCCCGTCAATCTTTTCATAAATACTTTTAAAGCTCTGATAACATGTTTATCGTCCCTCGTAGGGTAGCTCGCAATCTCCCAGCATATCCCGCCGACTACAATCCAAGAACAGAAACACACACACACTAGAGGTACACACTGGCTCGTGAGCTACTTGTCGTTCACTGCCTAAGGTGTGAATACTGTGGGTAATTTCCTTTGCGGTGTTCGACAACATTTGAACTGTCATCCACATGCTCAGTTTTCTGGGATTCTTGCAAAATATGCAAACAAATCACAACACAAAGGTAGAAAAATTGTCTTTAGGTTAGGTTATGTTTCTAGGCCCTTTTTAGGTTTGTTTACAAGTCTCAATGTAGATTAAGACCTCAAAAACTATTTTCGTACGTTTATGGTCGTCTGGTAATCTCTTGAATGCGCTGTATATCAAGGATATGGTTCTTAAGTTTCTCAATAACAATTGGAATGGTTTTGAAAGCGGATGGCAAAAGCTTAAAGAATCGGTCTATAATTTCTGTTTTGAAAGCATGTTGTCATTCTGAAGGTCTTTCTTGTAAGAAGGAATAGAAAAGTAATTTGACAGAAATCTACAGGCTAACCATTCGCACCAACATACTGAGCAGAACAGTTCAAGCGATTGTCGCCTCAGTTACTCTGAGCGGATGATGGTTTATCCGAATTCTAGTGTCCGCAGAAATGGGCTTAAATATTTGTCCCCAGCACTAGTCTCCAACCAACCTTTTATATGGACCGTTGACCCCAACGGCACCAGTCTTCCCTACTGTAACCAGCGCCTTACTACTTCATCGGTCAGATGCCCGACAGCAGTCGCTGAGCAGCAAAATGTCTGCAAATCACCTTTACAGCCACTACGCGGCTCCATACACATCAGATGTTTCCACCTCATTACCTCTAGCCTTACAACAGGCCTGTCTCTACTGATGGCTAATACGGTTAGGATGAAGGTACATTACTCCAGGGTACTATCCTCACCTTGTCGCCCGAGCGGCCCGGTGGCGCAACGGTTAGCGCCTGTCACCAATACAGTGAAGGTTGGCTGCCCAGAGTTCATTTCTCGTCTCGGCATGCTGTTCTTTCTCTGCACGTGGCATCTGTTTACAGGGCTGGCTGCCTGCCGTAATATAGCCTTAGTTGCTGACACGGCGTAAAACACCAATTCCCCTCCCCCTCACCTTGTCGCCCAATAGTCCGGAGAGCAAAGACGTTCGCATTGTCCGCCCTTTGACGTTCGCTATTGCCCTTGGGCGTCAATGAAGACGTGGTTAGGGCCCGACAACCATCAACTATCCGCAGGGCTGTAAGGTAGGGCTCGAGACGACCAAGAAGTATCCAGGTGCTGACTTAGAGAGTGATAATAACATCGTGTTAGCCATCCTTGAGCATCTCTTAAACATTCCCCTAAAATCGTTTTTAAGCAGCCAGACTGAGCCTGGTGGACTATGATGTAGACATAATAGCTGTAAGCATCAAAGAGGTGCTACTGTCAACACCCCAAGAACTTTTAAGAAGTCAAAGAAAGAAACTACCCTCGGTCACGGATGATATTCTAGTTCTCTGTGACCAAGACAGCCTTGAAAGGAGAAAAGGTCAGAAATTCAAATCACCTTTCAAATACAAACTGGGAAACTATTGCATTAAGAAAGAGATGGTCGAGAATAATTTACATACCATAGAATAGAGAATGATACAAGATGACAACACAACAACATAACAACTTCTAAGAAATCTCACAGAGGCCCCCATAGCACAGAAAGCAATGCTGCAATCAACTGATGGGATGAATATTGCTAAGACCTGTTAAACTTCCCCAGGTATTCGAGATACATTACAGGTAAAAAATTGTCTGATCAATCCATAATAATAATTACAAATAATTTATAAATTTTGCGAAAGTGGAGTAATATATAATAGAACTAATTAGATTTGGTCAAAAGTAGGATATACTTTTTCTTGCAAAACTTCTTAATCAGATAAAGAAATCAGAAATAGAAATGAATTAAAATATTACATTAAGTATAATTTTAATTTAAGTTTTTTTCCTTCGTTTTCTTCTTTCTCAGTTTCGGATGTGCCTCTTCTAAATCACCGTTAGTAACAAATTGGATTTAATTTAGAGATGAGCAGACACTCTTACAGACAAACTAAGAACTTTACCTAAATATCCTTGCTTTGTTCATGTCTGGCACTGATACAGAATGTTACTGTTTTTTATTTCCAGGATGTGGTGAATATATTTCCCCTAGTGGCTTTATTTCGTCTCCATCATATGATAGACATGATTTGGAAATTGAGGATTGCATTTACATAATAAAGACAACACCAGGCTATCGCATCACCTTAACATTCCTGACACTTGAAACTGAAGACTGCAGGTTCGATTTTCTGCAGGTTTGTGGTTGGTTTCTTACTTTATATTAAGGATTTTTAACGGCCTTTCAGTTCTCCAAACATCTTGTTCAAAAATAATTTATGGGAAAGTGCAGGATAAATATAACTTTAAAATAACTTCCTTTTAAGTAGTTAGTATACCGTATGTCTTTTACAATGATATGCTTAAAGCAGGGACGGGCAACATACGTCCCGCGGGCCGGACCCGGCCCGCGACGGGATTTCGACTGGCCAGCAGACTGTTTCTGGTCGTACATGATAGTGTGGCCCGCGGCCACATTCTGCCGCAATCTCCCACAACTAATTACTTGCTTACTGCGTCGAATAAAAGTGAATGTTTTTTGGTTCTTTGTTGTACTTAACAGTGAAGGCATTCAGGATGAAGCTAAAACTGTTTTCTCGCCAGCTCAGTCAGAATATCACAACACACTTTCCAACACTCGAAACTATGGCAGCCAAGATGATGTCAACTGACAATCACACCAATATGATATCTACACTAGACAATGAATTTGCTCGTCGTTTTGTGGATTTCCAGAAACTTGCTGCTGAGTTTGATATCTTGTCATCCCCGTTTACAACTGACTTTGAAAAGGTTCCGGATGGTCTACAGCTGGAATTGATTGACCTGCAGTGTGACTCTACCCTGAAAGAGAAATTCCAATCTGAAAGCATTGACAAATTGTATGCATCACTGAATGAGTCCAAGTTTGCCAACCTGAGAAAGATGGCCATGAAACTACTTGTTCTGTTCGGGTCTACATACATTTGTGAGCAAACATTTTCGACCATGAACATTAACAAGACAAATCTTCGTTCGAAACTAACTGATGTTCACGTGCAGTCGTTACTGAGGATTTCAACGTCCGACATGCAGCCAGAGTTCAAGCAACTTGTTGACAACTTTGATCGACCGCAGCTGTCTCACTGACTTCAGCAGCTATTGAAGTACATTACGTTAACATCATTAAATGCTGTTTTCGGTCACTATGCTTTAAATTAAAGTTTACAAGTTTACATTAAACACAATTTATTCCTTTCTTAGGTAGATAAATACGCGATTAAGGTATTGATCCAGTAATCTGGCCCGCCAAGGACTTCACTTCCCCATATCCGGCCCCGCCGACCGGAGAAGTTGCCCACCCCTGGCTTAAAGGAAAGTCAGTGTGACTAAGGTTTCTTTCTGATATGACAAACAACAATTATGGCAATTAGCAGTCATCATCATGAATGCTTTGTAACTTCATTGAATTTATGTTTACATCCCAAGATCCGGGATGGAAGCTCCGAGCTGTCACCGTCTATGGGTATCTTCTGTAACACGAGTGTTCCGGACAGAGTGAGGTCCACGTCTAACACCATGTGGATCAGATCCCGGTCTGGCTCACAGTCAGGCATTGGCTTCAATGCAACTTACTCATCAGGTAAAGCAGTAATTTCCAAATCATTACAAAAATGTTCTTTTACTTTTTCGTTTCGTCTTCCCCTTATGCGTAAACTTGGCCTGAATAGGTCAAGGACATGTAGAGCATACAGAAATAATTAGTCGTCCTAAGGAGCGTTGCCACTTCACACAAAAAAACAACAACAACAAAACCGAAAACAAAAACCAACAAACCACGTGATCAGAAATTGTCCCTTTTGTGGCCCAAATGTGAAGTACTTTTGCCCTTTTCCTTTCTTTTTAATTTGTTTTGATGAAAAAACATCCTGATGAAGTAGTGAGACCGTATTCAAGATATGACAACAATCGCACGGCGATATACTTTTCATAGTTTGCCAAACTCCACTGACAAACTAATTAGTCAAATGATATTATGTGCTATCCACTACACTCAAACTCTCGCAATGAATGCGATTATTCCACTCACCCCTATAAAGCTGGGAGGTAGGCTCTCATTCGTCCACACGACCTTCACGCTCTCTCAGTCGTGTCCACTAGTGTACACAACATCACCACCACTGACAACGCCGGGCATTCGTGAAAACAGGTCTGCCTTTCCAATAAAAAGGCAGAAATAAAAACAGCTACTTTTAAACGAGAAGAAACGACAAAAGTAATTTTATCTAAAATATCTCATAACTGAAGCATTCTTCTCAGAAGAAACCTTGTGATCAAGAATATATTAAAGTCTATAAGGAGATCAGCCTCTCTGACTGTGTTTACGGGCTTTATACAGACATCTCATTAAAACCCTGGCAGAAACGATGAGACAAACAGGAAATTGCAAGGCAGATGTCGTGTAAGGTGGTAAAGCACTAAACTCTTCAAAATCTCCCAGAAAAAAATAGTTCACATCACGGGAAGTGAAGGCTGTCCACAAGATCACCACGTGGGTACATTCAGGGGACAGTCGTTAAAATGAAGCCTTGTCATTTCCCGTACCAACTAAATAATCTCAACCTTCTCTAAGTCTCTCTGTCCTGTTCTCTGTCTGTCTCCAAAATGTTAACTGCTGAAATGCAAGCTTAATCTGTTTACAAAACCCTGTTAACACTAAAGTAACGCGAGGTTTTTTAACTTGTGAAGCTGATCAAAACTGACTAGTTTGTAAATATTGTACTGCCATCTTCTATGGTTTATGGGGTCTATGTAGACAACACTGTCACTGAAAACAACAAGAAATATCGACAGCCGAAACAATCCAAAAGATAATTCATCTTCCTTGTCCTTTCTTCTGCTACTTTCTCCTACTTGTTCACCTCTACTTCTTTCTCTGATCTCTTTTTTCAGCTTCCTTTATTCTTTATTATACAGTGATACCTCGGTTCTCGAACGCCTTGACTTTCGACCAAATCGGTATTCGACCAGGAAATTCGAGAAAATTTTGTCTTGGAATCCGAACAAATATTTGGAACTCGAACATCCGAACGTCCCAGATGAGCCGAGTTGAGCCGAATGGCGTTCATTTCGGCCCAGCGCGCCTTGCTTGCGTCATCAGTGTGAGTGCAGAGAGAGAGTCACGTTTTTGTGGAGAGAGTCATGAAATGTGTGCAAAATGGGCAGAAATCGCAAATTTTGTTGAACAAAATCACCCTGATAAAGTGGTAGCAAATAGAGCAGTTAACATTTTTAATGACAATGTTATGTCCACTTTCCGCAAAATTTTGCAAAGGAGAAAAAAACATCAAACAATTGACAAATTCTTCCGTAAAGAAATCAGACAAGCAACTGCAGAGCAAGATTCTGATTCTCCTCAGCAAAAGATACAGAGAACAGAAACACCCGAAGAGCAGTTACCCTCTGTTTTTATTGAAGAGGACTCCTCTTCAAAACAATAACCATCCCCCTTCCCTCCTCCCTCCACATTCATTCCCTCCTGCCATAAAGTTTGGTACAGGTACAGTAAATAAACACAATTTACTGTACTGTACAGTACATTTTATTTTTGTTTTTGTTTTTTTTTTGTTTTAATAAATACACTTTTATTTCTTATTTCTTGTTGAGACTCATGTTTTTCTACATATTATATACAAATTAGGCCAGTAAATAGGCATTTTCTGGGTCTTGGAACGAATTAATCCAGTTTCCATTATTTCCTATGGGTTTCATTGCTTCGGTTCTTGAACAATTTGGTTCTCGACCGTCCTCCCGGAACGAATTATGTTCGAGAACCGAGGTTTCACTGTATTTCCTTGTATTTATGTTTTAGCCTTATACTCTTTTCGTTTAATAGAAGAAGCAAAATCGTCGATAAGACTTTTAACACGTGCTCGTCATATTAAATCAAACCTTACTCTTGTTATGGTAAGAATAATGTCCTTATCTTGTCCACAGCAATCATTCCACAGAAGTTTCTCCTTGTCACTGACTATTATAACGGAATCCGTCGCATAGACATCGACACGGGAAGTAATGTTACAATCCGTCCTGATGGTCTACAGATCCCATATGGTATTGACTACGATCCAGTAGACGGTCGTTTCTATTGGTCAAATCCACTGGACAAGACCATTCGATCAGCTAACCTTGATGGCAGCGATGCTCGGCTGGTTCGCGATATTGGTCATGGTAAAGTAGCTTAGATGCAACCTGGTTATATGTTTTAGACTTGTTACAAAATTGTTAAAACCATTTGAATAATAATAAAGAGAATGTACATCACTTATTTTTCTATTAATGATAACTGTTTGTCAGAGACGACACACGTCACAGACAACACACTGCGTCCCACACGTGTTCTTTCTTACAACAAATTACAAATAGCTGTACGTGGGCTTACAATTCTATATTATTCGGGAGCTTTTGTTGATTCTAGAGGAGGGCAGTATATTTCACCGAGCTCGCTTCTTGAATTAAAAGAATATCTTAAGTGACTGCTACACATTTGAGTCGGATTGTAAGTCTTCCGCCCACTGGCAACTTTTCTCTAGAGACTGTCAATACGCTCTCTCTCTCTCATTAGGCCTATCTCTGTTCCATGCTATGTATTATATCTTAAACAATATATTTACACACTAATTTGCATATATACAAAATAAAACCTTTGTATTTAGATTTATAATATTAAGAAATTATTTTTTAAAGAAGGGGAAATGGGAATGTGTCGATGGTGATCTCCCTTAACAGTCCCTTTCTGCATATGGTAGAGTATGTTGAAAGGCTGATGAAAGATTTTGTGTACATGTACATGTAGAAGTACGTGTTCTTTCTGTGTCTATGTATTTTGATGTGGTAGTATTTCATGTTTTTTTATGCATTCTATAATCACAAAGACTGTTAAAAATGCAATAAAAACTGAACAAAATTACACCTTACTCAAATCAATATATGTAAATGACTACAAACTATAACTAGCATACAATTGTCATAAGAGACTCTCACCATTATCGCAGTGTTGGTCAATGTCAAGTAATTTACACACAACATGCTCTTATATATGTTAATTTATATTTGGTTGTAAAAATTTGTGTTGTTTCACTGACAAAACTCTCTAAGGTAGTTAGTGTTATATCATAAATACTCATTTGTTAACTGTCTGTAATGAGGTGACCTATGGGGCCTTTCTGTGGACTCTGTGTCGAGGCTACTATTCTACGCCGACAATGGCAACGATGTCATCGGAATGATATCACTGGACAACAACAGTCATCATATTGTCGTCGATTCAGACATTGGTCAGCCTATCGACATCGAGCTGGACAAACACAATGGGTGACTATAATATGACTTGTAAATAATAATAAATACGTTGAAATCCTTATACACTTAGGAATTTAGAAAAGAGTTGATAAGAACTACTGAAAGAGTATGTTCAGTTAAGAATTAAAATAGATAAAAGTAAATAAAAATTAGAAAGAAATATACAAATCTTTGTGTAGCAAGGTGAGAGCTCAACTGAAAGACATTGAGTAGTTTTTTCAAACAGGCGAGATATAAATTTATTTTAAATCGCGCTTCAATTATTTACACAAACAACAGTGTGATGTACTGGAGTGACCCTGTCAGGATTACCATAGAGAGGTGTAACTATGACGGCTCGGACCGTCAGACAGTAATTTTCGCATCTTCGCATCTTAAAGGTCCAACTGGTCTTGCTTTGGACACAGAAGGTAAGATGTTTGATTTTTCTTGAACTTATCGCTTATTGTTATATATGAACTTACTAAGATTTCTTCTTACTTTTATAATCATAATTATTTGGTTTTGCTTACCTGCTTTAAAAACCTTTTTACTTGTAGAAAGTAGGCTTATGTTTTTTAAGCATGTGTATCGATGATTTCTTTACTTTGCATAAAATGATCCGTAAGTGAAAATATTCGTATCTTTCCGTTCCTGACAACTTTGATACATGTGTTTGTGTTTATACGCATGCATGTGATGAATGAATGCATTTATGAATGTGTGAACGGGCGGATCAATGGGTGCGCACGTGAAGGGAGGAGACTTTACTGGGCAGATGCAGTCACACAGCTGATAGGATGGACGGATGTGGACAGCAAACGTTCTGAAGTTTATTTTAAACTTGAGGACTCATATTTTGTGGGCCTGGATATCTACCAAAATGAGTTGTTTGTCACAGACTGGGGATCTGAAAAGTAAGCTGTGATCACTTTTCTTTACCTTGCAGCAACAAATTATTTTTACAATGACCAACTTTATTTCCCCCATTGTGGTTCAGCGTTGAAAAGATGTCAACAGCGGAAAAAATGAGCAAATGAAAAAGAAAACGTTTTGAGCAAGTGACAATTATATATATATTAACAAACTTACATCAAGACTATTCAAGAACTGTATGTGCGCACCTACATCACACACACAGACACACATACACCACTAATAATTCATCTAAGGTTGAACAGCTGGACTACAGATATGGATTAATAAGTAGATTATACATTTTACTTTACCTACCTAAAGAATGTTCACTAATACTTGTACTTCGCCTTTTGTTTGTGTGGTAGACAAATGACTGCTACTTTTGTAGTTCTGTGTCTACGATACTTTATGTTATATTTTGTATTTCTGTTTCTGTTTCGGCTAACTACTACCAGGCATCTGTCACAAACAACACACATCTATCGCATTGGCAAGAACGGAACAATGATGGTCGCTGTACAAGTTAATAGCAGAGTAAACGATGTTCGTGTCTATGCCGAGGAGAGTATACATAAAGGTCAGTAAACATTTTTACTAGCCTGAAATTTAAAGCAAGAAGGTGAGTCTAATATAGAAACGCAGAGGAGATTATATTTTTCTTTAATGTTTCCTTCATTTGTCTGTGTTTATCTGTTTTGTTTAGACACACCACTTGCGCATGTCTTTACTATCTTTACTGTAGCCAGAAACGGTTCCAAATGTCCCAGGGTGTCAACCGTGTTCTGTACTAAGTGGTTGGTTTTGTATTCCTTGTAGCAGATTCATATCCTCCTCCTAAGCCACCTGAACTTCAAAGGCCTGTATTCACCAGGTCACACTGGCAGGTTTAGACACACATTAGTACAGCAAGATGTGAACTTACCATAAGTTGTACAACGTGTATTTAAACTTAAAATAACTAGGTCTTGGTGCTTTCACCTAAAAATGTCATTACTACAACACGAGATCGTATCAAACAATAAGACGGATAATATATGAAATCAAACCACAAGAAATGACAAACTATTTTTCTACATGTTTCTTCTTCATTATCCCTTGTTGTTAATAGTTGTGATTGTTGTCACTAAACTTGTTCGCGTGCTCTTCTTCTGCAGATTCATGACACTCTCCATCATTTTCTTTGTTTTCTGATTCCACTCTGTCTTCGATGTTTGTGTTTTATTCCTTGTCTGCATAGTTTATCCTTTGTCCGTCGTATTCTCTCCATGTCTCCTTGTTGTAAGCACTGACAGCATGTCGCTTCTTGATCGTTGTTATGCGCTTAATAAAGGACACGTTTATTATATAATAGAAAACATAGTAGATATAACATTGCTAAACTAGCGTAGCTGTCTTTTCTAGTTGTCTAGTCAGATATTACCCACATCACCTCACCTGTCACGTAGTCACTTACCTGGGGAGCACTGATGATAACCGTACGTTGACTCTCTTGTAGTCTGTCAGGGGTCCATTTATGTAGATGGCAGCAACCCTGGTTTTTAAATCTAAACGTTTACACTGGCCCCAGGGAACCGAGCCCGTGGGCGATAACTACCCTGAACTCCTGCTGCCCTCGTCGACATAAGCGGCAGGCGAACTATACTTACCATAGTCACACGTTGATCAGAGGTTTTACTACACGGCTCAAGAACCCTATACAATGCTTTTCCCAGAATTCAAAACTCTTGTGGTTCTGAAAAACTGCTACTTTAGCAAGAGACATGCAGACTTTCAACGTCCGAATAACCTAAACTGCGTACTTAGCCAGCGGATAATTAATTAGCGAGTGTTTCAAAACCGACAGCTGAAATTTACAGATTAGATTTATATCACCTATATCTACCCATATCTGAAACAATACGCAAACGATTGAGGTTTGTCTTTGAGATGTACAAGTAAAGTCGGCGTTAAAGATGCTGAAATCACTTCGACTGCTGACCAGCTGCTCTGTCCACTGATGTCCTGCTAGGTCCTCGTTTCTGTATTTTGTTTTGTACAATGCACAGACAAGCGCAACAAGGGATGCTATTGGTCACTCACTCCCCATCCAATCACCAAGTAACCAGAACTTCCAAGAGAAATATCACTCTACTGACCCTCTACCCAATCTACAAGTAGCGTGGTGGACAGGTGACTAAATCCTCTCTCAGTCAACCTGGTGTGGGACTCTGAGGTGACACTCTCTTCTGACTGATGCTCTGCCATCTGGCTGGTCTCTCTTGACGAATCTATCTACTTAAGGTTGTCTCCCCCAACACCCTACATTTTTACCCCACACACCTCTACGCTGGTACATAGTCAACCCCCCCACACACCCTTTCTTGTTTAAGGGGTGTATAGATACAGACTTACTCTGGAAATGAAGTTTAAAAATAGTATAGAAATATACTTACGCTATAAAAAAGAACATAAACGGATTTCATCGATTTAATTCAACCCTAATACTAGTAGTTTTATTTCGAATGACTTAACAACCTGTAAACATAAATTACCAATTGTCACGAGCCGTCACCTCTGGACTCTCTCCGATGTACACTCACAAGCACACTTGCACTCTACACATACAGTAAATTATAAGATTCAAAGCTATGTGGAAAGTGTATGTCATACAATCAGGATTGTCAGATTCTTCTGCGTACGTTATCTTGGAGGTTTGTATATCATAACAAACAAAAGTTTTTTGTCTCTAATCTAGAAATCGGTCAAACAAACTCATCTTTAAACAACTAATATCCTTTATGTTGCCAACCTTTATATTTTCAGCAGATGCGTCACCAACACCAACGAGCGAAGAAACAACAAAAAGTGAAAGTACAGGTAGTATTGAAAGTTTCAGCTTTTTAAAATCTCAATCATTTGTAATTAGGTCCCATGTACTGATTTGCTTGACTCAAAATGTCCTTGTGTATGTAGTAATGCTATATTCCCATAACATCAGACCTCCCTCTGTGTGCTTTAGTGTTAGGCGTTGCAAGGACAGTGATGAGACTGTCGATCAAAGATTAAAAGAATCGAGTTGCACAGCAAACAGAGTAAAGTCTACTTTCTGTTGGAAGTACAGGCATGGCTGGCTCCGAATAAAAATTATGTCAGTGTTGTACAATGTTTATTGACTGTCCAAGACTCTACCTAAGTATTTATAATAGTCGACTGTCTGGGTGGCATCACCATTAACTACATCAGACTTGTTCATCCTCGAGTCAAGGATTATTGTTGTTCTTAAGGCGTTGAAGTCAAGAAAATGTTGTTCACATCTTATAATTTTCTATTAATCTCATTATGGATATATTTGTTGGTATCTACCACACCGTCAGTGATTATACAGCAAGAACTAAAAGTACAGTTAACTGAAAGCTTGAGCATATGTGCAGAAAGTTTTTGTTTCTGTCTCATTAGTAAAATATTAGTTTAATACTACAGTTAAATAACAATTATAATTACTTATTCTACAATAGAATGTAGACGTAAAATATTTAACGTGTTGTACTAGCAAACCATCAGGAGTGTTAGATCCTTCTGTGTACTTGGATATTTGATGTTTGTATCTCATAACCGACTGATGTGAAAATCTTATTTCCTATGCTACAACAACCTACACCCTTGATTTCTATTTTCAGCATCTACCCCACCAGCACCAACAAGCGATCACACAATAAGAAATGAAAGTACAGGTAGTGTTAAAAATTCACTTTTGTCCCATTTACTTTTGTTTATGTTTACCCTAACCTTTCAAATAAAAAAAGGCATTTCGAAGACATTTAATTTAATTTTTTTACTGACACCCAATACCATTTGATATCATATATTCACTCATTCTATAATATGACTTTTGAGACACACATAGTGCTTTATCAAATAATTTGTTTTAAAAATGTATTTACCGCCAATATCGGACTATATACTATATGCCAGAACGTTTGTCCCCAGCTTTAAACCCTGCGGCTTACACAGCCATGCAATGTTTGCGGATTTTTTATCATTAATTTGACACATTCCGATGGATTTTTCAATGAGCTCTATGTTACACTCTTCAGTGGTTACAGTGTTAACTGCTGACATATTATAATCAAAGCCGCACACAACTGAATCATTGAGATTGGTGTCTCAAATACACACCCTGATTATGACAGAAGCGAGACAAAATTTCCATGCAGCTTTCAAGTTGTAGAAATTTGTGGCTTATAAGCCAGTCTCTGTGGGAGGGAGGATAGAATGAGAAGTCTAATGAGGATTCAAGGTTGGGGGCAGGAGTGTGGACAGACAGGATTTCAGTAAAGTATTGAGGGGAGCAGCCTTCAAAGAATCCTTAGCATAAAGTTATTGTAGTGTATTGTAGCTGTAACTGGTAGACGGTGAAGAGAATAAAGAAGTGGTGGGATATGTTCACATTTATGAGTCCGAAGAACGAAACGAGAAGCTGAGTTGTGGACTTTGTGTAGTTTATCAATGAGGTCCTGTGGACAGCCAGCAAGAAGAGAGTTGCAGTAGTCTAGTGGAGACACAACAAATGAGCAGATGAGAATTTTTGTTTGTGAGATGGACAGACTATGGCGAATGGAGCTGATCTTCTGGAGCTCATAGTATGCAGAACGACAGATGTGAGAAACATGTTCATCAAGCAAACATTATGTAACCTAAGTTAAGCGTAACAAAATAAAGCAGAGAATTAACAACAAATTGTAGTGGGTGTGGCTTATATACAGTTGCGCTAAATAGACCGTAATTTATGGTGTGTGTGTGTGTTATAACGGAAGAGAAAATATATCATAAACAAAGTTGTAATTTTTGATATTTTTTTTATTACATTTTGGTGGAAACAGACTCTGATGGCGCTGAGACTTCAATCATTTTGGTCGGCGTCATTGTTCCTTTCGTAGTAATCACTGGTATCGCCACTCTCATCGTTTTCATCAAAAAAAGGAAATGTAAGTAAACATCAGGAAATATTACTTATATAACCTTGACAAAAATGCACCAAAATAACAAATAGATTGCAACATTCATTACTTTGAATACACTTTAAACATGACAAGCATAACAGTTACAACAGCACAAACACGACTCATGTCATAAATAATCTCTGAGTTTACAGTTTTCTGTGAGAAGGAAATCACTCGGACATCGTCGGTCAGTTGTTGCGGCCACAGGGCAAAGGTTACACACCGTCACACAAAGTCTCGCTGTCGCTATAGCAACGCTCGAGGAAAACGAAGAAAATATGCTGATTATTTGTTGTAGCACAGTGACAGCTCTTCTTTGAAAAAGTAAAGAACGAGAACATTCTCGTGTCTTTTGCGTACACAGACTTTTATCTCGTCGATACAAAGGTAAGAAAATAAATTTAATATCAGTCTCTTGGTTTGCAAGACTTCGTTCACATGTAACATAAACATGAAAACTTGAAGGTCTGTATTTTTCATAATTTTCTTTAATGTGCAATTAATCTAATATGTTTGGAATCATGGCCGCTTTATTCTGTTTTGTTTTTTGACTAATTTCACTCTTTTTCTGTCTCAATCACATTTGTTTGAAGATGAAATATAAAACACTTCAAATAATCTGCTTGGTGTTAGTAAAGCTTTCTGTGTCTTCAGTTACGAAATGTAGAATCTGTTAACTTCATCAAGGCCTTGATACATCCACATATCAGCCTGTCTTTATTCTCGGCGAATGTAATAACTGTTGTCACTGATAACCATTACTACGAGGGGATTTCAGTGAATGTAGTTATTGTATGGGTGTGGGAAGTGGCTATTTTGTCTAGTTTATTGCTTGTGAGCTCCAAAGAAAAAGATTTCTGTATCTTCTGTAAACAATAACGATGTATTTTATTGTGATGATCTGGCCTTTTCTTCAATTAAACAGATCAGCAAGCAAACGGTTAGAGACACAACAGACTTTAAAGACGGAAAAATGTGTTTCTAAAACAGGGGAGGGCAATTAATTTTCCCAAGGGGCCGCATGAGAAATTAGGATGGTTTTAGAGAGCCGGACTAATATAGTTAACTCAGTTTTACCCAATACTGTATATATAGTATATATACTTGCGGGCGGGCCAGCGGGCGGGCCGGTCAGAGACAGGAGGCGGGCCGGATGCGGCCCGCGGGCGACCCTTGCCCAGGTCTGTTCTAAAGCAGTCCAGGGCTCAACTGGTCCAAGGAAAGGAAGTAAAGGGCAGGCATAGAAGAACAATCCAGAAGATGGAGTAGCAGAAGCACAGATCAAACAGTAGACACAAAAGGTAACATAGATTTAAGCAAAAATGAAATAAAGACTGTCGCTCTGCACCCTGTAAGGCAAGGAGACATCACTCTGCCAAAAACATTTTTACATCGTTATTCATCCATCGACACTCTTTCTCACACTCAACGCAGACTAATGGGTCTGAGACCAAGGTGTGTCTTGAGACGATGTTACAGCGTCCACTCAGAGAATAAATAATAAAACCACTAAGATTGCAGTGAAAGTGAATTTGGCACTTTGCATTTGCATTAATGTGTCTTAATCTAGAGACTTACTTATCTGTTTATAAACTGAAGTGAGTTTAAATTTTGTCTTACTTCTTCATTAAAGTTCGAAAGTTCAAAGTATTAGAGTTTGTTACTTAAGATTCGTTTTGTACTCACATTGGTGAAACTATTGGTTTATAATTAAACTTAATTGGATCATAGAGAAAAAAAGATCACTCGAGTTTGTCTTTACTATTACAGCACTTTGTAATAAATGTGTATCATGTGTTCACTAAGTACTATCCCTGAATTACTATTCTTAACTCCCAGTCATCTTAACAATCATGTAACGGGTCCATCTTACACTGTTTATAGTTTCTGCATCCCTTCATACCTTTATCCATTGTTTTACCTTCTGCTCTTCTACCTCATCTTGTATGTATTTGTTTGTGTCTATATGTACCTAACTGTCTACTGGCTGTTATCTTTCATTTATCATCATTGGTCTGTGCAGAGAGTGCGATCTATCTTGGTCCTTATGCAGCGCGTTTTAAGTTCATATCATCATTCATCATTCATCACCCATCATTATCCATCATCATTCATCATTCATCACCCATCATTATCCATCATCATTCATCATGATGCACCTAATGCACATGTCATCACGCTCAGTAAGACTTTGTCTACCAGCTCCTAGTCAGCCACACAGCACCTTCTGGAAGGCAAACATCTGGCAGGTCTCTGAGTTGCTGTAGGTAGTCTAGCGTCATCATGGTCTGATAATCAACTAATCGGAACAAGGTTTTCTTTATTGCTCTTGATGAAATGTGTTGGTATTTATTGTTTGTAATAAGCACCATCTTTTAAATTAATTAAAATAAATTAAAATTAAGTTAGTTTATTAAATAAAATTGATTCAAATTTATTAATTATATCTGATGATCGTTCGCTAGCTATTATCATTAGTAGCAGCAGTATTAGTAGTACTGAAACACATTTTGCTGCGACAGTGGCAGATTTCTGGCCTGCAGATTGTCTTCCCTTCGTAAAGGCGTAATTTAGGACGGATTTTAAAATTTGTAAATGCCAAAGTTAAATTGTCGACGTACATTATTGGTTGATGAACAGACTGTAAAGCACTTTAATCCTAGAACTGGAAAATTGAAAACGGTAAAGTTCCATTAGTCTCAGATGTGCAGCCAGTCAAGGAATGTTTTGTAATGCACTTTAATCCTGTGACTCGAAAGTTGAAAAAGATGAAACTTTCAGCAGACTCAAATGTGCAGCCAGTTTTATGCCCTGATCCAGACGTGTGTGTTTCTACTAACACACAAGACAACTGTGGTATGTAACGATAATAATCTGTCCATCAAACCTTCTCTCAGTACTATCACTTTAATTCTTTTTCACTGACTTATTGTCTGTCTTTAAATTATGGTGTGAATTAAAATGATTGTTACATATACTCTCAAAACAGATTAATGAAACTGAATGTTCACAGTGGATAATTGCATCCAACGAGGAATGTTGTTTTATGTTCGTAGGACTAATGGAGGCAGAAGAGAAAAGATACTGGAAATCTCGGAGACATCGTCAGACCTGCTGGGATAAAATTCACGATCAGTTCATAAATATGTACACGGAGCTGTACGCACCTTCTTTCATGTGCAAACTATGTCCGACTGTTGAAGAGGTGCAGCCAGAGGCAATAATTTATGCTTGGACTGTGGCAGACATGAGTTTTGTGTGCAGAGCACCATGCTACACATTACCAAAGCTACATTCCATTTCACTGTCCAGATATTTGGAAGGCAAAGCCAAAACTCATTAAAGTATACTGTATGGTTTTGTGTGAGCTTTCCTGACACTTGCTTTGATATTCTTACTACTTGTATGTGTATGTATGTTCATTTAATATGGAAGTTTTTTTAACAGGGCCATTACTTTGTGCTACACACAACCGGCCATGCCAACATTGGTACGAGAGGACCACATACAGTCTAACTGCTGCACAAATACAAGAGTGGTGACTGTTATAGGAAAGCAAGGTTGTTTATAGAGTGATATTACTTCAGTAAATTATTGGCCAAGTTGCAAAAGTAATTTAAGCTTTGCAAGCCTGTAGCACAAAGAAACTGAGTTGTAAATGTTGTTGAGCTTTGTGTACCATACCGCCCCTTAAATAAAATCCTTATTTCTTACACTTAATATTCCGGAGGCAATTTTTCTCTGCTGTATAGGTCGGCTACAGTCATTTACATTTCAATTTTGGAGTGCCAGGTGCCAGTGAATGGATTTGTTTTAGCGCTTACCTCCAAAATGGACAAAATCAATTGTCTCAACAAAAGCCAGGTTAGCTTGTAGATGTTGTTCTAAATAGTATGTCCAGAAGCGTATATAGTAGTGTTGGTTATATTAATATTAATACATGAGAATCTATCGGTGTTTTCTTACTCCCCCTTCCATCCATTCAGACCTTGTGGAAACCAATTACTGTAACGGTCAGGATAGGTAGAATTAAAATTATTACGAAAACACATAGATTTGACATTTTGGCAGACAGGCCGCCTTAAGACGGGCTGCACTCGTACGATGCTTTAAACCATAACCAGTTCACATGATAATTTCTCAACTGATGCTGGATAAGCATAGATCCATCTTCTTCTCTTTCCTAATCGCCCCCAGTGGAACATAGGGCCGCAACTACACATCATCAGATCCGGTTCTGGTCGTCTCTCTCCAGTTGGGAGCATCAGATGCCATGGACCGCTGCGGACCGCTCTCCTCCATCTCTGTCTGGGTCTCCCAACCCTGCTCCTCCCCTGCGGGTTCCAGCCCAGAGCTTGTCTTGTTAAATTGTCACCCGGCTTTCGCTGGGCGTAACCAACCCAACTCCACTTCCTCTTCTTGATGTCTTGGCTGGCAGGTTTTTGGCTGGTTCTCTCCCACAGGTCTGTATTGGAGATATTCTCGGGCTATCTGATGTTGAGGATGTGATGAAGACATCTGTTGACGAATGTCTAAATCTTGTTGGTGATGGTGTTTGTCATATACCATGTCTCAGATCCGTATAGAAGGACTGACTTTACGTTTGTCTTGAAGATGCGCATCTTAGTGTATAGAAATAATGCCTTGGAGGTCCAGATAGGCCGCAGGGTGTGAAATGCAAAGCTTGCCTTTATTTATTAGGCTTCTTATATCTTTATCTGTATCTCCATCTTTGCTATGCTGCCAACGTATGTTAAACGGTCAGACTCTGTAATAAATTCCCCATGCAATTGGAGTGGGGCTTCTTGCTTGTCGTTGACCCGCATTACCTCCTTCTTATTGATGTTGAGAGCCGAGTGAGCTTTGTCTGTGCGTGTTTCTGCCTGTGGGACAACAGGCTGATGTCATCCACAAAGTCGAGATCCTCAAGTTGCCTGATGAAGGTCCACTGAACGCCCGTGTTGCTGTTAGAGGTTGTTCTCCTCATGATCCAGTCTATGACGATCAGGAAGATTGTCGGCGAGATCATACAACCTTGCCTCACTGCGAAGGGGTAAGTCAGCTTTTGAAGATCTTAAATCCATCCGTGAACTTTATTTGTATTTTTTTTACCTTGGTAGCTGACTACTCAACAATCTTTGAAATAAGGGAAAGAAGTAAGGGTGGCGGCAAGTGAACGCTTAGTCAAAATGTTGGATATTAGAATGCATTTGTTGTGCCATGCATGGACGATTTTGAGTCTGGTGCAAACTCTTCGATTATTCCTCCTACCTACCCATCCCTAGAAGAGGATTGCAGTGTCCCTTGTTGCAGGCTCCATCACACAATTACAGTTATCTTATGAAAAATCTTCCTAGCTACCTTGATGCTTACTACATGCGCATGTGTTGCAATGGCATAATGTTCTATCTGCTCTTTGTACAAAAAACTTTGACTTATTGCACTAGTTTACTCTTACTTCCTCCTGGAGCTACACGTATGAAAGTTACAAGTCATTGTGTGCATGTAGGTGCAGCAGTTCAAAATAGGAAGTAATTTTGGAATAAAAAAGATATATAAAGTTTGTAAATTTGTTTTATTTTAGAAAAAAAGTAACAAGTAGCTTGCAAAGTAAGCATCATTCATATCTAGATAGTATCAAAATTGAAAACTAATTACATACTGCCCCAACATCTCTAAATTTCTTACACATTAAGTCTATTACCTACCAGTCAGATCTACATATCTACATATGATATGTTATATACTGTTCTAAAGAAGAAACGAAGGTTGAGACATTCAAAATCTCCAACATTTTCACACTCCTAATACCAAATCTCAAATATTTGAAAAAACCTTTTTCCGACTGAATAAAATGAAGTTCACGTCTCATTTACACACATCTGTGTGATTAGCAAACAACAATAAACAGACACTGTTACGGTACTATATTATTCAACTTATTCATTAAACTTACAGTTACTGTCAGTGAAAAACTCTCTTGACATCACATGAACAAATTATGTTCAAATTGGGTTTTAAAGATACAGTATCAAACACAATCACATGCCATATATATATATATATAAATGCAATGTTTTTATATGTTCTGTTTAAATATCTGTACACAATTTAATCACAATTATTAATTTTCACGATTTCTGGCACAAGGGAATTCAACAACATAAAAAAATTGTTAACACCACAAAGTATAGTCATATACAGAAAAATTCTATTAATATACAGCAAAATGGAAGGAAGACAACTAGTCCATATTTCACTGGGTCCTGTGCTCTTTTCTGTAATGTGGAGCACATAAAAAGCAAGAATTAGAAACACACACCACATTTTCAAAAATCTGCAGAACATTTATATGCTGCTAGGGGTCACATAGAAAAGGAACTCAATAGAAATCCCCAGGCATTCAGATTCTCTGGTGACACATGGTAGTGTGCAAGTAAAGTGAAAAAAAAAACCTTTTCTCGTAAAAGTTTATTTCACTGAATTTAAGTACCACCCATAAACAAAGTATGTTCTGATGCTGTCACTATGGCTTGTTTCTTGCACTTACCTTCTTCTCAGCAGAACTTTCTGTACAGCAGATGCTGTTCTCGAGAAATTTGCTGTAATTACAAATTTCTTTATCTTAGCCATCTGAACCAGCTTTCTTCCTTCCAGTTCCTCCTGGAAGTGGAACTGGACAGCTGCCTCTTCCTCAGCCTTCGACTGGCTTTTCTTTACTACATGCAGAAAACAGAAATCAAAGCCTTTCCATACTGGACCAAGTCAACGCATCTCTCATACAGAAAGAAATAAGCATTACAAATTTTTAATTGACCCACATGAGATTTAAGATGCCAAGATGTTACATGCTAGTTTACCAAGTAACATAAGATCAGAGAAGCAGCAACATAATGTGTTAAACGCTTTTTCCCTAACCTGCTCCATTTGTAGATGAAGCGGTCCGGTCGCGCAACGGTTAGCGCCTGTCACCAATACAGTGAAGGTTGACTGCCCAGAGTTCATTTCTCGTCTCGGGCACGCTGTTCTTTCTCTGCACGTGGTATCTGTTTACAGAGCTGGCTGCCTTGCCGTAATATAGCCTTAGTTGCTGGCACGGCGTAAAAACCAATTCCCCCCCCTCCATTTGTAGATGACTTCTCAGCAGTTTTTTTCTGGACCCCTAGACATGGCTGTACAACAAGACCACCCCCCCCCCCAAAAAAAAAAAAACAACAAAAAACCGAAATAAGAATTCCTGAAATATTTTTCAAGAAATGTACAAGATCAAATAGGATTTCATGTACCACAGTTGATTCTGATAAAATGTACTGTACAGTACAGTACAGTAAATTGTGTTTCATTTACTGTACCTGTACCAAACTTTATGGCAGGAGGGAATGAATGTTGAGGGAGGAGGGAAGGGGGTTGATTTTGGCATGCCATACTCAGCAGACAGATCCGAAACACGTGTGCCCTGTTCATATTTGGCAATGATTTCTTTCTTCAGCTCAATAGTTGTTCTCACAGCTTTCCGCTTACCTTTGTCTGCATTACCACTTCTGGCTTTCTTTCGACCCATGTCTAAGGGTTAAATTCAGTGTACAGTACAGTAATTTGCAATACAGTACAGTACACACAAAGCGTGACTCTCTCCACAAAAACGTGACTCTCTCCACAAAAACGTGACTCTCTCTCTCTCTGCACTCACACTGATGACGCAAGCAAGGCGCGCTGGGCCCAATGAACGCCATTCGGCTCAACTCGGCTCATCTCGGACGTTCGGATGTTCGAGTTCCAAATATTTGTTCGGATTCCAAGACAAAATTTTCTCGAATTTCCTGGTCGAATACCAATTTGGTCGAAAGTCAAGGCGTTCGAGAACCGAGGTATCACTCTACTTTGAAGGGGAAAACCATTAACTACTTAATAATAATACGTTTCTTTGTATAGCACTTTTCCCCACCATCGAAGGTGGGCTCAAAGCGCTAGGTATGACTGTCCACATTTCATGGATATGAAAGAATCTACAGTAATGTGGGAGAATAGTCTCATTTTTCACTTCTTACACAAAGTGTCAAAGGCACAATTTTTGATTGCATGTACACTGCAAACCGACCATTGGCATCAGGAACTGCATGTCTCCACGTTGCTGAGGGTGGGCCGTGCCTCTCTGATTGTAAATAAAGAAAAAGAAAAAATGTACTCCACACGATCATCATTAACATTGATGGCTGTTGTAAATTTGCTACAACTGTGCTTGTACTCTTAGTCTTGACTGATCAAGGTCATGTCAAAAATACATACACATTTCCAGAAACATGTGTACTCTCCTGGGGAGTTTGGGCAACACTGTCTTCTGTTCCTGGGGAGGTAGCTTCCAAGTGTGTCACCTCACTGAGCAGAAATAAAGAGATGATTTGTTTCATTTGTTTCAAAAAGGATTTTGTTTTTGTGCAACACACACACACACATTGTGCAATGCTGCTAGCCCTTGCATTCAATATGATAATAACATATCTTGGATATATTAATAACAGCTGTATACGCTAATTTGTATTTATGTGCAAACCAGAGGAAAACATTTTCATTTCACATTACCTGATACTAGGAGCTGTGTCCTTTCCTGGTGCCACATCTTCTGATAAGTTTTCAACAACAAAATGCACAGAATTAGTCATATGAAATTCATAACATGCAAAAAGTACAATTTCTATGTTAATTTTATGATGTCGGGAATTTAATATTCTAGCAACAATAACAAGAAGAACAAATAGTGAATTACCTTGCCTGAATTGTGTGCATTTTTATATTAATTCTTTGTTCAATTATGGCTTTCAGTTCAGGCACGCCATAGCTGAAAAGTTCCTTGAAAGGAACACCCTCCAGCAGACCTGTCACAGCCAGCACTGGACTGATCTTGTGTTTTTTGTATGGGAAATTACCCATACTTCCAGTGGCTTGGCCTGAAAACAAGAAGATAGTGCAACAACTGGTAAATCTCCAAACTTACATACAACCCAGTGACGTAAATTAGTTCATCACCAGTAATACTGGATGTAATTAGGAGTGTACAGCGATTAATCTATTATTGTAAATCCAGCAGATACAAAGGAGACCGTTCAACAGTAAGAAGGAATTAATTGCAGAGCAGAGGAACAGTTTTACAAAAGTTTTTGTTAGGATTTAACATTAGTAAGAGAAGACAAAGGTTAACTCAGTTTTATAAACTCTAGATACTTTAGGAGCCGATGGGCTCAGTGTTGTATAATATCCATACTTCTGTTGCATCAGTAGCTGACGATGATAGACTAACAAGAGGAAAGTAACGCTGAGAGAGAGAGACTGGGGCAAAGGGAGAAAAATGGAGTTTGAAGATTCAAGAGGCTCACGCAGTAAGAAATGACCATCTGCTGGAAGACACTGGAGAGTGGGAAGAAAAAGGGTTTGTGAATTGCATTTTCATTGCAGGTGCCGACGCCATTCTTCCTATGATGAGTTCCCTGTTGGTGTCATCATCTCCCACTTTGGGATTTAGGTCTCCCATAATAATCTTTAAATCTCTTCTTGGTGTGCGGTCAAGCAGACTTCAGCAGTGCTACTCTATGGGTGTGATCGTGGTCCAGGTCTGTGTGGCCAGAGTAAATAATATTTTCTCTTTGTCGTGAGTTGTGGTGAGTCTTGTGTTGTTACGTGTACAATGACGTCTTGTCTGTGACGTCTTGTGTACGTCATTTGTTCCACGTCACTTACAGCGGAGAAAAATGACGTCATATACAAGAAAAAATCAGTTGCTCTACAAATAACCGAGTGAGCGGGAACACACAACGGTCTTCTCCGCCATCTTTATGACTTTCTCAATGACATTCCTCTCAACTTCTGCCTCTTCGACTCGATTCTCCTACAAATCTCTTCCTCATCGTCATCTGCGGGGATTCGTCGAGCGTTGTGCGTGTGTGTGTATTGTGTAATACGTCGTGTATATGCAAGGTAAGTGTACGTTCGTCATATTACACTCCTGATGTTAGTCTAGTCTGGCCACTTTCCTTCCATTTGGTTTCGCATAACCCAAGAACCCTGATGTTGTATTTTCCCATTTCTATTGCCACTTTCATAGAGGGTTCTTATATGTTCCAGGTCTCTATCCTGGTTCTTGCCTTGATCGTCAAAAGATGAGTCGACGAACTGGCTTCCCGAAAGCTTTCACCAGCATGCGTCATAAGCTCTTCTAGCGAGGAATCTTCCCGACCAAGCTCTTGTTGTGGTATTGTTACGGTTTCTGTAACAGCGTTTGTTTTTACATGCGTGGGTTGTAAGCCAAAAGCAAGAAGACTGGCCATAAGGGGCCATGAAAGAAGACAGAGCAGATGAGAATCAATTACAAGCAGGAACTCCCAATCCATTCCGCAAGCAGATCGCTTCGTGTATCTGGGGAGTATTGTCAACAAGGACGGTGGAGCGGATGATGACATTAAAATCCGCATCATTAAGGCGAGGCATGCTTTCTACAGCCTACGCCCCATCTGGAAATCCCGTGCATTATCCTTCAGCAGTAAAACCCGCATCTTCAACACCAATGTGAAGGCAGTCCTACTGTATGGTTCTGAAACCTGGAGAGTGACAAACACCATCAACAACAAGCTCCAGACCTTTACCAACCGATGCCTGCACCATATTCTGGGAATAAGATGCCTGAAAAGACCTCCAACAGCAGCCCGTTGGGAAAAAAACCCACAAGAATGTCACTAGCCAACAATCCTAACCCTGAAACCCTTACCAGGTAGGCATTTGCTGAAACCCTCAGGGGGAGAGAAGAGTTGGGAGACCAAAAGTGTTTTGGAAAAGAACAGTAGATAGCGAGGCAAACTTTTTTCCTATACATTTCTCCGATGATGAATAATGATGGCCTCTGTGATTGTTTTTCACTGTGTACTTAAGTAAAATGATTCTGTTGGTAACTCTGTCTTAAGCGGACTTCCTCGTATGTTCAACCAATCAAATGTCTGTGATGTGGCCGGGACATCAGAGTACACAACATGTTCAACCAATAGATCGCCTGAGGGCGAGTCAGACAAGGAAGTGATGTCTTTTGTACTTTATAAATGTCCACAGCGCACCACGTCTAGGTGATTTCGCGAGGAAGCTCTTGGGAAAATATTATCTAAGCAAGTCTTGGAAATCGCATCTCGTGGTAAGTGTGCTGCAGCATCATCCTCCATCCTCCATCCTCCATGCACCATCATCATCAATGGAAGATTGAATTTAATGAGATTTTTATGCCAACAATATAATTACTTTAAGTGCATTAATTTGTTGCTTTTCCTGTTTAGAGCACAAAAGTATTTGCTTCACTAGTCTGAAATGTTTCTTATGAAATGATAAATAATATGAAACGCACATCAACACAAAGATGTACAATCACTGAAGTGCTGCTATATATGCTTCACCTCAGTCTCTCGCTTTTATATAAAATTCTCTTCTATGGGTAAGGTGCCTTGGATTGTCTTCTATATTTATTTTTGCTATTTGGTATTTGATTGTGCTCTCAGTATGGTGATTGTTACTTATTCAAGATAGGTAGTCCTGTTAAAAAATCGGCACTGACAGCAAAGGTCAATGTACAGACTTAATGACATTTTTGCTCTTGTCACGCGCATCATTACGGCCGAGGTAAGTCGCCCTCTGAGATGACCAGTGATTGTAAAAGAAAGACAATGGAAGGTGAGGCACACTCAACAGATGCTATGTGTAGCCTTGTCATTGCACGGAATCTTCGATAAACTTTGATAGGGGGCGCTACTCTGTGGCTTGACCTCGACTCACTTTCATCCTGTACTTTTTTGACTTGTTTTGGATTTCTACGGGAATTTCGCTTCCTTCAGCTCGTGCATGAATGGACATAAGTGTTACTGCAATACGTCTGGCTGTATGGGCTATCGTATTCCTGTGTGTGTGTCCCTGTACGGGAGAATTTTTCTCTTGCCAAAACGCGACCATTACAAATGGCGATGAAACCGTTAGTTTTACACTCGTATGATCTAGAGAATGTATCAGAAACAGACTACATGTGAGGCCAACCATGTCTCTCTGGCTGACAAAATCACCTTCCTTCAGTGAATGAGTGTCGCCCCTACCAGATCTATTCAATCCCAAATCAGAGCTGGATCAGTTATTATGACATTTGTAAGGAAGACAATCTCGCAATGTTTGGTGCACTGGCCCGAGACAGAAATATCGTTACATTGATACAACTGTTGTGAGAGCAACACACTAACAGTCATTGTAAGCTGGGCTTCCTGCAGATACCTAATGTCAGTCATGTCAGAATGGCCTGATGTTAGACATGTCAGACTGGCCTGTATTGCACGATAAGCTTGCTGTGACAGCTCAGCATCAAATCTTTCTGAAGCAGCTGCAGAGAGGTAATCAGAGTTATGTCCTCACTGCCAGGTGTAGAGCTAAAATCTAAATAACGGCTTAAATCCTCTCTGTCGAACAGACGGGGGTGGTGGCGGTCGTCGTCGAGGTGTGTGAACTGAAAGCACTGATGTGATCTTGGTCTATTCATATACAACGAGGTTTTCAAGAATAAGAAGAATATTAAAGCAATACACTTCTCAAGTAATTTAATGAATGGTGTGATTGTTAATAACTAAATTTGTTTTTATGGGCATATCTTCGACTATGCGAGAATTTTCTAAGTCTTATAGTCGCGAACTAAAACATGTACAGTACAGAGGATAGTAAGGTCAATAAGTGAGCCAACAATAAGTTCAGTACTCTTTTTTTATTCACTCTTCTCCAAAGTGCCTTGAACAACTCTTGGCTCTCAATGGATTGAACCTTTTGTCTGAAGGAATGAGAGCCGCTCGCCACCTGTCTCGCTCTGTCGATGTACCTGCCCGCAGAAGCGAACCCCCAAAAAATAAAACTTACCCCGAAAGATTTGATACTCGCACAGTTGCATTCTACCAAGCAGCTGTATAAACCACCTTTTGTGTGTTTCTTTATTGTTTTTGCTCTTGCAGACTTTGCTGACATGGACATTGAAGTTATTCGCTAAACCACGGTGGCTAAACCGGAAGCTTAATTTGTACCGACCTGCCTCCTCCTAGTACAGACCTGGGCAAGGGGCTGCCCGCCTCCTGTCTCTGACCGGCCGGCCCGCTGGCCTGCCGGCCAGTATATATACTATGTATACAGTATTGGGTAAAACTGAGTTAACTATATTAGTCCGGCTCTCTAAAACCATCCCAATTTCTCATGCGGCCCCTTGGGAAAATTAATTGCCCACCCCTGTTCTAGTTGCTGACTGGAAAAAGTAGTCTGCAAGCAGTTCAGGGATATTAGTTCATGATAACAATGACTGACTTTATGCTGACCTCTTGAACTATGGACTGTCAACACCAGGCTCTTAACATCTGTCCTCCTTTACTAATAAGACCTCACATCGTGTATCCTGTGTCATATTACTTGTCTAATTGTTTCCACTTCTGCTACATCTTCCCGATGACTGTTGTGTGCGGATTGTCCTGCCTGACCTCTGTACTTCATTGTGTCTTCAGTGCTTCAGCTTGAATAATAGGGAAAGTGAGTGCAAGAATGTGCGGGGTATAACTGAAGGGGTTAACTGCAAGTGGATAATGTTTTGAATATCGCCTATAAATAGATTTTAGGCAGGAACTGGATAGAAACTTAATTAAGTCAGGCCCGGAATACTAAAGGGGAAAGACGAGCTTCAGTCCGGACATCTACATTTGACCTATAGCTGCGATTGATGTAATATAGCATGGTAACAGCGGATTAACCCCTGTGGGTTAACTTCGCCAAGACAAGATATGATATAATGTTGCTATTGCCATATCAAAATGTATTCACGTGTACTTACGTGTGTCTCAAAATTTTGTATTACTAATGCATTAGAGAAAGTTGTATGACTAGAGAAATATGAGTACAGTGCACAATCGAATTACAGTTGGGTTTTTTTCGGATGGAGATCGGAGGTGTGTGTGTGTGTGGGGGGGGGGGGGGTCTGGTGTAATTGGAGCCTACAGACACGGATGAATATTCTCCCGTGACTTTATTCTTTATTCGCCTTGTGATCCGGCACGCAACAGAACTTAAACAACATTATGACATCAAATAACCATTCACCCTGCAAGAAATCACTAACCGGCAAGTGAAGCACCATCTGCCCCGTGACGTCACTGCAGCGGTACCTCGACTGACCCCATCGTCAGACTCTCGGGAAATGGCCAAGTCCCTTCGGCATTGTGTGTATCGTCAGTCGTGTATTTATCACAGCTATTAAGAGTTTTTCCCTTTGGAGAAGGCTTCACGAACTCAAACCTGAATTATGTGTTTTTAGTGTTAATGGGAATTAAGTTTGATTTCCACGGGAAGGACGACAACTATCAGGTAGTTTGAAACTGGAAGTATCGTCATCGAAAACTGATATCTTAAAGATGGACCGTGAGCCTGATTAGAGAGCGTGTGACTATGAGTGTGAGTACGGTTAAAGGGATACTAAAGGGTAGTGATAAGGCTGTGGCGACAGTCAAACGTTTCAAAAATAGATTTAGTTAGAATTACAGAGCACGAGAGTGATACAGGAGAAATAAAGGATTCGTTTCTCACTTAATTACCACTTATTAGCACTATTTCGGTTGCCGATGTTTATAAAAATCGAAAAAATCCAGTGAAATCGACCCTTGTGTCCTTCCGCCGAGTAACCACGATAGCTTCCCGAGATGAGTCAAGCAGACGAGTCTTTTGTGACGTCACAAACGACAGGAAGTGTCTGTGATCATTGTTCGGATAGTGATCGGTGGTGTCTCTTAGTTGGATTTGTGATCTCCAAAGTCATTAACTATCGAGATGGCGATGAATAATGTTCAATTTTACCAATTTGAACCACTTGCATCAGCTCACAATCGACTGCACATCCTCGGAGGACGAGGAAAATGTTGCAGCAGTCGAAGCACAAAGCAGGTACGTAGGACGATAGAAGTAAGTCATACTGTGTGCACGGGAACAGAAAGTGAACGCATGCTTTACCTTCAAGCACTTTAAATAAACATAATGCACTCAAACTCTTTACACTGGGCATTGTTGTTGACGAATTCACTTCGTAGTGTATTTAAAATAAAAATTACATTTGGTATGCTAATTATTTCCTCACACACACCGGAATATTCACATTGTATATGATAATTTGGGTTTTAAGTGAACTTTCCTAAGGATAGTTTAAAAATTAATAGTTGAAATATCTGTATTTAAATATTTTAAACAGACTTTAATATAATACTATTTGCAGCCTTTTTTGGGGGATATAGTTTGAATAATTACACTAATGACTTACTTTATAACAACGATGGATAGAATTCAAGCAGAGACGTTTGCTTTATATGTTATTATGCCTGTGCTTTTAACTTATATGTTTGTTGTTTAAATGTGTATTAACATAGATTCATTTATCACAGTTTCAGACTGGTGCATTTGTGAGCATTGTCAGGAATGGCCACAACAAATGTTGAAGCATAAAAAAATGTAGAGTAAAAGTTTAAAAAAGTGAATTGTCAGAAAATGTTCCCTATACATCATGAAAATTGTTACATTTATCCAAATCCAGTTATTGGACACTCTTCATATCAGATGCATCATGTATCTGACATGAATTGTAAAATAAAATCTTCCCTTTGTTAACATTAATTTCTTTTATTTGTTCAAACTCAGGTATGGGACACACTTTATCTTTATGTCCAAAACAAATCTTGCATGCATCTGGCATTTTTATTTGACAAACATCATTTCTGAAATACTTGGTGCTGAATTTACCTTTCATTCTTTATTTTCTTACAAACTAATAACAATGCAAGGAAAAACTGTGTGAGAACTGATTTCTTTCTTTCACATAATATACAGACATGTGGCTTAATCTTTTATTTCCTCAAGTTCCGCTGCATGTGAATTTTCATTTGATTGCTCTGTAAGCATTTAAAACAGTTTCAACAATGTATTTTGTCATAATTTTCTAATTCTTGCACAGTTATGGATTCCAATAAACCAAGTGGACAATTTGAGACACATGTGTGTTGTGTACTTGTCAAAGGTTGAACATTTAGGAAGCCTAAAAGAGTGTGGCTGTGATGTCCAGGAGTAATGATGGCCACAGGAGCTGTCTTGGCATATGGTTATAAATTTGACTTCTATGTGACACTCATCTATAGTTGTGATAGAGGGGTCGCTACACTGCTGCAGACACTCAGCAGCTCCTCCAACTTCTTTTCGTGAATGATAAATTTTCTTTCCAGGAAGGGATTTGTGCCCAGTTCATCTTTCTGAGAATTCCTAGAGACAAATATCGAGACTAAATTATAGTTAAAACCATAAATCATTTTTATAGCTAAATATCAGCTTAAATTCTTGTGCTAGCATGTTTCTGATAATAAACTATCAAGTACTGACTGTTTGTTAGTAACTGCAATATAAATTTTGTTTACTGGTGCTCCTCGACTGCTGAATTATTCCACTCTGAGGTGTCATTTTCATTTTCTGACTCCCATATCAATATCAGGATCACACCTAGCAGACATTTATAGACACAATTTCCTTCTTTTCATTTCATTATGAAAAATTTATCCACATAGAAATTTTACAAAGCCATATAAAATTATTTTTTTTATCTAAGTGTTTAAAACTGCACATATTTTTTGGCCTTGAATATCCTTATAAGAAGAAAATATCTGGCACAGTTTGTGGAATTCATGCCAATTTTAGATAGAAGAGATGTGTAATAGAGAAAAGAACTAAAAAGTGGCCATTACCTTTCAGGATTGGAGCTGAGATCTGGGTCTGGACCTCTTTATTTAAGCACAGTTGAACTGTTTGTTGTGACTGACTTGTTATAGTCTGAACATTAAAGTTTTTTAAAGTAATCATTCCACAAAACATTAAAACAATAATAAAACATGTATGATTATACCATGTGATCAAACTATTATTATTTTTAATTCTTTACAGTATCCAACATAAAACACAATCATTAATATTACTCTAATTTTCAAATGTTGAAATATCAATTCTAACTTCCGCAGTGTACTGCAAATAGATTTCACTACTATTGTTGATAAGCTCATTATGTAGGAAATACCTTTCACATGAATTTCATTGTTTTTAGATTTCATAAACAAATAGGCTGTCTTTTCAAAAATATGAATTTAAAAATATTTCATTTTATAAAAGCAAACAATGATTTAAAAAAAAATAATGTAACAAGTGACAGGATTTCAACAATCATTTCTTTTACACTTTCAGTTTGATGCTGACATTTTTCATTTATTATGCATGTACTATGAATTTTTACCTATTGAAACCCGCTTATTATAAGTACCACATAACACGTTTATTGTTTTATAGATATATACAGTCTTTGATATATGTATATTGTAATGTTATCTACCAATAATGAAAAGTGCATTTTGTAAACACAGTAACAGTACATAGCACTGACACTGACCTGTTTATGCTGTAGTCGTTTGGCAAGTGAAACTCGTCTGTCAGATAGATCCTTCATTCTTTTTCGAGAAATTTCATTGTGTTGAACAATGGTCGGAATTGCATCTGGCAGAAGCTGTGCCTTGAAGGCCAAATCTAACTGTTCGGACATTTCGGGTCCGGCTAGTAAAGCACTGATCGTCAACAAAATGCTTGCACAACACCTCGACCTCTCTGGGCTACCAAACGTGTGGCATCGAGCCTTGTTATTGTATGACACACTCTTTTTGTAAGGCTCGATCTGTCTTTCGACAAATGATGACAATGTCGAATCTTTTCCCATTTTTTCGTGGCAATCGGGTGCAGGCATGGTTCGGTCTCACATGTAAACAATCCTACTGAAACGTCATAAGGTCACGTGACCGAGAACGAGAGTTCGTACGTTCATGGTTCGTCGAAGCAGACGAAAGAGTCCGTGTAATTTCTCTTCTTAAACGCAACATTCTACTACAGACCTTCAACTTTTTTCACATGAACAGACATGAAAATAGACGAGATTCAAATTGATCCTACTATTTACGAGTTTCTAAGCAGTTTAATTTTCCCTTTAGTATCCCTTTAAGATTTATACCCAGGACCAGATCTTGAAGACTGATTGAACTTTATATAATGAAACAGAATAATTCGAGACGGATTTCTGTAACTTAAGAGTTAAAAGATGTTGGGTATGTGAGGTTTACGTTTATGTAAGAAGCCAGTGCCAAGGTGTCTATGTTACGATGTGTTACTGCGCTGCTGTGTTATGAAGTCCTGTAACCACGGCAAAGGAAAATAACGCGTTGACAGCCTCAGACAATCGTTTTGTTTTATTGTAGAAAGAACGCGAAATTTTCTGCTGTGTGTTGGTCGGACCGTTTGTACCATTACAGTCAGGTGACAATGCGTGAGTCCAACAAGATGGTAGACTGCAAGGTTCACAGAGATATGAGAAAATATCGGCGACTTAGGGTCGAGGTCGGTAGCAAAAGGTACCGGTGTGTAGGTCATTTCGTGATAAAGAATAGTAACACTGAGAAACAAGAGAAAAACACGAACTTTAGCACTGAAGAAACAATTGAAGAACCGAGGTCAGGAAGGTCGGTCAAGCCCACACACAACTAAAACCGGATACACTTTAATTATGACTTGTATTAAGACAGTTGCATCCTATATTTTGTTAACTTATGAACTCATTTTGTTTGTAGTGGAAGAATGTATAGAAAAAAAAAGGAAATTATTGAAAAGGCGTTTATAGAAACGGAACACTTCATCATTTTATATGTGCGTGTGTGTGCTTGCATGCACAAGTGAAGATTTATTAACTCATTTTGTTATTACTGGAAGAATGTATATAAAGAAAGCAAATTATTGTAAAGGCGTTTGTAGAAATGCAACACTTCATTAGTTTATATATGTATGTGTGTGTGCTTGCAAGTGAAGACAATAATTGGGTTTTGTTTATTCCTGCATGATCCAACTGGTGCAGTAAAGTTTGTATTGCCACAAACGTTTGTCCTTCCTTGGAAAGATTTATAGTGGTATGGATAGTACACAGGGCTGTTAAATATGAGGCCAGAAAACCTTACGTGTCCACCCAACTGTTCTGATGGATTTGTCAAAAAAGGTTAAGATATTTGGTATTTTTCTGCCAGGTGCCATAACATAGATAGCGTGTTTTGTTTTACCTTTAAATATCTGCCTTTGCTGCGAAAAAATTGTCATGAATCTTTAACTTACCTAACCCTCTTAAAAATCCTTCGTGGAGAAAATACGGAATTTTTTTTTCTAAGAAGTCACTAGGTGGACTAGTATATCTGTTAATCTTCTAATCTGTTTTAACTTTTCAGATTTTAGTTGATACCATGTATCATTTATTGGCTGATCTCATTTCAAAAAGCTTATTTTCTTCATATCTGGTTCTTTTTTCAGTGATAAAGATGACAATGCAGCTATTCATGTGTTTATTTACACTCTTGATTCAGCACCACGTGCAGAAAACACGAGGTAAGATCACGAGGTGGTCACACTGAAGGGTAGGATTAGTTTGGTTGAAAATTCAGTGGTCAACATGTTTTACAAAAGTTATGTTACTGAAATAAAATTTGTCAGTTCTTACGAATTTTTATGTGCTTAACATAAATGTGACAATCAAAATGTAAAATTGGTTCTAATTTTGTTGTTTCGTTTGGTCCTTGTTACTCTATCAGCAGTATAGGGCCACAACAACACCTCTTTAGCAGACCTGGTTGAGGGCTGCCCCCTTCAGTCTTCCAAGTCTTCTTTGGTCTCCACCTCTCCTCTTTCCCTGAGGGTTCCAGTCAAGTGCCTGCTTGCAATGATGTCATCTAGTTTGCGAAGGGTGTGTTCTATCCAGCAACATTCGCACTTTTGTAACTCTTGGCTAGTGGCATTCTGGTTGGTTCTTTTCCTTAGGCTGCTGTTAGAGATCTTTTCAAGCCGTCGTATTACCAGAATATTGTGTGGGCATCAGTTGGTAAAGGCTTGGAGTTTGTTGTTGATGGTGTTTGTCACTCTCCAGGTTTCACAACTATACAGGAGAACAGCCTTTTTATTTCTGTTGAAAATGTTGGCCTTAGTGCGGAAGGATAATGCTCATGAATTCCAGATGGGGCATAGGCTTTAAAAAACATGCCTGACCTTGTTGATGCGGCTTTTGATGTCATCGTCCACTCCACCATCCTTGTTGACAACGCTCCTCAGATACACGAATACACGAATCGATATGTTTCCAGGATCTCTCCTTAAAGTTGAATTGGGAGTTTTAATCACTTCGGTTTTCTTTCCGTTGACCTTTCAGCCAGTCTTGTCTGCTTCGTATGCTAGATTACTCAGTTTGATTTGTGCATGTCGTTGCCGATGAGATAGGAGACTAATGTAACTTGTCCTCTAGCTGTTTGGTGAAGGTCCAGTGGGTACCGGTGCTGTAATCTTTGGTTGTCTTTCGTATAATCCAGTCTATGACCATCAGTAGGTGTGAATATTCAAGCCTGTTTTACGCCGGTTTTCATTACGAAAGGGAAAGTGAGTTTGCCATTGTGAATAACTTGGCAGGACGTCTTCCTACAATACCTTAATAATGCTTATGTGCTTAGGTAGAATGTCATAGTGGATCATCAGCCTCAAAAAGACGCCCCTGTCTACACCGTCGAATGCCTTCTTAAAGTCCACAAAAATTATATAGAGGGAGGACTGCCACTCAATAGACTGTTCAATAATGATACGGAGGGTGGCGATGTGGTTAGTGCTTATCCTGGCGAAACCCTGCATGTTCTGGTCTCAGTCTCTTGTCTAATACCTTCTTCAGTCTCTCTAAAATTACCCTTGATCGAACTTTACTGAGGATTGACAGCAGCAGGATCCCCTGCCTATTGTTGCACTGAGAGAGGTCTCCTTTTTTCGGTAACTTGACCAGGTGGCCTAGTTTCCAGTTTGTTGGTACTAGCTCTTGCTCATAAATCTTGTGTAGAAGGGGGTGTAACATTGTTGTTGTTTTTATTGCCTCTGGGGGTATACCATCAGGGATTGCTGCTTTGTCACTTTTTACGCTTTTGATAGTTTTGATGATTTCTGTTTTTAGTTGGAAGGCTGCTGTTGACGTGAAGTTGTTGATGGTATGTTAGGTAAAGTTAGTGTATGAGGTCGATTCAGGATATCTTTAGGTTAATGCTCCTGCCTGACAGAGTTCGTATTATTATTTATATTGTCGCTTCATGTTTCCCTGTAGAGCTGCTGTCTCTTCTTCTTCTGTCAGTTCATGGGTGAAGCGTCTCTTATCCTCCCCGACAGACCTCTTCACTTGGCGGTTGGCTTCCCCATATTAAACTATGTCATCTTCGTTCTCTTTTTGATTTTGACAATGGTTGAGCTTTTGATTTCCTGTCTTGATTCTACTTTTATTGTAATCTGCAATAGTTATTGTCTATATCACGAAATTCATTCTAATAGTCATTGACCTCTGGTTAACACCTGTAAACAATCAAGTCATTGACTATGTCTTAGATTTCTTTGCTTATCTCTTGTACAGCTGTTCCGTAGCATGTCTAGGGAGTGTCCATCAATAGTCAGCCAGCATGGTAGTGGACAATTCTACCTGGTATCATTTCTCCATTGTTGAGATATTTGGATAAAACCTTGGCCATGTTCATCACTAACCATACCACAGTTGTCGGGAAAAAAATCCAGATGGGAAAGAAGGAAGTGAATATTTAGAGCCAAGTTTCCGATACTGTATCAACATGGCTCTTACTAGTTTCTTGTACTTTTCTGTCATAACATTCCAAAGAAAGTTTGTAGGCGAAAATCATTCCATGTTTGTTTCTTATTCGTATTGATAGATATTCATCACCCAGCAGCAAGTTGTTGAACCTGCCATCTTTGAAGAGCTCTGTTATCTGATGACCCTCAGAAACTTCCTGTTTAATCTTTGCCTCGCTGAGCTAACTTTTCATGCAGGTATCGGAAAACTGACGAAGTCCAGTCCTTGGCTTTCACAAAGTTCTTCATCAAACCTAGTTTGATGAAGGGGTGGTACCCAAAACTTTTTGAGCCTATGCAGGAGCTTGGTGCTGGATACTTTTCTCTCCAACTGCTACGTTTTGTCTGCGAGTACTTTCCTTCTGCAAGTAATGAAATACCCTTTCTCGGCAATACCACTCACATAAGAAACACATGCATTTGGATATCACTGCTGTACTCCCGGTAAAAAGACAACTATCTTTAGATCATTACAGAGGTGCCAGCTGTACTTATTATACCCAATGGAACTAAGTGGCTGCTTTAAGTTATCGTAAGTCTCTGTCATGTTGACAGTATGTGCTACTGGAATAGATGGGAGGCGGTTTCCCAGCCCTAGGACTGAGTTAAAAAAAATAATAATAAGGTTAATTTATACAGTGTTTTACACCTTCAAAAGGCAGACTCGATTTGCTTCACAAAAAAGTCCACAAATAGTCTTCAATTCTATGGGTCGGGAGTGATTTCTGCAGCATTAATGAGGCCCTCAATATCGGAACAGAATACCAGATTACCTTCCTTTTTGAATTAAAAAAATCAAAATGTTGGTAGCGCTTTTATATGAAGTAATTGTGACATCTTCTTCTAGAAGATTCCATTGTTGAAGTCTTCAACCTAGCGAGTCTACCTTGTTCTAGGATAAGTCCAAATCACGAATCAGGACCTTTAGTTCTTCCTGTGTTATTCTGTGTGGGGTTGATGATGCACCAAATTAAAAATGTAGATCCCTGCACGGTGACTGACAGGAGAAGAACATGTCAGCTTACCCTCCTCCGCTTCAGATGAATAAAGAGATTATTCTGCTGAGGGTTCTAGAATAGGAATTCTCTCACTATGTGGAATTGGTCTCAATGCAGAGGAAATGTTGGGGTAGACTGTTCTCAACTTCTTTTTGCTTCGTTATCCCGCAGGAAAGAGGAGGAATCAAGCAGAAATAACAGTCACATGTGTGGTTGTTTGGATCTCTCAACACACGAGGACTGCAAACGAAATTGACGGTCTTTTGCAATTCAACCACTGTGAAATCTGTGTTACAACATGCATGCGGGTCCCAAGTCTTGTCCTGGTCGCCAGTCTTGTATCTGACATCCACACCCATAAAGTCTCACGTAGCCACAAAGTCTCAAACCCTCACGTTATAAGACCAAATGTTAATTATGGTGAAGTCTTACACGTTAGTCTTGACGTGTTGTGTGCCAACATATTTGTTTATATTCCAGCCTGTGATGATGTGTACACCTCACCCAGTGGCTCCATCTCGTCCCCGCTGTACCCCAGTCAGTACCCGCCTAATGAAGACTGTACCTACATCATCAACACAACACAGGGCCATCGCATCACCTTGACATTTGTTACATTTAAAATTGAGGCTGCAACCGATGACTGCAAGTTTGACTATTTGGAGGTTTGTGGTTGTTTCTTACCTTTATTTGAAGGCCGTGTTTTCCTGCATTATAAAATACATCATGTATTATTCTGACACTGATTTGGAAGATTTATATAGGGAATAATTGCATTGGGTGTTTTTATACTTTGTTAGGGACTAAAAAGAGACAGAGGTAAAAGGAAATTTGGTTGGAATAATAAAGTATCAAAGGAAGATAAAAAAAGGTAACTAGAGCGAATAATAGAAATACCTAGCAATCAAAAATTACAAAATGCTGGCCGCGAGAAAAGTGATCTTTAGCACCTCCTTTCCCAACGAATTACGAGAGTCGTTCAAAAAGTTCTAAGCCTCACCCACAAAGAAGAACCATAGCTGAATATTCTTGTTGTGGTAGCACGCTACCACTTCTTTATAAACTAGAAAAACTAATACAAATTTCGATTTATGTTTTTTTGCACGTCAGGCAAATACAAAGGTGAAAGGTGGTACAGCAAATCTAACAATGAACAAAAGAGAAGCCCAAGCAGTTAGAAAGTGTCTGTAAAAGAAAGGTATTACACGAAACAAAATTGATGAGGTCAGGGTACAGACACTTACTGTGGATTCCTCTTCCTATGCAACTGGGAAGAAGTAAGCTGCTGAATTCAAGTGAGCAGGGTCAGCACAAAAGAAAGCCCTCAGTCAGCTCGTCCCAAAAGCTCAACCCCTGATGATCAAGTTGATGTCATTCAGCGTATGATTTTGAATGGCAGACATCCTTTGATATGTCTTGTACAAGTAGATGCTTTTAAGAAATTGAAGGTGACTGGGTGGGTATGCAGGTTTCTTTCTGAGAAGATAAAAAACCCAAAACGTTTTTGAACTTTAGCAGTCATTATGATATTTTTTGTTTATCTTTAACGACTTTATGTTCACATCTTAAGATCCGGGATGGAAGCTCCGAGCTGTCACCGTCTATGGGTATCTTCTGTAACACGAGTGTTCCGGACAGAGTGAGGTCCACGTCTAACACCATGTGGATCAGATTCCAGTCTGGCTCACAGTCAGGCACTGGCTTCAATGCAACTTACTCATCAGGTAAACAACAATTTCTAAATCGCTACAAATGTGTCCTTTTAATTTTTAGTTTCTTTTTTCTTTTGATGCGTATACTTGTCTGGTATGTGTCAAGGACATGTAGAGCACACAGCAATGGTAATTCGTGTGCACGAGTTTTGTCATTTAAAAATAAACCCTAACCCTGACATATGCATAGATGGCTTCTCTTTATTTATCCTTAAATTTATTGCTGTCGCACATTTCTTGTTTCTTTCTTATATCTTTTGAGGAAGAAACCTACTCAACCAGTGTGACTGTATTGGAAATATGACAACAAGTACACGTGATATAACCTAATAGTATACAAATCTCCATTTAAATATAATCAAACCACATGATACGTTATCCCCTACACTTCGAAACTAACTTAACTCGTCATATCCCCTTGAATTTAATAAAAAAAAAATAATTTTTAGCTTTTTTATTATAGCATGTTAGGAATGTTTAACATTTCTATCTACTCTCCAGCATGTTTTTCATAGAACCATCTAGAAATGTGCATATTTTGGCAGTAAAGGCAGTAACTGATTTCATATTTGCTATTGCCGAGCTCAAAAGTAGTGAGAATACAGAAAGTTTGGGACATAGCAACACACCCCGGATGTGTAGATGGACTGCTGTCTGTCTGCCGAGACCAACGCTGAGCCTCTTGCGAGGTTCTGTTTCCCACCTTTGCACAAACACCTGGCTCGTAGAGGATTGATTTATCCCATGCGTCGTTGTAAGTTTTTTTAGACGTCTAAAGAGCTTTATTTAGTAAAATAATTGACCAGTTACGATAGCTTAGGCATTTTTTAACACAGTTTGAACGGATATCGTTGATTTCCCAGAGTACCCGTTCTTTTCCACTGGAAAAATGGCAAGACGATACACGGCTCGAGAATTATGTGACTCGGATTTTCAGAATTCTAGCATCTTATTATTGCATCATTTGTGAATTTCTTTGGACAAGAACAATGTGTGTGCACTTGTTCTTGGTTTTCAAACATCAAACTCTGGTTCCTGAAAATCTCACTTCTTGTTAGATGACATAACCTGTGTAAACATGTGCCTGAATTTTTTTTTTTAACTGAACTTCATATACCCGACTGTGTATGTATGACAATAAAAGTGAGTTCTCAAGCAAGTTTCAGCAGGATTGTTCCTTTTCGACACATTTTGATCTCTCATTATCAGTTTGAATTTTTTCTACCTCTTTTAGCAATTATTATAATGTTCTAGAACTGAACCTATAACTGTGTAGCTCAATGTCTGCAAATGCAATTATTTTTATTACTATTTCTTTGCAGTCTAGTCAACATTTTCACACACAACAGCATCAACGCTAATTTTTCTAAAAGTGACATAACTATTTAATTTTATTAGTTAAGTAGGAAAACATTTTAATGTGGTTATACTTTTCATCACACCAGAAATTGCATGAACAGCTTAGATAAAACAAAGTTACTTAGCTTTCACTTGTTCTTGCATGATCAGTTTCTTGTTTTTGTTAGCTTGTTTAATTTAAAAAAACTTATAACTTTATGCTGACAACTGATACAGACCTCAAATTTGTTTGACTTTTTCTTTGTGCATATCTAACATTTTCGATAAGGGATTTAAAAAAAACTATCTAGTATTTTAGGTGTTACAAAACTGACTTTTTATTTTCTTGTTTTTTAGTATTTGTTTTTCTTACAGCTTGTTTATTTTAAAACCTTTTACATCTATACTGACTTGTGATACAGACTTGAAACTTGGCTGACGTTTGCTTTAGACATATCGTAACATTTCAAAAGATTTTTTTTAAAAGAAATATTAAGTTGTTTGATAGATACACTGTTTTAAAAAAACGTTCTTACATTTTAGCACACCGTTTTACCAAACATATTCATACCAAATAACTAAGATGACTTTGCTAATTTTCTTTCTACACGATTGTAGATCTTTAATTTTAATAAGAATTTTGAGGCTATTCACACAATTAACGAAGTTATAAGCCTTTTTTTCAAAATCTTTGTGTTTGCGCCATTTTGGATCGTTTCCATGGCAACAGACGGCTTGACATATGCAGTAAAACCATTTTCAGAAATTTCATTCAATGGAAAACTTATTGATATTACAAAATTAATGATATCTTCTTAGACGTAATTTTTTTGGGATGTGTTGTGCCTTAAATCAAAATTATTTTAAAGTTTAAAGGGATACTCAAGGCTTGTGATAAGGCTGTGGCGACGGTCAAACGTTTCAAAAATATATTTAGTTACAATTACAGAGCACAAGAGCAATACAGGAGAAATGAAGGATTCGTTTCTCACTTAATTACCACTTATGAGCACTGTTTCGGTTGCTGATGTTTATAAAAATAGAAACAATCCAGTGAAATCGACCGTTGTGACCTTCCGCCGAGCAATCACGATGGCTTCCCGAGATGGTCAAGCAGAGGAGTCTCCTGATGACATCACACACACAGACACAGGAAGTATCTGTGGCCCTTGCGAAGATTTGTCGTCGTCTTTTTATTCGTATGACTATGGACGTGTATAGGTGGACTGATGCCTGTACGCCGAGACTCACTGTCGGCCTCTTGCGAAGTGATCCGCGGTCAGTGTCGGCGAACCAGATTAAAATCGTACTTCCGGAAGAGCAGCGCGAAAATGGAATTTAATGAGACGTTTGATATCAACAATATAATTACCGTAAGTGTATTGCTTGTGTGCACTATTAACCAATCTTGTATCTATTTAGAACACAAAAGTATTTGCTTCACTAGTCTGAAATCTTTTGTATAAAATAATAAATAATATATGAATCGCATTTAAACTTCTAGATCTAGAATCATGAAGTGTTCGCATATATGCTTCATCTCGGTCTCTCGCTTTTATATAAAATCCGGTATTTTGTTGCGCTTTCAGGATGACGATTGCTTGTTACATATGCAAGATAGTGGTAGTACTGTTACCAAATCGGCAATGAGAGTCAAGGTAAATGTCTTTAGAATGCCTTTAGAATCCCTTTAATAAAGGTAAATGGGAAAAAGCGAAAACAGTAATTTTGTCTCAACGATCTCGTATTCTGACGCATTTACACAGAAATAAGAAGTATTTTGAAGAATATCTCTACAGAAAACAAAGCAACCAGCTTGGGATGATCGAATACAGGACTTGATCCTGTTGGAATACGATCTTTATTATTAGGTCATTGACACCAGATGGCGAGGTTTTAAAAAGTAAATAAAATGTCTATGCTAATTTCAAGATCATATAATACACTCTTGTCATGTGGTAATCAGGGGGCATAAGTAATAATCGCCCCATTTAGGGTCTAGGATGGCTTGTCGACAAGCCTGAAACACCACTGCAGAGGTGTTGTATGGGGTAAAACCGCACAAGGTATGAAGTAAACAGTCTTATGTAAACAGTTCCAGTAGGTAAGTGGGACCAGCCGACTGGCAGAGGTGTCAATGACGTCTGTGGAGAGAGGGACACCAGTCTTACATGTCTTCCAGGACCTAGAAGGTTGACACGGTCAAGGGGGATTAGTCACTGTCCACCACGCGACCTAGGCGAGGTAGAAGCTCAGTAGGGGAGGTCTACCTCTAGTGGCCTATGTCATCCCTTAATGTGTCAGGGTGAATGTGCAGTGTGTAACCTAGAATCTTGCATGTGAAACTACTTCAGCATCTCTGAGGCCGACTTCACTTGTACTTCGAGACCGGGTCTGAAGCCAAGAGGTCAAGACTCAGGAGGAAGGTCGCTTGGGTTAGAGAACATTGAGCAAGGGGGCGAGTCAGGGACAAGGAACTGTCAGGTCTGCCGTCTGTCGCCGTGGATAAACTAAGGACTACGTGTCCAGAACTTGCACTACCTGTGAGAGGACTGGCACTACCTGTGAGATGACTGGCACTACCTGTGAGAGGACTTGCACTAACTTTGAGAGGACTTGCACTAGTGAGGGGAAGAAGTTTAACGAGAAGGCCATCAGAAGTCCTCGTTTTCAAAGGAGAACGTCTGCTGGGTTCATTAGCACTCCAAAGAACCAGAGAACTTGACATCAATGTGATGTTCGTTCGGCGGCTGTACGTGGCATTGCAGTCGTGGCAGACACCACGTGTGTGTCCCTGGACTGGAACAGGCTCGACTCTGTGTCGCCGGCAGAACAGTCGTTGCTCTCTGACGAGGATGGCTGATTGAGGGGGAAGGACAGGCTAATGAACAGTTTTAGGGAAAGTCATCGGCGAGTCGTGACTGTTGACTGGAATACTGGTCTTGAGCTAACCATCAGCGTGGACCCACAAAAACATGCATGCGAGACTGTATGGTTTTAAGTACGATAAGAACACTGGAATAGTGAAAATACGTTTGGCAGGGACAACACTGTGACTACCTGTAGACGAGTCCTTTGGTTGTATGTATCTATTTGAATACTTTTATGTTAAATAAAGTTTTATTGTCGTACGTTTAATCACACGTCGTTGAGTTTTGAGTTCAGGTAACAACAGACGTGGATTTTACATGTTTGCGTACAAAGTAGATTATCCTTACCGACTGGATTCTCAGACTTAGCTTCGAACTGGCATCTGGTTATACCTTAGTCGTGATGCTGAGACAATAAGGAGAACGCATAGCAAATATTGTTGTGGGTGGTGAGGCGCAAAACTTATCAAAATCTCCCAGCACACAGAATTCTTAACACGGAAACCAAAGGCTGTCAGCAAGATCACGGCGTTGGTAGAATAAGGCGGCAATCTTTGAAATGAAACCTCATCTATCCCTGTACTAACTCATTAACTTTCTCCTTCTTTGCGTCTCTTTTTCCTTCTCTCTCTCTCTTTCCTATAGTTTACCGGACATGCAGGCTTATTCTATTTACAAAATCCACATTTTTATTTGTACTAAAATACCGCGAAGCTTTTTAACTTGTGCAGCTAATCTAAACTGAATGGTTTGCAAATACAGGTAGTCCTCGACTTATGACGGTGATCCGTTCTTAACGCGGCGTCTTAAACCGAATTTCGACGTAAGTCGGATCATACGTTCATACAGTACTGTACCATAATAACAGTACAGTACTGCAAACACTTAGCCTATCCAAACACCTATCCTAACACAGTACCCTACATAATTATCAGTAAACATAAGTACAGTAAAATATTGTGCAGTACAGTCCGCTTTGTTATCACTGTCGCTTTCATAGGAGCAGATCCTGTCACATGTTCAAGGATGCGATCTTTATCCTTGATAATCGTAGCGACAGTCGAAAGACTAAGTCCTAATGACTGTACTGGACTCCGCCGCACGTGCAGTTCGACTTACGACGCTATGAGCGTAGTATAAAGTGTCGTAACCACGAAACGACGTAACTCGAGACCGTCGTAACCCGAGGACTACCTGTAGTTGTAAATACCATAGGGTGTATATACTAAATACTGCCAGTGAACACAACACAAAATTGCAGCAGTCGGAACAATCCACATTATATATATATATTTTCCTTTTCTTTTCTTGTCCTCCTTCCTCTTTCTTTTTACCTCTTTTTACCTCTTCTTCTTTCGTCTGATCTCTTTCTTCAATTATTTGTATTTTTTTAATTCTCTCTTCTGTTTATATTTTGTCCTATATTCTATTTTAGCGTAAACAAGAAAAATTGTAGCTGAGACAGTATCTGAGATAACAGACTTTTAACTGAAGCTCTACATGTTAAATGTTAAACCTTACTCTTGTTATAGTCAGAATAATGTCAGAAAACTTATCTTGTCCACAGCGATCATTCCACAGAAGTTTCTCCTTGTCACTGACTCTTATCACGGAATCCGTCGCATAGACATCGACACGGGAAGTAATGTTACAATCCGTCCCAGTGGTCTGGACAACCCATTTGGTATTGACTACGATACAGTAGACGGTCGTGTCTATTGGTCAGATGAGAAGACCATTCGATCCGCTAACCTTGATGGCAGCGATGCTCGGGTTTTTCGCAGGATTAGTCAAGGTGAAGTGACTTACAATCACCGTCGTCATTTGGTCTCTATTTATTATAAAATATATCTAAGACCATTTTATAATAATAAATATATTTTATATAGCTTATTTTTCTACTAAAGATACGACTCAAAGTGCTTTACAGAAAGGTAAATACACAAAAAAAAGACACAGCATGCCTAATACACACAGAGGCCCATGTCAGCAGCCAGACTGACAGAAACATTCAACAGCTGCAAACAAAAAGACAAAAATCCTAAAAACAAAGTGCACTAAGAGAGCTAGGTATTAAACAAATCGTTTAACAGTCATAACAATGTGGAAAAAATGAGTTTGATGTAAACCATGGGATAACAAAACTACAGAGAAATTATCGTGTGCACAATTTCGAAACTAAGTGATTATGAATGTTCTAAAGGGACAACAGACGAGACTGCCGATGATATGCTCATACTTCAGCTCTTCAACGATGAATGGCACAGAAGTTGCATTACAGATCGAGAAAGTTTATGAAGCAGTTTCCTAAAAGAGCTTTACATCTTTGCTGCTGATATACAGATGAAAAAAGAACAAATACAAGATGGCGAAACTGTGGTAGTAGTCAGGTGATCAGCAAAGTTGTCCACAATGTACCGCATGGCATGGCGATAATAAACAATATAGAAGAGAGCAAGTGTCATAGCAAACGCTCTAAACAACAGAACACACACGTGTGACACAAATCTATATCATAAATACTCATTTGTTAACTGTCTGTAAGGAGGTGACCTATGGGGCCTTACTTTGGACTCTATGTCGAGGCTACTATTCTACGCCGACGAGGGCAACAAGATCATAGGAATGATATCACTGGACATCAACAGTCATCATATTGTCGTCGATTCAGACATTGGTCAGCCTGTGGACATCGAACTCGACAAACACAATGGGTAAATATAGTAAGACTTGTAGATGATGGTGAACAAATTAAGCTAATTAATTTTAATTCGTTTACAATGCTTAAAAATAAATTAAATGTTACATAATTTATTTATCAAATGTATAATGAAGAGCGATTTAGATGCTAATAATAATGATACACTTGGGATTTCTGAAATAAAGAAGGAAAAAGTAAAAAAAATCCAAGGTGTAAAGGGAGAGAATAACAATATATGAAAACTTAGAAATCCTTGTGTTCAAATGTGAGAGCTGCAATCAAAGACACTGAGACCAAATATAAACGTGACTTAGTTTCGCTCTCCAATTATTCTCACAAACCACAGTGTCATCTATTGGAGTGACTACACCAGGAGTAAAATAGAGAGGTGTAACTATGACGGCTCGGACCGTCAGACACTAATTTTTGCATCCAGGCATCTTAAACGTCCTCAAGGTCTTGCTTTGGACACAGAAGGTAAGATGTTTGGTTTTTTTCATGAACTTGCTGCTTATTTTTATGTGAACTTACTAAGATTTGTTCTTACTTTTTTTTCCAATCATAATTTATTTGATTTTGCTTACCCGCTTCAAAAACTTATTTACAGGTAGAAAGTAGGCTTTTCTCTTTTAACCTGTGTCTCTGTTGGAGAAGGGTACACACACAGGTCACTGTCAACACACTCCGTCCAACACGTGTTCTTTCTAACAACAAAGTACAAAGATCTGTACGTGGGCTTTCCCCTCTATTATGGGGTTGGGGGGTGGGGGGAGTGTATTTATTGTATGGGGACAACTAAGTTTACACAACTCGACAGCAATACAAAAACGTGACTATAAACCATAAACATCACATTAATGTCATGAATGACTTTCAACCTCTCTGAAGGAACTTCTAATAAAACAAATGTTTCTCCAATAGTTCAACAACATAGTTCAACTGACTGTTTGGATGATGTCCCACAGACGTTCACGCTTAAACACACAACTACACTTTCTCGAATAATCGTCCTTGAACATCCTTCCACACTTTCCGACTTCTTAACAGTAGGTGCTGACTAGGCAGACACACCCGGCTGGTGACGATACAACTTCAATAACCACAATAACCACAATAACCACAATAACTAGGCACAGCTGGTGTTGACTAGACATAGGCACCAAGCTGCTGATGATCCTACGTTTTACCTCTTCGCTACTTCCTTCATTCTAGTTCATTCCTCTGGGTAATTCCTCCCAGGTAATTCCTATTCCAGGCCATTTCTACTCCTAGAGAATTCCTTCTTCCAGCTACTTCCTCTCCTGGGTAATTTTTTGACTCATTAATCCAATTCCCAAATCTTCTCTACTCAAAATTCGCTACAGTCTCTCTCCTTCGAAGACTGGCGTTGGAATAATCTAACTCAGTCTTTTCACCATACACGCTTTTTCTTAAAATGTCTTCACTTCCAAGCTTTCCATCTAGTACACGGGTAAGGGTGATAATCCCTGCCTACCAACAGACAATGGTGACCCCCCAGTCTCGATGATTTGTTGCTGTCTGCTTGTGTCTCACCTTTCCTTACTTTGCATAAATTGAACTGTAAGTGTACATATTCGTGTCTTTCCATTCCTGATTTCCTTCATACTTACTTGTGTTTGTGTTTGTACTTATGTCTGTGATGAACGAATGCATTTATGAATGTGTGAACGGGTGGATCAATGGGTGCACACGCGAAGGGAGGAGACTGTACTGGGCAGCTGCAGGCACACAGCTGATAGGATGGACGGATGTGGACAGCAAACATTCTAAAGTTTATTTTAAACTTGAGGGCTCAGATTTTGTGGGCCTGGATATCTACCACAATGAGTTGTTTGTCACGGACTGGGGAACTAAACAGTGAGTTCTTTTGCAATTGTTCTCTCGGAGAAATAAACGAAGTTGTTTTTAACATAGGAATAAAACGTGGAGGAAAGAGAAAAAAGCCCGAAAGCTACATGTTCATGTAGCCAGAGTGAACGAAGTTTCATGTTTCCTTTCTATTTGTGAAGCTTTTGAAATTTTCTATTATCATTTCTTAGGAACACAAACATTTCATGTATCGAATAATACACACTATAGATACTTAAATATGGTTTATATTACTCATACTTTCCCTCTGTGTTGCTTGGTAAAGAAATTCAACTGTTTAGACCTGTGGAGAGGTAAAACAGCTGAAAAATGGAAATGTTGTATGTAAATCACATAACTTACAATGAATGGGTCTTTTTTTTTACCACTAGTCATTGATCCTTTGACAGGTACCTGTCTTTGGGAACTGAAAAGGGGGACACGAGAAAACATTTTAACCTATTTTGGTTTATAGAGAGTAGGTCCAGTGATTTATGTAATTAGGGAAGGTTTAGGATTCACTGCGATTTTTTGTTACAGGTTGTTATATTAATATACAGCCAAACGACTCTTACAAAATATTTTCTATATTTCCAAACTGTTATGAATATTATCAGCAACAACTTCTAAACTAATAGGACTCGTAATGAGATCAAAATAATTTTGTTACTAGTAAACGGTCCATTTCAAAAAGAACAATTTAAAACTAATAATTGTGTGTTCATACTAACAAAAATCGTTTTGATTGCTACACATTTTGTGTCATTCCTGTATTATTATCAAGTGTAGGGAACAAATACATTTTCAAGTACTGTGCCTGCGATACTTTGAGTTATATTTTAAATTTCTGTTTATGTTTTGACGAACTACTAGCAGCTTTCACCATAGGATCTTCCTTTAAAGCAATAAATACAAGGAAAGAAAATGGACACGACACAACTAGAAAGACAGTTTTAGTCTTCTTGTTATTATTTTTATACAGAAATCTGGCAAACGCAACACACATCTATCGCATTGGCGAGAATAAAACAATGATGGCGAGTTTACAGGTTAAAGGGAGAGTAAACGATGTTCGTGTCTATGCCGAGGAAACAACACGTAAAGGTCAGTAAACAATCTGTACTACCGGAACTTAAAAGCAAAAAGGTGAGTCTAGTGTAGAAATGCAAAGGAGATAATATTTTCTTTCATGTCTCCTTTCATTTGTCTGTCTTTTACTGATTCGCACCTTAAAATTGAATAAAGACTTCTGTACTCATGTACATTTTCTTCACTCGTACATTCCGTAATCTTTCGGTCACTCCACGTGGGTTTGCTATAAGCGGTGGTGAGCTGATCAATTCCTTTACATTCTTCAGTCAGTTCCTTTATTGCTCCACTACATCCGTCGCTTTATCTCCCAAGTGCGGTCTGAGGGCGCTGGCCAAACACATGGCAACAACAGAACAATTTACACTTCTCCACTGTAAGGAGAAAGGTTTACCGATGTCCCAGGGTGGCAGCCGTGTTCTGTACTAAGTAACTGGTTTTGTGTTCCCTGTAACAGATTCTTTACATCCTGCTCAGGCACCTGGCTTCAAAGGCCTGTATTCACAGGTGTACATTGGCAGGTATCGTGAGTGCAGCATGAGGTGAAGCTACTAACTGATGAATTTAACTTGTGAATAGTCTGAAAAATTTCGATTTTTGCACACACGATGGAATAACACTAACTGATTGGGTTGTTTCACCGAACCATTCTCTGGATTATTGGCAATATCGGTCCACAACGTGTCGAACTAAAGCTAAGATAAAACGGGTTATTATTATTATTTATTATTATTTATTATTATTATTATTATTATTATTATTATTATATTGTTGTTGTGTTGTTGTTGTTGTGCTGCTGCTGCTGCTGCTGCTGCTGCTGCTGCTGCTGCTGCTGGTTTTGAGGGAAAGTGTTTCCATTTCACGTTGGGGGGGAGGAGTGGGGGTCACTGGGGATAAGGGTATTGTGGATGTGAGTGTAAGGTGAGGAGGTCGCTCTCTTGTGGCGCAGCAGGTATTGTCTATTTTGTTTGTGCTCTCTTTTCTGTTAGTGACTAGGTTTGCCGAGTCTGTTTTTTGTGGTCAGATAAAACAGTGCCGCTTCGTACTGCTTATGTAGCATGTGATACAATTACCTAAACTTTCATGTGATGCAATTATCTAGACTTTCAATTCATACAACTACCTAAACTTTAAAGGTATTGCATATTTCCTCTCCTTTGAACAAGATTCTAATTTCTCGAATCACAGGACCAAACGGATGCGGCAACAATAATGGAGGCTGTAGATACATCTGTCTACCAACTCCTGGGAACAGAAGCAAGTGTTTTGCTCCGTTAGACAAGTCACATGGTATGTATCAGATCTCTTTGATTACAAATGTAACGGTAAAGAAACTTTCAGATGCTTTAAAATTGTTGATGACATATTATTTCTTTGCTCTAAACAAACATCAAACCTTTATCAAGAAATACAATAGGTCAGTTGAAAATTAAAGAAGGTAAGTGTCTTTAATTTCATTGGCAAAAAGATTTATTTATTTAAAATAAATTAAGGGACATTTCATTGGTTTTATCAACGTAGCGCCATAAAGGTAAACGAATAAAAGATAAAGACCTAATTCTTTTCGTACATTAAATAACCATGGCTTGGCGCTCACGGCAAGTATGACCTTAGTACAACAAACGATTAGAATACTAATGTAAGGAATCAAGCAACAAGAAACGACAATTAACTATTGTCTGTCACGTTTCTTCAAGCAACAAGAAACGACAATTAACTATTGTCTGTCACGTTTCTTCTTGCTTTAGCTATTTGTCAATAGTGCTTATTATCGTCAGGTGACTAATTCACTTTTCTTAATCTGGAGTTTTGTGACCATCTCCATCCTTATTGTTTGCTTGATGATTCCTCTCAAATTCCTCTGATGATTCCTCTTTTTATCTTTTATGTTTTTATTTGCATAATTCTGTTATCATCCCGTGAATCTTTTCATAATTACTTTTAAAGTTTTGATAGCATGTTTCTTCGTGATGGTAAATAAATAACACGTTTATAGTATTACATAAAACATGTTGGATAAAACATTCACAGTCCAGTCATCTTGTGATTGTCTTGTAAAACATTACTTCAATAGTCTCACCTGTCACTTAGTCATTAACACTGAGAGCACTGCCAGGAGGGCAAAGACTCACGAGAAACCACAACACCTTTGTTAGATAACCTGGACACAACGGACACGTGACATTGTGATGTGTACAACAGTGAAGACAGGTAAACAGGAAGTCGTCTAATAATGAAGCAGACATCATCATAAGACTCAAAAAATACTGGGTATCCGAGTCTCTAGAGAAACAGTTGTCACACTATAATGCGGTTGGCGGACCTACTAGAAAGGTGACGAAGGAGAATAGGATGTAAAGTACGAGTGAAGTGAGTTAGTCACGGCTAGGGTGGCACTACAACACACTGGCACCAGACAAATACGCGTTCTTTCCAAACACACACACACACACACACACACAAAACGATTGCGAGAGGCTGCCCAAACCATGTTATTAAGTTGTCGAATGGATCAGGACTTTACAAACTACAAGAAACATACTAATAAATAATAACTCGCCTTAACACAATACTTTATCGGCGACACACAGCTAATGATACAGACAATGTTTACAATCCGGGGCCTTCCCCTATCAATCTCGACATAATGCAATCGTACAATCGATGTATGTAAATCACACTTCTCACACAGCTCTGTTTGTCAACAAAAAGTTCCAATTCTATTATCTAGTTTATAATCGCACCAGCGATCGTTGAGTACTTTACTTACAGTTTTTGGTCCCTCCAAGGTTCCTTCGCACTCCACATGTCTCGTCAACAAGAATCCAGTACACAAATACACAAATACACAAATACACTCACTGTTTATCGTCCCTCGTAGGGTAGCTCGCAATCTCTTCACATGTCCCACGACTACAACCCAAGAACACGAACACACACACACTGGCCGTACACACTGGCGTGTGGGTCAGACGGTTCCCGGGGTCACAGGGGAGGTAATCCGTGGTGATGTCGCGAGCTCCTAGCCCACGTGCTGTTGGGTGCTGAACCAAAACCGTTGGTCCCAGTATGTTTCTGGGAGACGATCCTTCTTTCCAATAGAGCTCTAGATCTTCAGTCCATACACATAAAACCTGTAACTCGAGGTTACACTATACTACAGTGTCTAAACTACATTCTTCTATTCACACATCTTTCTCTCTTATGTTTACAACTTCCAAACTACGCAAGTTCTAATACAATTCCATAAGTAATACATAGAAAGATGTCATACTTCGTCTAGGCGAGGTTACTTCATAAATTGGTGAGTACCGCTCCGTCCAACGTCTATGGACACTAACCTCTACTACACACACACACACAAATTCGCAGTCGGTAGATGTACACTCGTCACTCAGGCACGTCTTCCTGTCTCGGTATTCCGGGCCTGAGTAAATTTCGTCCTTTGTTCCCGCCACAACCTACTGCTGAACCAGGTTCACCATAAACTTTCTGTCATAGTTGGGCGTAAATATTTGTCTTCAACCCACCGTTTATACAGACCGTTGACCCCAACGACACCAGTCTTCCCTGCTTTAGCCAGCGCGTTATTACTTAAGCACTCAGATGTCCACCAGCAGTCGCTAAGCAGCAAAATGTCCGGCAAATCACATTTACAGCCACTGAGCGGCTCTATACACATCAAATGTTTTCACCGCGCTACACCTAACCTTACAACAGGCCTGTGTCTACTGATGTCTAATACGGCTCAGGATGAAGGTAACGGTCTCCAGGGTACTATCCTCACTTTGTTGCCAAACAGTCTGGAGGGCAAAGAAGTTCGCATTGTCCGCCCTTTGACGTTCGCCATTGGGCATGGCCGGCAATTAAGACCCGTATACCACCTTCTCATCAAACAACAGATCGGCGTGGCTAAGGCCCGACAGCCATCAACTATCCGCAGGGCTGTAAGGTGAGGCACGAGACGACGAAACAGTATCCAGGTGATGACATAGAGAGTGATAATAACATCGTGTTAGCCATCCATGAACATCTCTTAAACACTCCCCCAAAATCCAAGCAGCCAGACTGAGCTTGTGGACTATAATGTAGACATAATAGCTGTAAACACAAAAGATGTGCTACTGTCAACATCCCAAGAACTTCTAAGGAGCCAAAAAAAAGAGAGACTACCCTGGGTCACGGACGATATCCTAGTTCTCTGTGAGCAAGACAGCCTTGAAAGGAAAAAAGATCCGAAATCACCTTTCAAACACAAATAGGCAAACTATTCCATTAAGAAAGGGATGATCGAGAAGAGAAGGATACAAAATAACAACACAAAAACATACCAACTTCTAAGGAATCTCACAGAGGCCTCCATCTCACAGAAAGCAACTGATGGGATGAATATTGCTAAGACCTGTTAAACTTCCCCAGGCATTCGAGCTACATTACGCCATACGGGTAAAATATTGTCTGATTTAGTTCATAATAATTATGACAAAAATTTTGAGCAAATGAAATACATAATAGAATTAATTAGTTTTGGTCAAAAGTAGGATATACTTTTTCTTACAGATAAAGAAATCCGAAATAGAAATGAATGAAAATATTACATTAAGTATAATTTTAATTTAATTATTTTCCTTCTGTTCCTTCTTTCTCGGTTTGTGACGTGCATCTTAAAATACCTAAATCACCGTTAGTAACAAATTGGATTTAATTTAGAGAAACGCAGGCACGTACGCTTCCAAGACAGACTAAGAACTTTACTTAAATAGCCTTGCTTTGTTCATGTCGAGTACTGTTACTTTTCTCTATTTCCAGGATGTGGTGAATATATTTCCCCTAGTGGCTTTATTTCGTCTCCATCATATACTAGACAGGACCTGGAAATTGCGGATTGCATTTACATAATAAAGACAACACCAGGCTATCGCATCACCTTAACATTCCTGACACTTGAAACTGAAGACTGCAGGTTCGATTTTCTGCAGGTTTGTGGTTAGTTTGTTACTTTATATTAAGGATTTTTAAGAGTCTTTCAGTTTTACATACATTATGTTCAAAAAAAAAAAAAAGAATTTATGGGAAACTGCAGTATAAATATAACTTTAATATAACTTCTTTTGAAGTATATAGTAAATCGTATGTCTTTTACAACGATATTCTTGAAGGAGAGCCATCCCTTCATATATCTCCTTCTGTGTAGATTTCACCATTCCATCAAAGCAGTTTATGTTTTATCCTAACAACAAACCTTGGGTGACCAAGGGCCTAAAAGCAGTGCTTAACAAAAAGAAACATGTGTTCTTCACGGGTTCTGCCCACGACAGAAAATTGGTCCATAGAGAGGTCCGTGATGCTATCCGTTGGGTCAAGGTGAAGCACAAGTCCAAAATCGAGTCTCAGTTTGCTACAGGTAACATCCGAGTAGCTTGGCAGGGACTCAACAACATGGCCAATAGTGACGATCGCAGTAAGGGGTCGAAAGCCAAAATCTCGATCTCAGGCGTTGACAGTACGACCCTGCCTAATGCTCTTAATGGTTTCTTTGCTCGTTTCTCGTCTCATGACTTCTCAGTGCAAACTAAAGATGTGCGTAGCTCTCTTCACCCTGTACAGAAGGTTGAGATTTGTCATGAACGTTGTGGAGCTGTTTCAGCGAGTAAATATTCGCAAGGTCTCCGGTTCGGATGGTATAATTGGCAGGACATTACGTTTCTGTTTCAACTTGGAGGCATTTTTCAACATCTTTTTCAGTGCTCTATAGATTCACTCTCCTTCCCAGCCGCTTGGAAATTGTCTACCATTGTCCCAGTTCCGAAGAAAGTTTCAGCTCGGCATCTCAATGACTTTAGACCAGTGGCCTTAACATCGTTGGTCATGAAAGTATTTGAGACAATCATCAAGGCATTGATTCTTAAAGTCACTAACAATTGTCTTGATCCTTTGCAATATGCATACCAGTCCAAACGAAGTATTGATGATGCTAAACTGTTCCTCCTCCACACTTTACTCAAACACCTGGAGAATCATCAAGCCCATGCTCGATTGTTGTTTGCTATTATATATTATTATTATATATTATTTGCCATATATCCTAGCTAAAAGACTCCTTGACGAGTTTTCCATTGATCATCAGCTAGTGTCATGGATCATTCACTTTTTGGTTGACAGGCAGCAACGAGTTCTTGTAATGGCACTTTTTCCGACTTAATCACCACGTGCACCGGCTCACCTCAGGGATGTGTTCTATCCCCGCTTCTGTTTATTCTGTACACCAACAGTTGTCGCAGTCGCCATGAGGGTCAACATCTTGTCAAATTCTCTGATGACACTGCACTGCTGTCTCTCCTTAGCGGGCCAGTGCATACCCACGGTGTAGCTTTGGAGGAATTCTTTGTCTGGTGCGATGACAGCTTTCTAGAACATAATGTAAGTAACACCAAAGAGATTGTCTTTGATTTCCGTCGGAATTCTTCACCATGTTCTGTGTGTGTCATCCATGACAAGGAGGTGGATATTGTTTCTGCTTTTAAATACCTGGGCACCATCTTCGATAGGCGACTTTGCTGGGATCAGTGGGATGTCAACACTCAACATGTCGTGAAGAAGGCTCAACAACGCCTCTTCCTTCTCCGGATGCTGAAATCTTTCTCTGTCTCCCACCAATTTCTTCGGCTTTTTTACAGATCGCACATAGAGAGCGTACTGTCCTTCTCGTTTATTTGTTTCTACAACAGTTTTTCGGTGAAGGACAAGATCAGCCTACATCGTGTGGTATCCACCTGCTCCAAAGTCATTGGGTCAACTCAGAGTTCTCTTCAGACTCTGTATAATAGGCGGACTCTTCTGGTGTCTGCCATCCTTCGTGATGACAGGCATGCTCTGTCGACAGAACTTGTCCGACTCCCGTCTGGCCGCCGATGTTGTGTACCTGCATGCAGGACAAACAGACTGCGGCTGTCTTTTGTTTCAGCCGTGCGACTTTTCAATGAGTTATGAATGAGACATGAATAGTTTTGTGCATGCAATTGTGTATGAATGTTCATTTTAATCGAGCTGCACCAGAATTGCCCTTTGGGACAAATAAAGTCTTATCTTATCTTATCTTATCTTAAGATCCGGGATGGAAGCTCCGAGCTGTCCCCGTCTATGGGTATCTTCTGTAACACGAGTGTTCCGGACAGAGTGAGGTCCACGTCTAACACCATGTGGATCAGATCCCGGTCTGGCTCACAGTCAGGCACTGGCTTCAATGCAACTTACTCATCAGGTAAACAGCAATGCGTATACTTGACCTGTATAGGTGAAGGACATGTAGAACGCACCGTAATAATTAGTCGTCCTAATGAGCTTTGCCACTTAACAAAAAAACAACAGCAACAAAACCCCAACAAAACACATGTTCATAAATTGTTCCCTTTTGTGGCCCAAATGTAAAGTACTTTTGCCCTTTTACTTTCTTTCTAATTTGTTTTGATAAAAAAAATCCCGATGAACTAGTGAGACCGTATTCAAGATATGACAACAATCGCACGGCGATATACTTTTGATAATATGCCAAACTCTACTGACATACTAATTAATCAAATGATATTATGTGCTATCCACTACACTCGAACTCTCGCAATGAATGCGATTATTTCACTCACTACTTCAAACCTGGGAGGTAGGCTCTCATTCGTCCACACGACCTTCACGCTCTCTCAGTCGTGTCCACTAGTGTATACAACACATCACCACCACCGACAACGCCAGGCATTCATGACAACATGTCTGCCTTTCCAATAAAAAGGCAGAAATAAAAACAACTACTTTTAAACGAGAAGAAACGACAATAGTAATTTTATCTAAAATATCTCATAACTGAAGAATTATACTCAGAAAAAAGCATCATGATCAGGAATACAGAATAATATTATATACAGTGGTACCTCGACATACGAGTTTAATTCGTTCCGTAACCTTGCTCGTATGTCAAATTGCTAGTATCTCAAAGCAATGTGCCCCATTGAAATTAATCGAAATGCCATTAATCAGTTCCAGCTCCCAAAACACCACCTCATTTGTTTTGGTTAAGTGTTTTTGAATAAGAAAAATGTATTTACAAGAAGAGTCATTTATTTATAAATAACAAATACATATTCTATCAAAACATAATGAAAGAAAAAGTGAAGTGCTGACGGAAGCGCTTAATTTTCGTCACTAGTTTCTCCATCTTTTCATGGAGAGAGGTCCTAAGCTTAGAAATTATTGTAACGCCCTTAGCTGGCGTTATAGCTTTTATCAACTCCTTCTGTTTAAGCACAGTACATATCATTGATGTGCTACGCCCGTACATCCTCGCCAAATCAATTACTCGCACACCTTGCTCGTGTTTTTCTATGACTTCACGCTTTAATTCAATAGACATCATCTTCTTCTCCGGACCCATTGTTATAAAAATAAATGTGATAATGTTTTGTAAATGTACAAAAAGCAAAAAAACGCGAACCCAACTTGTCAAAAATGCTTCGAACACGAGGGAAACAAGCACACAGACTGAGGTCTAGTCTCAGGTGTGAGAAACTGCTAGACGCCGCACACGACCCCAACATCCGCCCCTCCCCCCCCCCCCAACATGTTGGGGTCGAGTGCAGCGGTGTAGTGTGCGATTCCTCGTATCTCAAATCTTGCTCTCATCTCGAAGCAAAATATCGCTCGCTCGGCGACTCGTATCTCAAAACACTCGTATGTCGAGGTACCACTGTATTATATTAAAGTCTGCAAGGAGATCAGCCTCTCTGACTGTTTACGGGCTCTATACAGGCATCTCATTAAAACCCTGGCAGAAACCATGAGATAAACATGAAAATGCAAGGCAGATGTCGTGTGAGGTGGTAAAGCACTGAACTTATCAAAATCTCACAGAACACAAAGTTCACATCACGGGAAGTGAAGGCTGTCTACAAGATCACAACGTGGGTACATTCAGGGGGCAGTCGTTAAAATGAAACCTTGTCATTCCCCGTACTTACTAAATAATCTCATCCTCTAAGTCTTTCTGTCCTATTCTCTGTCTGTCTCCGAAATGTTAACTTCTGAAATGCAAGCTTAATCTGTTCAAAACCCTCAGTTAACGCTAAAATAACGCGAGGTTTTTTAACTTGTGAAGCTGATCAAAACTGACTGGTTTGTAAATATTGTACTTCTTTCTTCTACGGTCCATAGACCCTATGTCATTGAACACAACAAGAAATATTGACAGGCGAAACAATCCAAAAGATAATTCGTCTTCCTTGTCCTTTCTTCTGCTACTTTCTCCTTTTTCACCTCTTCTTCCTTCTCTGATCTCTTTTTTTCAGCTGCCTTTATTTTTATTTATGCTTCCTTGTATTTATGTTTTTTTTCTTATACTCTTTTCGTTTAATAGAAGAAGCAAAATCGTCGGTAAAACGTTTAACACGTGCTCGTTACACTAATATCAAACCTTAGTCTTGTTATAGTCAGAATAATGTCAGAAGCTTTATCTTGTCCACAGCAATCATTCCACAGAAGTTTCTCCTTGTCACTGACACTAATAATAGCATCCGTCGCATAGACATCGACACGGGAAGTAATGTTACAATCCGTCCTAGTGGTCTACGGAACCCATATGGTATTGACTACGATCCAGTAGACGGTCGTGTTTATTGGTCAAATGCAGAGGAGAAGACCATTCGATCAGCTAACCTTGATGGCAGCGATGCTCGGCTGGTTCGCAGCATTAGTCAAGGTAAAGTAGCTTTCATGCTACCAGGTTATATGTTTTAGAATTGTTCCAAAATTGTTAAAACCATTTGAATAATTTTAAAGAGATTTTATATCACTTATTTTTCTACTAATGATAACCCTTTGTCAGAGACGACACACGTCACAAACAACACACTGCGTCCCACACGTGTTCTTTCTTACAACAGATTACAAAGACCTGTACGTGGGCTTACAATTCTACATTAATTGGGAGCTTGTGTTGATTCTAGAGGAGCGCAGTGTAGTTCACTTTCAACTTTTCTCTCAGGAAGACGTGTCTCATTAGGCCTATCTCTGTTCCATGCCATTGATTATATCTAAAACAATATATTTACACACTAATTCGCATATATACAAAATAAAACCTTTGTATCTAGATTTATAATATTAAGAAAATATTTTTAAAGAAGGGAAATTGGGAATGTGTCGATGGTGATCTCTCTTTACACTTTACAGTCTCTTTCTGCATATGGTAGAGTATCTTGAAAGGCTGATGAAAGATTTTGTGTACATGTACATGTAAAAGTACGTGTTCTTTCTGTGTCTATGTATTTTGATGTGGTAGTATTTCATGTTTTTTTTATGCATTCTATAATCAAAGGCACTGTTAAAAATGCAATAAAAACTGAACAAAATTACACCTTACTCAAATCAATATATGTAAATGACTACAAACCATAACTAGCATACAATTGTCATAAGTGACTCTCAACATTATCGCAGTGTTGGTCAAGGTCAAGTAATTTACACACACTGTGCTCTTATATATGTTAATTTATATTCTGTTCTAGAAATTTGTGTTGTTGGTTTAAGTTACAAAGCGTCTCTAAGGTAGTTAGTGGGATATTATCATAAATATTCATTTATTGACTATCTTTAAGGAGGTGCTCTATGGGGCCTTTCTGTGGACTCTGTGTCGAGGCTACTATTCTACGCCGACGATGGCAACGATGTCATTGGAATGATATCACTGGACACCAACAGTCATCATATTGTCGTCGATTCAGACATTGGTCAGCCTATAGACATCGAACTCGACAAACACAATGGGTGATTATAATTAGATTTGTAAATAATAATAAACATGTTGAAATCCTTATACACTCAGGACCTTAGAAAAGAGTTGGAAGGAGCTACTAAAAGAGGTTTTAGTGTAAAAATAAAAATAAACAAAAGTAAATGAAAATTAGAAAGAAATATACAAATCTTTTTGTCGCAAGATGACAACTCAACTCAAAGACATTCAAACAGGCGAGATATAAATTATTTTGAATCGCTCTTCAATTTTTTACACAAACCACAGTGTGATGTACTGGAGTGACTACAGCAGGAGTAAAATAGAGAGGTGTAACTATGACGGCTCGCACCGTCAGACACTCATTTTCGCATCTTCACGTCTTAAACGTCCAAATGGTCTTGCTTTGGACACAGAAGGTAAGATGTTAGATTTTTCTTGAACTTATCGCTTATATTTATGTGAACTTACTAAGATTTGTTGTTACTTTTATAATCATAATTTTTTTTGGTTTTGCTTACCTACAGCGACAGTCCACTTCCACGCTGCGGGCGTACAGGACCGTCGTGTTTTTAAATTTGTTTTGGCGTTTACAGTACATTTTTTAGTAAAGAAATCGCTTAGTTACAATAGTTTGGGCATTTCTGAACACAGTTACTTCCCTTGTAAAGGGAGGGTACTCTGTCTTGACTGAACTATCGTCAATTTTCCAGAGTAACCTTTCTTTTTTCTAGAAAAAAAAAAAAAAAAATGGCGAGACGATATATGAGAAATTAGGACGAGTTCCTCGGATTTTCAGAATTCTGGCATCATTTGTGAATTTCTATGGACAAGAACAATGTGTGTGCATTTCTTTTTGCTTTTCAAAGATCAAAATTTGTTCCTATAAGTCATCTTTGTGTTAGACTACGTGTACGGTGACAACTTGTGTAACCACGTGTAGAAAAATTTCTATTTCATCTACCCGATTCTGTATGGATTACAATAATAAAAGCAAGTTCCAGGTAGGATTGTTCAAATTGTACACATTTTGATCTATCATTATCAATTTGAATTATTCTTCTAGCTCTTTTAGTTATTTTTTTATAATTTTCTGAAAATCGGTAAAATTCTGTGTACCGGTGGGTCGAACAGCCTGTAGCCTAGCCCGTCCCCATAAGTGTACATATTCAAATCTTTCCGTTCCTGATATCTTTGATACATGTGTTTGTGTTTATACGTATGTCTGTGATGAACGAATGCATTTATGAATGTGTGAACGGCTGGGTCAATGGGTGCACACGTGAAGGGAGGAGACTTTACTGGGCAGATACAGACACACACCTGATAGGATGGACGGATTTGGGCGGCAAACGTTCTGAAGTTTATTTTAAACTGGAGGGCTCATATTTTATGGGCCTGGATATCTACCACAATGAGTTGTTTGTCACGGACTGGGGACCTGAAAAGTAATTTGTTATCACTTTTCTTTACCTTACAGCAACACATTTATTTTTACAATGACCAACTTTATTTGCCCCATTGGGAACTTTGAACGTGGAAAGCTGCTCTTGTCATAAAAACGTCAATTAGAAATAAAAGATTAAAAGTTCATTGCAAGGTTCAGAGTTGAAAAGATGTCAACAGCGAAATATATGAGCAAATGAAAAAGAAAACGGTATGAGCAAGTGACAACTATATATTAACAAACTTACATCAAGACTATTCAAGAACTGTATGTGCACACCTACATCACACACACGGACACACAGACACACATACACCACTAATAATTCATCTGAGGTTGAGCAGCTGGACTACAGATGTGGATTAGTAAGTAGATTATACATTTCGCTTTACCTACCTACAGACGGTTCACTAATACTTGTACTTCGCCTTTTGTTGAGTGGTAGCCAAATGCCTGCTACTTTTGTAGTTCTGTGACTACGATACTTTATGTTATATTTTGTATTTCTGTTTGTGTTTCGGTGAACTACTACCAGGCATCTGTCACAAACAACACACATCTATCGCATTGGCAAGAACGGAACAATGAGGGCCGCTGTACAAGTTAATGGCAGAGTAAACGATGTTCGTGTCTATGCCGAGGAGAGTATACATAAAGGTCAGTAAACATTTTTACTAGCCGGAAATTTAAAGCAAGAAGGTGAGTCTAATATAGAAACGCAGAGGAGATTATATTTTTCTTTAATGTTTCCTTCATTTTTCTATGGTTATCTGTTTTTTTTTTTAGACACACCACTTGCGCATGTCTTAAGCGGTGATGAGTGGGTCTGCTTCACATTCGCCATTCATTGTTTTATTGTCCACTACAGCCTCCCTTCCTCTCCTAAAGGTCTTAGAGTGTTGGCTAGACAACACATGACAACACCAGACCGTCTACTATCTTTACTGTAGCCAGAAGCGGTTCCCAATGTCCCAGGGTGTCAACCGTTTTCTGTACTAAGTGGTTGGTTTTTGTATTCCTTGTAGCAGATTCATATCCTCCGTCTTAGGCACTTGAACTTCAAAGGCCTGTAGTCACCTGTTCATACTTTGGACTCTCTCCGATGCACACTCACAAGCATACTTGCACTTTACACACAATAAATTATTGGAAACTATGATATCAAAGTACGAAGATTTAAAGCTTCAACATCTATGTCAACATCTATGTCGAAAGTGTATGTTATACAATCAGAATTGTCAGATCCGTCTGTGAATGTGGATCTTTGAGGTTTGTATATCATAACAAACAAAATTTTTTTGTCTCTAATCTAGAAATCGGTCAAACTAACTCCATCTGTAAACAACTAATATCCTTTATGTTGCCAACTTTCAGTTCTATTTGTATTTGAAACTGTCAACAAAATATTTATATTTTCAGCGTCTACTTTACCAACACTAACAATCGAAGAAACAACAAAAAGTGAAAGTACAGGTAGTAATGAAAGTTTCAGCTTTGTTAAATCTCAGTCATTTGTAATTAGGTCACATGTACTGATTTGCCTGACTCAAAATGTCCTTGTGGATGTAGTAATGAAGATATATGTTCCCATAACATCAGACTTCTCTCTGTGTGCTTTAGTGTTAGACGTTGCAAGGACAGTGATGATACTGTCGATAAAAGAGGAAAAGAATCAAATTGCACAGGAAACAGAGTAAAGCCTACTTTCTGTGGCAAGTACAGGTGTTGTACTAGTATATCATCAGGAGAGTCAGATCCTTCTGTGTACTTGGCTATTTGATGTTTCTATCTCATAACCGACTGATGTGAAAATCTTATTTCGTAAGCTACAACAACCTACAACCTTTATTTCTATTTTCAGCATCTACCCCACCAGCACCGACAAGCGATCACAAAATAAGAAATGAAAGTACAGGTAGTGTTAAATATTCACTTTTGTCCCATTTACTGGTGTTTAGGTCCAACATTTCAAATAAAAGAAAAAGCATGTCAAAGGCGTTTTTTTTCACTTTTTTACTGACACTCAATACTCTTTGATATTATAATTTCACTCATTCTTTAATATCAACTTCTATACCCACATAGTGCTTTATCAAAAAGATTGTTTTAAAAATGTATGTACACCAAAAGTGGACTATATACTACATGCCACAACTTTTGTTCCCGGCTTTAAACCCATTTGCATAAACAACCATGTGTTTGCGGATTTTTATTATTTTTCAGATTCCGATGGTTGTTTTCAATGAGCTCCTTGTGAGACACTTCGCATAGTTACAATTTTCACTGCTCACATATTATAATCAAAGCCACACATAATTGAATCATTAAGATTAGTGTCTCAAGCACACACCCTGTTCATGCCACAAGCGAGACAAAATGATTTCCATGCAGCTTTCAAGTTGTAGAAATTTGCGGTTTACAAGCCAGTCTCTGTAGGAGGGAGGGTAGAATGAGGAGTCTGATGATGAGCCAAGGTTTGTTGCAGAAGTAAGGACAAACAAGATTTCGGTAAAGTAGTCTGGGGTGAGGAGGGAGGAGCTTCAAAGAATCCATAGCATAGAGTGAAGAGCTTGTAGTGTATTGTATCTAAACTGCTAGACAGTGAAGAGAATAAAGAAGTATTGTGACATGTTCACATTTGCGAGTCCGGAGAACGAGATGAAGAGTTGAGTTCTGGACTTTGTGAAGTTTATCAATGAGGTCCTGTGGACCTCCAGCAAGAAGAGAGTTGCAGTAGTCTTGTTTAGACAGAGCAAATGTGTAGATGAGAATTTTGGTGGTGAGATGGACAGAGTATGGCGAATGGAGCTGATCTTCTTGAGCTCATAGTATCCAGAACGACAGATGTGAGAAACATGTTCATCAAGCAAACATTATGAAACCTAAGTTACATGTTGAAGTAACAAAAACAAAATGAATAAGAGAATTAAAAACAAATTGTAGTGGGTTGGGCTTATATACAGGTGGAGTCAATAGACCGAAATTAACGCTGTGTGTGGTTTTTTTTTATAACGGAAGAGGAAATATATCATAAACCAGGTTGCAATTGTTGTTATTACTTTTATTACATTTTGGTGGAAACAGACTCTGACGGCTCTAAGACTTCAATCATTTTGGTCGGCGTCATCGTTCCCTTGGTAGTAACTGCTGGCATCACCATTCTCATCGTTTTCATCAAAAAAAGGAAATGTAAGTAAACATCAGCAAATATTACTAATATGAACATGACAAAAATGCACCAAAATAACAAATAGATTACAACATTCATTACTTTGAATACACTTTAAACATGACAAACATAACAGTTACAACAGCACAAACACGACTCATGTCATAAATAATCTCCAAGTTTACAGTTTTCTGTGAGAAGAAAATCACTCGGACATCGTCGGTCAGTTTTTGCGGCCACAGGGCAAAGGTTACACACCGTCACACAAAGTCTCACTGTCGCTATAGCAACGCTCGAGGAAAATGAAGAAAATATGCTGATTATTTGTTGTAGCACAGTGACAACTCTTTTTTGAAAAAGTAAAGAACGAGAACATTCTGGTGACTTTTGTGTACACAGACTTTTATCTCGTCGATACAAAGGTAAGTAAATAAATTTGCTTTATATCAGTCACTTGGTTTGCAAGACTTTCTTTCCATGTAACATAAACATGAAAACTTGAAGGTCTGTATTTTTCATATTGTTTTTATAATGTGCAATTGATCTAACATTGTGGAATGACGGCCGCCTTTTTCTAGGTTTTTTTTGGGGGGACTAATTTCACTCTTTTTCTCTCTCGATCACATCTGATTAAAGATAAAACACGAAACACTTCGAGTCACCTGCTTAGTAGCAGAAAATTTTTCGACGTCTTCAATTACGAAATGTGCAACATTTGTCAGTAATTATATGTGAAATCTGTACATGATGTGAACATCCTTTTCAGTGGAAAATGTATTTTCATTGAAACATTTTTATTTGCAGTCGACTCATCAGATTCTTTCCTTTGATGCAAACTTTGTCTTGGTGAGAAACAAGTCTTCAAAAAAAGGTTTAGGAGAACCATTTATAAGGGCCACTTCTTCGTGGACAAGACTGAAGTGGATGATTTCCTTGCCACAGAGAGTTGCTGCACAAAGAAAGGAAAAGATGTAAGATCAATCAAAATTGTAAGGAGTGTGTAGTATATGATACAGGCACGTTACTATCAAGTCGATTGTACGAGCAAAGTGAACACTTGTATCCTGATTATATTCAGATAGATTGTTTTAACTTTGTGTGTGTGTGTGGTTTCTTTGCACGAATACAGGAATTTCCAAGGTGGAAATAATATAAGATCGAAATCACTGACCATCAAACAGCAGTTTTTGTCTGTCCATGCTGCCATGAGTTTCCTCGCCTTTTCTTTCAAACTGAACCATGGAGAAAAGTATTTAGTTGTTTGGCTTTAAAAGAACCTAATAATTTAAGTGTTTTGGTATATTTTTAAACAGTCAAGAGGTTCCAAGAGTGCTTGCTGTTAGCCCGTTTATCAGCTTATCTTTTGTTTGTACACAGGCTTGGGTATGCTGTCTTCTTATTAAAAAAAACTCATGGAGGGAAATAATGAGCAGTTGACAGTGATGTATGACATTGCCTGGGTGCTTAAAGCACTTTTAAAGTTTGTTCATTTTCTGTGTATCAAGATTTTATCTGCATTTGTTACCTGCTGTGTAGTATATTAAATAGGGAATACATTTCATGATTTTTATTGGATATAGTGGGCTCTTCATCACCTTGTCTTTATTGTTATGCAGAAAAACAGCATTATTGACATTGCATGGCTGAAGTTCTTGCTGCCAATATTTCATAGCTATGGCCATAATATGTCTTGTCAGGTGAGGAAATGACCGTGTTCATTTTAGGGTTTATGTCAGTTTGACATACAAGTACACAAGTTGATATTGACAAGAGAAATAAAGTTTATTTTTAAATTTTAGGTATATTTCATTGAAACATTAACTCTAGTCAGATATCACCCCTTTACTAAAAATTACTGCAAGAAAATAAAATAAATGTCAATTTGGAACAGCTGACAGAACTATGACTATGTGACTGTAAATATGTGTATGTATAGTACGTGCATATAGGTGCATCTGTGTGTCTGTGTTTTTATGTGTGTTTATGTGTAAATGTATCTGTTTCTGTGTATGTGTGAATATTTGACTGTAATTATGTGTATGCCTTTATATGTGTATCTGTGTGTGTGTGACAATGTGATTGTATGTGTGTATATGAATCTTTGTGTATGTGTTTGTATCTGTGTGTGGTGTGTATCTTTGTGTATGTGTAACTAGGTGTGTATATCTGTGTGTTTTAGTATGTGTGTATGTATATATGTGTGTGTAGGTGTATTTGTTATCTACCCTATGGGGTCTAGGCACGTGTGATGGGCAGTCTCGTAGTAAAGGCTTTACTACACTCTTGAGTTCTCCGCCATTCACTCCGACATAATCATGTGCGCAATGCACATCAATAAATTCTCTAATTAACTTTAATTAATTTCTGACTCGAGCTCCCAGCGCAAACCCTTTAAACAACACAATGCAATTTAAGTGAAAAAAAAACTTATTATGTCACAAGAAACAAAATGCCAGGAGCTTACAAAACAATGGAAGAATAAAAATAACATGCAAATGAACTAATTCCCTATCTTGGCTAGTTATCTAGGGTGTCCCGTTAATACTAACTATTCTCGTTAATACTAATCCAGATACCTAGTGAGTCACTTAATCTATTTTGAACTACATCACTCGTGCCACTACACGCTCACTCACTCCAAGTAGCTCCGACTCTTGTGACCAGAGCAACTTTTCCACTACGCTGCCAAGAGCTGATCGTGAGTTCACAGGGACAGAGGTCACGCTTCTTTTACACTCAGGTTGATATAAGTAGGGCAAACACCTACTTGGCCGGTCCCTACCCCACGTCTCTTGTCTGACTGGAGACACACGTGGTGGCGAAGACTTGACATGACAAGTCCTCTTCTTGATGCTCACCCTCCAAGAGTCAAGTAGCGAAACGCCTCGAGTTTGGGTCCCAAACCAACATTAAAACGCTGGCTTGAGCCACATGCACCTGATTGGTCAGTCATACCACATGACATACCACTACGTCCAATCACGCATCACCGCTACGTTCGTTGCTGTGTCCATGCATATGGTGATTGGGAACGGTGATGAGGATGATGACATACTTTTGTGAAACGTTACATTTTTAATGGGGTTTTACTGGTGCAAGCATTGTTTAAGTTTTCGAATGCAAAGAACCTGATTTCAGAGGATATATTTGTAGTGTCCATGACATATCATTTGTCTGTACATTTGAGCTGAGAGAGGTGTCAAGATTCGTTTTTTTTTTTTTTAATGAATTCCTCCATGTACTGAAAAGATATTTTTGTTGAAATACTCAGAATCAAGCATATCTTTTCTAACCTACAGCAACATGATTACGGTACTTATTATGTTTCAGGTTCAAAAGATCTGCTCAAAACTAAAAATAAGAACCAATGAATTACAGATTGACTTAAGTATACTTTGTGGAGTAATGTTGTCCTTTAACTCACCTGGTCTGCAGCTTTGTCCCTTCATTCGTTTTTGTATCTAGTTATGATCTTTATTATATGTAGATGTATAGCACATACTCACACTCGTAAGGAGCATGTTCGTAGCGCTTCAGTTACGAGACATGGACAGCATTTGAAGGACAGAAGAACAAACAATCCAGCTCGTATCGCCCGCAAGTATGGCATGTCGCATCCCAAGGGCAAAATAAGGAAATCTGGCCATACCAGAACCGGGTAGAAATTAAAGTCAAGTTGCATTTATGAAACAGGTCAAGTAGCCGTTCTCTACAAGGGACTGGGGAAAATGCAGCGTTTGTAATGGAGGCGAAGCTAATTTAGAAAACAAAGACGAGAATAAATTAGATTTTACTGACATGCATCACACTTCGAACATTTCTCTACTTTCATCTCGAGGCTCGAACATCTTGCTGTGATTAGGACTAATTGCATGTCTGTGATTTTCTTCATAATCGTAGGTAAACACCTTTTACTACTTCCTCTCTAAGGAAGACTATTGAATCGTTCTTCTGTATCTTTTATACTATTGACTGAGAAAACCCATGTGTCGCAAAGAAAAGTTAAGGACAGAAGAGAGTATCATAAGAGAAATAGCATCTAACTGCACATTAGACACCGTCTGAATTAACAGTTGTTTGCATTAGCAATCACAGTAAATTATAAAGAGGCCATGTGATATATAAGTTATAAATTATTGCATTATCTTCAATCTGAGCCAACGGACATTAGTGCGGTATTAGCACATCTTTGGGATCGGGTTCAACTTCCGCAAACAACAGATGAATTGTGGGTGGCTGACCCCTCCTGTTCTAATAAACTTCACAATTTTCGTCACAGTGTTCACAACATGGTTCATATCTAATACAGTTTTTGCTCAACACTACTAGATGTATAAGGCAATGAAAAAAGGTGACTTTGTAGTCGGGATATATTTCATGTTTTGCTGAATTCTGGTCAGAAGACCAACATTCCTGCAGTGGAACACAATCCACATAATGTTTGACCCTGACCGCTGGAACAGTTATTTTAGAAGCATTATTTAATTACATGATGAAATAAAAGCGACACCTGGGGGCCAAACATGCTGCCTGACCTAGTTCACTCGCCACGCACAGGTGTGCGACTCATTGTTGTAACCACAGTAGAAGTCTGAAGTTGTAATTATGTACATAAAGAACGAATACGTAAGGGAGAAAACACTGGAACCTTTAGAAATTGTTCCACTATGGATTACTTCCCTTTAAATCGCGAAAAGTTCAACCAGTTAGGTAATTCGTTATGTCTGAAGTAGGCGAAGTGAAATGTACAATTTAGGTTTATATCGCCTTTATCTACTGATTGTTGAAAATATCGAAAATCGTTCAGGCTGGTCTTTAATTTACGCTTTTGCTCCTGAAGAAATAAAAGTTATTTCTGTAAAGTTTTAATTTTTTAATTCCATTCGGGAAGATTTAGGTATGTTGGATTCTCTTTTTTCTTCTCAAGGTTTTTGGTCCAGGGAAAACGAAGGAGGAAAGAAAAGAACCAGTCCATGTAGTGTGATTTTGATAGTCGTAGACATCTTGCGATTTGTTCAAAGAATGCGCGTCTGTCGGTATCAATCATATCCCCTCTATAAACAGTGTATGTGTGTGAAAAGGGAGTTTGTGAGCTCTGAATCAAGAAATAAAGGCTTTTTAATGTTGTAAAAATATTTTTATTTACATATTTCAAGTTAACTTTTTTCATCAAAAACGTTCTTACAGATAAAATGTTCGTATTGGTCTGTTCCAGTGTAGACAACAACATTGGTAAGAAAGGTAAATTCTGATTGTCGCGTGCCTTAAACGTAAAAACGAATGAACAGATTGTTTGATATTTTAAAACAAATAATGAAAATATATCTTTGCGGATGACATCAGCTTGTTGTCCAACAAAGAACAACACACACAGACAAAACTCACTCGGCTCACAGAAGAAGCAGAAATGACTGGCCTGACCATCAACATCAAGAAGACGGAGGTCATGCGGGTCAACAACAAGCAAGAAGCCCCACTACAACTACATGGAGAATGTATTACAGAGTCTGACCGTTTCACCTACCTTGGCAGCATAGTCAGCAAAGATGGAGGTACAGATGAAGATGGAAGAAGCCGAATAAACAAAGCCAGGCTTGCATTCCACACCCTAAGACCTATCTGGAACTCCAAGGCTTTGTCTCTACACACCAAGATCCGCATCTTTATCAGAAATGTAAAGTCAGTCCTTCTGTATGGATCTGAGACATGGCGAGTGATAAACACCATCACTAACAAGATACAGACATTCGTCAACAGATGTCTGCGTCACATCCTCAACATCAGATGACATCAGATGGCCAGAGGAGATCTCCACTACAGACCTGTGGGAGAGAACCAACCAAAATCCTTCCAGCCAAGACATCAAGAAAAGGAAGTGAGGCGGGAAATGGGTTAAATGCTTATCTTGCTCACAAGTTAGTTCAAAGAGTATGTAAAGCTTTTGTAAAATAAAAAAATAAATTCAACTTTCTTCGAATCATTACAAGATTATAGTTATTTAAACGCTAGCAAAAATAGTCATTCATTTCCTCTGACATAAAAAGTAGGTCCGCTGCTATGGAAACTTCATCTGAAAGCTGAACAGCAAGTGGTTCGTCTCTCACTCACTCTATAACAAAAACAATACAAAATATTCATCTAGTGTCGGTTCTCCATTTGGTGAAAAACTCAGAATTTTAGTAAAATTCGTGAAATGGAAACATTGTGATCTGATTATAGATTTACAATAAAAAGAGAATTTACTGTCAGAACTCTTTTTAAATTAAGGATGTTTTTATTTTGATACTGCAAAAATCGTTGTTTTCCCATATGCATCTTTCTTAAGAATCTAATCTTCCGTTGGCAAAATTCAGTTAAATTCTGGTATATATTTCCTTTACAAAAAAGGAAGGTGGGTGACATTTGCTTTCAAAATGGTCGTATTTCTTATTTAATTAAATCTCACTAAATGGTTTGCTTCCTAAACCTACCTGTTTTGTGATGGAATGAAAATTTTCATAAACATTTTCTTCTTCATAGCCCAGATTGGAATAGCAATCACTAGGTGCGGTTGCTTGCTCCCTATTTGCTAAGGAAGGAAGTAGCTTCCCATTGGTGGATGTCAAAGGTTGTTGGCAGCTGCTCTCATCTGCACAAAATATCACTAGGACTGGGAACAGTTGCACTTCTACATGTACACAAATTTATTTGCAGTAAAGAAGGAAACTCAAACCATGAGATGCTGTCGACTAGACTTTGCTGACAGATGAGACAATAACACATGATAAGTTTAAACAGGATAAGTGAAAACCAAGACATCAAAAGAACAGGAGGACAAATAACATTTCTCTAGATTCATGTATTTTAATTTATAAAATTTATTAAATCTGACTACACTGGATACTTTGTGGACCTACCTGTAACGTGGATAGAACCAAAATTTGCATAACAAGGCTCTTCTACAGATGCCGCATCTACATACACTTCATTGGCAGTGAACGCTTGTTGGTCCATTACGATTTGAGGAACGAGGTTGTTTTTTGTGAATGTCTTGGGCTGTACACAGTTCCTCCCACCTGCACAAATTATCATCCAAGAAGAGCCACATGCACAATAGTCACACATCTAATAATAATCTAAGACTTGATGCTACGGTCTTTAAGGACAAGTTTAACACCACAAAAAACTAAAATATTTTATACAATTTATATCGCAGCTTCCAATACCTGTGTTGGTAGGACTGTAGGGAAGTGAAGCTATAATGTGTTCTTGATAAGTTTTGACATAAATGATAGTTCAAAATGTCTACGTAAGCAGCTCAATGACTCGACACACACAATCAGCAGGTATGGAGGCAGGTACATTGTCAGCTTCTAGTTTGCCCTCCTCCTTAGACCCACCAACACCGGTCGGAAATCCAGGGCTTGACTAATGAAGGTATATGCAATGTTCTTCCACCCTCACCTTCTTGTCGACCAGATAAAATTATAAACAGGACAAGAATCCTCTTTGGACTGTTAGACTTGTTTTGACAAGCACGAATAGTTGTCTTGTTGTTGCCTATGTGCCTACCTGCGTCATTAGAGTTGTCTCCACTTTTACCGGGTCGAGCCATGCAGTAAATATTGTCAACAACATCAAAGGCCGAACTATACACGGCGGACGGTGGCTCCAGTGGGATATCAGGCGTGGTCCCTCTTCGTGTATAAGCCACATCATGTGTGCAATTGCTTTTACCTGCACATTGCAGCATTCAAAAGAATTAGGATCCACCGTCGTTGCTCTGAGGACACAAGTCATACAGACACGTTGATCATCATCTTTTTTTGTTACTAGTTTTTAAGCCACCATAATCGATTAAAAGAACTCAAAACTGAAATTGGTACTTCTTAGTTTTCATTATATTCTCTTACGGGTTCCCTTTACCATTCTTGTGTCTTTGCTGACAATAAAAGAGAAAACAACTCAGATCACAAGTCAGTTTTCTGCACCATCACATCAAATTTCGAGTTCTAGAATTAGAGTTCAAAGGTGCGATTCCAGCTGATTGGGTGGATTCCCCATAAATATACAACAGCATCTGTTGCTGTTATTCATATTTATTCAAAATTCTATTAACACCAATGGAACATTTTTCGTCTCACTGTATCTTTTTGACTAACCCTGTATATGTTGTAAGCAATTACAGAACAATCGCAAAAGCAGTTTTATTTTACGGTAATTCATAATTTTTAACGTAATAGAAATTATTTATATTATTATTTTTATCTTTACACCTAATTTTTGTTTTGAATATCTTTCTTTTCTTTAAATTTCCTTTTTAAGTTTGTTTTCTCGAGGCGTTTATATCTAAGGCTGGTGTCTAAGACAGCTTTGGGGTCTGGGTGAGGATGTGTATTTGCGAATGAATACAGTATATACAGAAGTAAAATGTGGTAAAAACTAAAGGGAAAAGTGTTCTTTGAACACTTGGTGGCTCACGTCTTAGCTTGAACACAACGACGAGTACGACAACGACAGTAACTACTAAAACACCACCCACAACGCAGACAACAATGATGATCACAGACTTGGTGGTGGCAGATTTTACTCCTGAAAAAAGAAAAACAGAGACATTGTATAGTGTGTACACAATGTTACAATCCTTCTGATAAACGATTAGTGAAAGCTTGCATATTGTTTGGGTTGTTTTTAAATATTTCTCCCTCTGTTGCTCTCTCTGATCATCCCCGTGTTGCTTCTAAAGCAAGATCTTTTTACTTATTTTTTATGGTTTCGGAATATCTTTGCCATTAGTCTTAAGATGTTCCTCGTTTTCTCTCTTTCGTTTTCATGCTCTTTAAATTAAAAGAGAAGACAGGCGATATGACAGTCTCTATTCCTCTCTCTCTGTAAGCTACGCGGATTGCGTGTGGTTTGCTTCTAGTTAATGTTTTATATACGTTTTTGTAGAAGTCTCGTAAAAATCAAACCAAAATAATGCTAGTTGCCTTTTTCAAGCTGTTTCTCAATGGGACGTAGTTAATACCTACAAACCTATTGCTCGTTAACCCTAGTTCAAGGGTTATGAAATGGTCATTAACGCTGATCATGAGGTTAGGGAGGTTGTTCGAGTTGTTACATTTGTTCTTAATGCTGCATCAAATGTATCCAGGTATTCAATGTATAGGTAATGGTGTCTAAAGCAACAAGCGTATACTGACTATATTTTCTTATTGTCAACATACTGCGTATAGTAAAATGTGTCCGGGTATTGCTTTCTCACTGGAGACATTTTAGGTAATCATTAGGAAAATTCTCTGCAAGAAACATTTCGCAAAATGAGGACTGACAGAGACTTAGCTAATGGTTACCTGATAATTTGCTGTGCTCACCTGTAGAGCTCGATGTGACCAAATCACGTGATGTCGGTGTACTGTCTGTAGTTGTGTCATCGCTGCTTGCAGTAGCTTGATGAAAAATACATTAGAAATACAACGAAAGATTTCATTGGCTGTAGAAAACAATGTATTGTTGCCATTTAATTTTATAACATTAATATTATACCGTCGACGACCTCATTTCTCTTTTATTGGTGTTCTGTGTAAACATCCAATCAGCGTTTGGAAATTTGTGAGTAGCTCGGGGAATCGGACAACAGGGATTGCCACCCTCGTCTATACCTACAGTGTGTGCATGTGTGACCCTGACAGTCTTATTAAACAGAATATTCGGTGAAAGAACGGTAGTTGGTAGTTGTTTCTAGCTTATTTCTTCAGAAACAGTATGTAAAAGTATTTCTAGACAGGAATGGGTACAAACAGTAAATACTGAAAGTACACCAGTCCTGCCACACGTGTGTTAGTCATCGTGTCTCTGGTGATGGTGTGAGGCGTGTGTCGCCTTTTACCAATAGGATTTCTCGGAAAGACCATCTGTACAAGCTGTCTATAAAAATGTGTGAAACTCTTTATGATTGCGTGGACTAAAGTTTGACAGAGAGAGTGGCTCAGTAGGTTTAAAGACACACGAGCCGCTGATGACGACAAAAGTGTCCGATGTATGTATATAGGAACCACGCAGCTTCCCTTGCTAACTTTCTCCAAGCGTAGTATTTATGTCCGACTGTACACAGCAGTAATATTATACTATAGGAGGCTGTTTTCTAGCTCGGGATGAAATTATTTTTTCTATATTTTCTATGAATGTACTACGGAATGCAGCTGATTAAAGGAGAGTCATTTAGTTTTTTAGACACAAAAACTCGATGACACACTCTGCTTTCTCTTTGTTTCACTTGTGGCTACACCGGTTTTTTTCTTTAGCTTTTAGGTTTTTGCGAAACGGAAAAGCGGAAATTGTTTTATTTTTACATGCCTGTTGTTTTATATATTGTTTGCAACAATTTAACCACCGCAAACAGTGTTGTATAGCAATACAACGACTGTATCCTCCGAGGCCTCCTGCGTACAATAGTATTCTAAACTTTAGACACATAAACGAGGGACATTTCTGCCTTTATGGGTAAATGGTTTCAAATTATCTACATCTGTTTGCCAAAGTAGATATTGGTCACCTACTGGACTCTGTGCCATCAGTAAGACATTTACTTCTGTTGCCAGGAGTGGGTATACAGATGTAGCTACAGCCACCGTTGTTTCCACATCCGTTTGGCCCTGTGACAATGTACACAATGTGAAAATCTAAATTATTTAAAATAGCAGTTTACTGACTGACTTTTGAATAATAAGGATAACAGCTTACATCGATACTCACATCTGAGCTTTTTACAATATTGCATTAAGGCGTATTTACTTTTATATGGTATTTCCATACAAAATTATTGATGTCTATTCTAAAAAGTTAAGACCGCCCTCGTACCTTTGTCTTCTGTTTCCTCTGCGTAGACATGTACACCATTGAATCGTCCTCTATACCAAGTAACATCATCTTGTTTTGTACCGTTTGCTCCATAGCGATGAATTACTGACCAATTTTTATTTGAAAATCCGTAACTGGAAACGTAAAATGAAAATGAATTGCTATAAAAACACTCTAACGAGCGCACATACACAGTATTTCGATTCTGCTATTTTAAACGATTGAAAAATACAGATGGAAATAATTTGTAGCAACAAATAGAACTTTTACTCTCAAAGAGTTACATCCTTTACTAACTGACTATATACAATTTTGAGAGTTAACAAAATGCCTCCAGTAATTGAATTAGATTATTAGTACTGATAGAAAGTTTTCGACTTAAAGTGAGTTTACAAGGTGACATGTAAGTAAAATGCGTAAAAATCTACCGACTGCCAGTCTGAAATGAAGAGTTGGTTCTGATAGATGTCCATGTCGTAGAAGAGTGAACCCTTTACAGTTAGAATCACCGAAGTGCTTGTGCCTTTCAAATCCACCCAGCCTACCTTCTGCGTGCCTCCATCTGCCCAGTACAGTCTGCCAACTGCACACGCACGTCACCAACATATATATATACACACACTCGGGCACGCTTATGTACGCATGCGTGTACTCACAAAGATAACAGACAGTCAATACTTTCTACATATTGGAAGAAATACACAATGCAAATACTCACAAGCAAGCAACAATTCTCCAGATATAATGATATGATAACAAAGAAGAAAGGGAAAAATGACTAAGAAAAAAAATAAAAGGATGAAGAAACAGATGAGGGAGAATCTCACCGACTGTGTCGAGAGCGATGGCGTTCGGTTGGTTGAGATACTCGCCCCCTGAGACCAGAGTCTGACGTCCTGTACCGTCATAGTTGGCTCGCTCTATGGTAGGTGTGGCGCCACGGTCACTCCAGTACATTACCCTAGTTTGGTGTTTTCACCCAAACAAATGAAAGGTTAATATTTAAACATTCATTTATACTGACTGCAGTAATAACTAGCATTATACAATTAAACTATAAAGTGTTGCAAAATAGGTGTTTGTGCGCGTGTGTGTTTGTGTTTATACCTGTGCAAAACCGTACTTTTTTACCTTAAAACTGTTCATGAATACTTCTTTTGTGAACATGCAAAGAGAGTACGTCTGTTTTATTATTTGTTGTTGTTGTTGTTGTTGTTGTTGTTGTTGTTGTTGTTGTTGTTTGTTGTTGTTGTTGTTGTTGTTGTTGTTGTTGTTGTTGGCTGAGACAAATTGTACAACATAGGCAGAAAAAACATCCTTGGTTAACAGAATTATTCTTTAGATCTTTGTTACTTAAAGAAGGCCAATAACAAAAATGGAAATCGCAACAGCAAAGAATGTATCAATTGCAAAATACTGAAAAGTGACATCAGGATGAGGGTAGATAAGTAAAGATCGAGGAGCAACGCTGTAATATAGACAAGGGAGTAACACCAAAGTAACGTCACCTGCTGTAGACCTTAACCATTATAGGTCAGCACAAAATATAATTTCTCAAAGATAACAATGATCATCGGAAAAAAACCACAAATAGATGCTTTACGAAGATTTAAAAAAACTGCAGGTATTCATATTATGGTTCATTATAGACTATACCCTCCTTATCCCTAAAGCGACACCTATCCACCAGCAGACCTACTAGTCCTATGGGGAGAGGCCAAGACTGATCTACGAAATGTACAGGCAAAGGTCATCTGGTGTTGGTGGCTGAGCTTCTCAAGATAAGTGTTGAAGAAACAATCAATGCCATTATTGCCTTTTAAGAAATAATTTAGGGAACCAAAGAAATTGTACAGTCACTGGCATGTACCCCTTTCAAAGAAAGAAACAGCTAATACTTCCCAAACTACAAGACCATAAGGTTAATAGTCCATCCCAGCAATGCTGTATAATCAGCAATAGTCATGACGAATTCGAGGGAATACTAGAAAAAGAGCAGGTTAGTGACAGGAAAGGCTTGAATAGATGTTCATTACTTTCATCCTGAGAGAGAAACATATATAACATCATAAACTTCTACATTAAACAGTATTGAACAAGTGGGTAGAGATATGTGACGCGCAATTTCACTATCAAAAAGCCCCTTCTTCAAGTTATTAAAGAATTGTACAATCGCTCAAAGATGGCAGTCCTCAACAGCTGACTGGGTGAGGTAATTTTGTTACTTCCAGGATGTGCATTCTTTATTAACACAATTTCCAAAATTTGATATTTATTTACCCATTGTGTTTGTCAAGTTCAATGTCTTTCGGCATGTCAAGCGAGGAGTTGATGACTATTCGATGAGTGTTGCTGTACATGGTGATCATGCCGATGACTTTATTGCCTGCGTCTGTGTAGAAGATGAGCCTGGACAGTGCGTCTACACACAGACCGTCTGGTACAGAGGCTGGAAAATATTATTTGTACTTTTAATTATTTAAAAGTTATTGTAAGTTTATCTTTTTGTTACTTGTTTATGCTTTTCCCATCATCATCATCATCATGACTACTTAGGCAATTATTTGATGAGTCTGATCAAAAGATCATTCTAAAAAGAACTTCTTGTAAATCTTTATACAAACAACCTCGAAAAGAAACTAATATTTGAAAAAAAACATGTTTAAATAATGTCAAATTAAAAGTAAAACGTTGTCTCTCTGGACGAGTCAAGGGAAACTAGGATCACCATATAAGGTCGTGAATCGTAACGGATATGCTGCCAACGTTCAGAGAAGTAAGCCAAGGCGGTTATAGAAATAAAAAGCAATGCCACGGTTATCATTAAGCGAATAAATTCTTTATAAATGAATAATGTTCAGCTTGTAATCATCTTAAACGAAAGAAAACATAATTAGAGAGCAATCTTGATTTATATATATATATTTATTATTTATTTTGAACGACGCGAGTTACCGGAGCTCAAATTGCGATCAAGACGAACGTCGCTGCCATCAATACTCGCTGATCTGATCGTCTTCTCTGCTCTGTCAGTCCAGTAGATGCGACTCTCCTGTTGGTCGTAGTCAATCGCATCAGGGTCTTGCAGTCCAGGGGTAGAGATGCTAATCCAGCTAAATATGTCGAGTTCCCGGCGGAAAATGTTCGGAGGTTCAGATGCAGTGAAAAGCAAGAACTTCTGAGGGATTACATCTGTAGATAATAATCGTCTACATACATTTAAAGACATTAACAAAGATAAAGTCGAGCTACATAAGGAAATAACAACAACCTGTAATCTCTTTGATGTAAGCTGACTACAGCTCCATACATTTTACATATTGCGAAAAAAACAAGAACAGACAACCTACATGACGTAAAGGCTTCACGTCCTTGTGCACTTGTCTGCATCCTTCACTCCCTCCCCCCACTGCGCGTATCCACGGTTTTTGTTCACATGTCACAAAAAATATGAACAGGGGAAGGAAAATCTTGGCTGGCTACAGTTGATTTCATAAGAAGTGTTTTGCTGAAGAACAATTTTTCTCTCCAATTTGGGTATGAAAGAATGTGTTCGTGTGTCTCTTTGTCTGTACCTGTCTTTGTGTGGTTTAATTAGTTTTAACCCTGATCTAAACAGTTTTTGTTTCAGAAACAATAAAACTTAATCTTTATTACGTTTATTGCCATTCAAGGTGGTAGATTTTAGACAAAATAAGATGTGGCGATCATCCAGAAATCAAGTTTTACATGATCTACAGATTGTTGACTCCCTTCTTGAGAGTAGAAACGTGTTTTCAATAAACATTTTTCTAAGCTAAATTTTATGTTTTTAACATGTTCACCAGATGGCTGTTTATCGATACTTGGCTGTTATACGCTTCCATTAGATATAAAATATTACGAAAGGCAAGTGTTTCTGACCTGTGGCATATTTTGCCTGAAAACCAGCCCCGGGTCGTGAAGAATCAGAATGGAATTTCATCCACATGGTGTTTGACGATGATCGTTGTTGATGCATTGTTGTGTTGCAGTAGTGACCCATATACGGTGACGTATCAAGTCCGCCATCTCTAATCTTGGTGAGAAGAAAAATGTATTCTGTCAAAGTATACACTAGACACTTACTGCCATCCTCTCACTAAAGATGTTTTGTGGGGGCGGGGGAATGGGAAATTAATTTTTTTATATAATTAGATAAAGCGCCGTTCAAATTTGTTTAAACTACTGCACATCTCTTTCCAAAATTTACTCATACACATACTAACATGCACAGAAGGAGGTCAATCCCTTAAGGTACGAAAATCCTTTCACAAATCTTTCTTTTTTTTTTAATCATTTTCATGGAAAGGAAACTGAACGAGTTGGCGGACGGTAGCCCAACAAACACTATGGTACTTGTCTTCTTTTTTATATCAGAGTTCCTAACTTGATAACGATGGCATCAAAGAGGATTGCCTTAGAAAGAGACTTTAATAAAAGACTTGTAATCGCTAAACGGTTAATAACATTATTTGTGTGTCTTAATGCATGTCTGTGAAATAGCCTAATGAGTTTGTTGTTGACTGATTTTCTGATTTCTGCAATTATGTTTTGTGTATGTTAGTGGATAGACTTGCATACGATATGCGTTTACACTGTGGAGTTCTAAGCGGGTAGAGAACACGGATGGTATGTTAATTAGGCGTGACGTCACTATGTGACCTCGCTATATCAAGGCTAACATTTGTAGGCGTGTATCTCGAGAACGACCTAACTTAGACTTTAAGAGAATAAGTGTCTTTAGCCATTCTTTTCGTTTGTCTCTATCTGTTTGGGGAAAATGGACCATCTAACTGGTAAAGTGCTAGAAAATGCCATAAAGACACACTTTATAGAGTCCATTAAGGACTTACTGTGAAATCAACTATCGACTAAAACCTCGAAAAGCTTCAGCTTTGAATTCTACTCATACCTGCAAATAGTCGTGGTCACAATTCTCCGTGTCATCAGCGAGCGCAAAATGGAGAAATGTCAGGGTTATGCGATATCCTGTTGCTGCTTTGATAATGTAAACACAGTCCTGGTTGGGCGGGTACTGACTCGGGTACCATGGAGACGTAATGGAGCCGGATGGAGCATTGTATACACCGCCACAAGCTACAAGACAAACAAAGTTGAGACGCCGAATGCATTCTTTACCAAATCTCATGTATTGCCCTATAGAAGATAATAATCAAAAGACCTTTCAGTTTGTTTAATTCATGATTTATTTAATTGAAAGTATACTAAGTGTTTGATAAGAAATAACATGTATTAAGTGTGTTGTTACTTTAAAGAATATTTTACTTTTCTGAGAAACTAATGTTTATTGAAGCAAAGATTGCGCTGCCAAGTGTGTTTAGTGTGTGGGTGGGTCGATGGTGCAGCAAACGCATTAAATAATAATTGGTAACAAAATCAATCACTTACTTATAAGGACTAAGGATTATGTTATATTGTGTATCATAATGTCTCTCTGTATAAACAATTACGTTTCGATTACCTTGCACTCGCTGGTGAACTCCAAATGCAATAAAAACCAAAACAAGTGGCGTGATCATTGGGTTCGCTGTAATAAACAAAGTCTGATTGACCTCTCCATGTTCATTTGGTCAAAGATTTAGAATAGATATAGTGTTTTTTGAATTTTAAATACTTTGAAGCATAGATACCATTCGTGTAATTTTCTCTCTACTAAGCGAAAATTTAGTTTTCTTTCTCAGAAATTTGAAATGTCAAACTAAGACAGTGAATGCCTGATCCCGCTGTTTGGATAAGACAATAGGGTTATTCAAGTAAATACTGGCTTTAAATGCCAAATCTAGCCCGTACCTTAATATGTAGTTGATGCTTAAGGACAAGCGTGTTGCGTCCGGTTATAGAGTGGTTTATAAGTATGGCTGTCAGACAGGTTATATATTCATCACACGCTTTTAATTTTTTCCTCGGACTAAATGGACCTGAATAAACTTTTGGGGCTGCTGATAACATGGATTAAACAATAATTAAGTTAATTTACGCTCTATCCTTGATGGTGACGATGACGCCGATGACGCCGATGACGCTGATGACGCTGATGATGATGATGATGATGATGATGATGATGATGATGATGATGATGATGATGATGATGATGATGATGATGATGATGATGATGATGATGACGACGATGACGACGATGACGACGACGATGACAATGACGATGACGATGACGATGACGATGACGATGACGACGACGATGATGATGATGATGATGATGATGCACACTTACCACGAGATGCGATTTCTTCGACTTGCTTAAAGAATCTTCTCCTTTCAGGCAAGTCCACAGTATGATGTGGCTAAAGCTGTGACAGCAACATCAATCCTGGTTTTTTTTAAATTTCTTTTTGATTAAGATACAGAAGAGAAAAGAACGAATTTACCACCTCCATCCAAGAAGTCATGCGTTGTGAACATTCACAAAGTACAAAAGACATCACTTCCTCGTCTGACTGGAACACAGGCGATCTATTGGTGGAACAGACGAATTCTGACGTCACGGCTTCACAGACATTTGATTGGTTAAACATACCAGGATGTCAGTTCAAGACTGGGCGTTACCCACAGATACAAATCCTGTTGTCTTGTGACTGAGTCCATCATAAAGTATATAATATATACAAGTTATATGACATAACACGCGGGAGTGTCTCAAGCTTCCCCCCTCCCCTGACCAATGACTCGTCTGTGATGGGCTGACCGTACCCGTACCCATGATCGTACCCGTACCCGCACCTAGAAACCTTTGCTGTTTTTGCTCCTAACACCCTTTCCCATAATGCTAGTTCTTCTTCACACCCTTTCTTTTTTACTCTATCATGTTACCCTCCTGTCTTGTTCTTTGGTTCTTCTTTGTGTTTTATGTATTTGATTTTATTCTTCATTAGTACTGTTGGTTATTCTTTTATAGTTGAAATGTTATTTGTTTATTTTCCTGTCCCTTGTATGCTGTCCATGATTCGTTCTTGTTAAGAGCTCCCTAGGACTGCGAGTATGCACTTTACAAATTTTGAATTTATTATTATTATAAACTCTCACAACAACTTTAAGAGACTGATAGTGTTTATGCTTTGACTTCTGCTGTAATTATTTTATCTCATCATCTTTTGTTTTGCTTGACCTTTGTTCGCCTGCAGCACTCAGTCTGTTCGCTAGCTCAGGAAGTCCAAACTTCACAAACAGTCGTCACTAGGTTTCATTTGTGCTCGGTTCGCGATAAACACCAGTGAGCAGAAGTGTTTCCACTCATCGATTTGTGGCTGAACAATGTAGATAACACCGTGATGAGAGAATCTTCTGACTAAGCTTTGCAATTCCTGAAGAACACGTGTCTGAATGTGTGCAAAAAAAAAAAAAAAAAAAAGAAAGAAAAAAAGAATGATAATATCCGTATGAATTTCTTTTGCTTGATTTTCCCTGGATAATTGAATTGTATCTGTCTTGTGCTATAGTGTTTGTATCATTTTATTGCCTCTAAAATACTTGTCTGATGTCTATTAAAATCGTGTAACGCGATGGAAAGTATTCATTATAAACCCCGTACATTGTGTACAAACTTCATATTTACACTAAAGGTTCTAAAAAACTTTCACAAATCGATATTTTTAACAAGAAATGTATGTATATCAGTTTTAGAAAATAAACTTTGCTCATTTTCTTAGTCTTGTGCAAACAGGACACAACAACACCAACAACAAGAAAGAGAACTTAAAGAAGTGAACAACAAACATGATCTTTACGTCTTCTACTCATCTGATACAATACAGACACGATGTGAAAAGTAATCATTGAGACAACATGGTAAGTTTCATGAAACGATGACAATGAAACCATTCATCAAGAGTCATCTTCCAGAGAGAAACAGCTCACAATAAGAGATAATCTGGAAAATGACGAATACACACTGCAATATATTTGTTCCCCCTTGTAATATGGTTTTATGAAATAAACATTGTCAGTCTCAACTCCTTCTGTGTTATTTTTTGATGCTTAATTTCGATGTGATTTACATGATCTATTTAAAAGCAGCTAAAACTATGACTATCCATCGTTCTTTCTCTTGGCTTGTACATAGTACCGCCATCTCCTCCAAGTCAACAACACCCTGTGGGTCGCGAGCTCGTAGACACTGGGACCTGACTGTCATGGAAGGTCTTTGACCTCTGGTACCGTGTGGTGGAGACATGAGACAACACTTTAGTAACCCTGGGGAAGATATGAGGAGAAGCTTTCAAGCTTTACACAATATTTCGCTGGTGATGAGTAAGAGCTCATAAAACCTACACCAGACACCGTGTTGTCTTTACACAATATTTGTCTGTGGATGAATAAGGGTTAATACTTCCTACAAGAGACACCATGTTGTCTAGCTTCATATTGGGTTCTGACCACTTGACTACATGTCTCTCAGCTCCTAAAAACTAACGAGGCTGGCTTTTATCTCAGTCAAACCGATGTCGTATTAGAGAGTTGCTCTATTGGTTATTTCCTTTTCAAATCATTTTTTTTTGCTCTGTTAAATAAAATTGTGAAGCTCTCCGGTCGGTACAGGTCTCGTAAGCCGATGAGTTCTTCCGGCTTAGAGATTTTTCTCTCTGATTTCATTTCTGTTAAAATCCGTTTTGATACTTTGCTTACAATGACAGGGCGTTGGAAATAAAATGTTTGGTGCAATTTTATTTCTTTCTTTTTGAAATGTAAATAATGTATCTGAAACCTGCAACTTTTTAAACACTCGCATGAAATGTTTAAGCCATGTTTGTCTGTGTTTTTGTTTTATCCAGACTACAACTCCTTGCTTGCTGGCTGCCTTGTATACCTTCTTCACAAACTCCAGAAAGTACAGAAGTCCACTGCACGGCTGGTTCTTAGAGCGGGACACGTGACCACGCCCTCCCTTCGTTGTCTACACTGGCTTCCCATCCATTCTGGCATCCAGTATAAACTGTCCGTGCTTTGTTTTAATTTCTTCACTGGCACCTGCCCTGATTATTTCTCTGAACTGTTCATCCCTTACACTCCAGCGAGACAGCTCCGCTCCTCGTCTGATGATTGTCTCCTTACTCTTCCTGTCACCACCACCACAACATATGACCACAGGATAAAATTATTGATAAAGTTATTGTGCAGCCAAACAATGGAACTCTCTCCCTTTCCATATCCGCCACCTACCCCACTATTGAAAACGCACCCCTTCTGTAAACATTACTCCCAACAACCTTTCCCATAATGCTTGTCCTTTGTCACACATTCTTCCTTTTGCAAACATCATGTTACCCTCAGTTCTTGTTTTTGGGTTCCTCTTTGTGTTTTCTGTATTTGATTTTACTCTTCGTTTAGTGCGGTTGTTCATCCTCTTACATCTCATGTTATTTGCTTGTTTTCCTATTCCTCGTATGCTGTCCATTGTCGTAAACTCTAGGGTAGAAGCACGTGCAGATGGTCAGAGGTAATAATTTCCGCCGCCTCGGCCTATCACAGTCTCTATACCTCTACAAAATCACTCGACATTTACCGCGTGCACTTGTACTAAACTGTTTACTTAATTGTAATTACGCTTTTAATTAACTCGCTGAGCCTCCAGCATGCATCACCACAATAAACAACTCAAAGCAATTTAGTATATCAGAGAAAGTTATTAATCGTCGAGAGGATTATACAAACTATAAAATTATCAAGGAATAACAATAGAACAGGCAAGTTTGCAAACGATCTAATTCTCTATCTTGGCTAGTTGTCCAGATTGTTCCGCTTACACTAATTAGTCACGTGGCATACATACATTTGATTGGTCAGTCACATCACCTGACATAACACAACAACCAATCACACCACAGCTAGTGTGTGACGCAGTTCCCAGCCTTCCAGCAATACTCTACTAATTTAGTTGCCTGATTGTCTAATTAATGTTGTCTGACTGTCTGGCTTCTGTTCTAGCTCTCGTTGGGTCAACATTCCCCCTTCTCTGACATCATCAAGGCACGCATGTTTCGCTCGAAGGCTTGTCTGTTACGACGATAGCGCCCTCTGGCCACGTCTGTCCTACATCACGTGACCGTCAGGACGTGAATGGTCTAACTTGCTCACAAGTTAGTTCAGAGAGTAGCCAAAGCTTTTGTAAAATACAAAAATAAATTCGACTTTCGTCGGTTCATTACAAGATTATAGTTATTTAAACGCTAGAAAAAAATCATTTCCTCGGACATAAAAAGTAATCCCGTTGCTATAGAAACTTCATGTGAAAGTTTCAGAAGCTTTTGCTGTCGGTGAAGTCAGAACTTCAACTGAAAGCTGACGGCCAGTGGTTCTTCTCCTACTCTCTCACTCTACAACAAAAACAATACAAAATATTCATCTAGTGACGGATCTGCCTTTGGTCAAAAACTCACATTTTAAGTAAAACTAATGTGAAATTTAAAAGTTTCTCGCATAATTTCTGTAACATTGTGATCTGACATTAGCTTTAATATGAAAAACGAATTTACGTTTGGAACTTCTGTTTAATTATGGGTGTTTCTTCTTGATATCACAAAAGCCGTTGTACTCCAATGTACACCTATATTAAAATGAAATATTCGGTTTGCCCATTTTATTTTAATCCTGGTATATATTTCTTATACGAAAAAGGAAGATGAGTAACATTTGTTTTAAAAATGTCGTATTTCTTATATATCTCACTAACTTGCATACTTCATGAACCTACCTGTTTGTGACCGGAATGAAAATCATCATAATCATGTTCTTCTTTATTGCCCAGATTGGAATAACCATCACTAGGTGCGGTCGCGTGTTCCCTATTCACCATGTATGGAAGTAGCTTCCCTTGGGAAGATGTCACAGTTTGTTGACAGCTGCTCTCATCTGCACAAATCATTGTCCGAGAACATGTACCGTGAGATGCTGTCGACTAGACTTTGCTGACAGATGTGACAATATCACATGATAAGTTTAAACAGGATAAGTGAAAACCAGGACATCAGAAGAACAGGAGGACAAATAACATTTCTCTAGAAGTCTAGATCCATGTATTTTAATTTATAAAATTTATGACACCTAATTACACTGGCTACTTCGGGAACCTACCTGTAACGTGGCTAGAAACAAAATCGTCATAATCAGGTTCTTTTACAGATGCCGCATCTGCATACACTTCATTGAGAGTGAATGCTTGTTGGTCCCTTGGGATAGGAGGAACGAGGTTGTTTATTGTGAATATCTTAGGCTGTTCACAGTTCCTCTCACCTGCACAAATCATCATCCAAGAAGAGGTACATGCACAAGAGTCACACTTTTAATAATAATTTAAGATGATAGTCTATATACCCTGCTTGGTGTGACGATCTGTCAACTGCTCCACCCTGACACCCACAATGAGCAGGTATGGAGGCAGACAGTCAGCTACCAGTTCGCTCCCCTCCTTAGAGATATCAACTCCAGAAAGAAATCCAGGGCTTGACTAATGAAAGTAATAATCTTCCATCCTTACCCTCATCTCGACCAGATAAAATTATAATCAGGACACCAATCGTCTATGGACCTGTTAGACTTGTTTTGATAATCACGAATAGTTCTCTCGGTGGTCCTACCTGCTTCATTGCAGTTGTCTCCGCTTTTACCACGTCGAGATTTGCTGTAAATATTGTCAACAACATCAAAGGCCGTATGTGATATGGTGGGTGGTGGCTCCAGTGGGATATCAGGCTTGGTCCTTCTTCGTGAGGAAGCCCTATCTTGTTTGTAATCACTTTTACCTGCACATTGCAACATTCAAAAGAATTATTATCAACGGCCATCGCTCTGTGGACACAAGTCACACAGACACGTTGATCATCATCTTTCCATTGTTACTAGTTTTTTAAACAACTATAATTGTTGAAAAGAACTGCATACAGAAATTTGTCTTTCTTAGTTTTCATTATATTATTTTACACTTTATGTTTAACCCTTTGGGGTCATCGTCGTCGCAAAAGATAGAGCAGCGCAAAGCACACGTGGTGAAGTAAGTGTTTGACATTCAATCTTCTGTATCACCATCATCACACCGAATTTCATGTTAGAAAATTAAGACCTAAGGTTTAAAGGTATGATTCCAGCTAGTTGAATGGCTTGCCATAACTATACAATATTAACTGTTGCTGTCATTCATAGTCAAAATTATGTTAACACTAATTGGTTATTTTTTATTTTAAATATTGATATTTTGTAATAATTATGTATATATTTTGAGCAATTATAGGGTAATCACAAAGGCAGTTTTATTTTCTGGTTCGTTCATAATTATGAACAGAATCCACATTATTTATTTTTTTATTTTTATCTATGTACTTAATCTTTGTATTAATTATCTTTCTTTTCTTTACACTTACTTTTTTTTAATTTCGTTTCCTCGAGAAGTTTACTTCTAATGTTAGGGTCTGCATGAGTTTCTATGTTTGTGAATGAATACAGTATGTGCAGAAGTAAAAGGCGGTAAAAGCTGATGAGAAAAGTGTTTGTTCTTTGGACACTTGGTGGCTCACGTCTTAGTTTGACCACAACGACGAGTGCGACAACGACAGTAACTACAACAACACCAGCCATAACGCAGACAACAGTGATGATCACAGTGTTAGTCATGGCAGATTCGGCTCCTGAAAAACAAAACAAAAAAACATTGTATAGTGTGTATACAATGTTACAATCTTTCTGATAAATGATGAGTAAAAGCTTGCTAATTTGTGGCGTTCTCACTTTCTCTCCATCTGTTGCTCCCTCTGATAATGGATGTGTTACTTTTAAAGAGAGATTTTGTAACTAAAGTTCTTATCTTTTTGAAATAATTTTGCCGAAGTCTAAATTAAAATCAAACCAAAAAAATTGCTAGTTTTCGGGTTCAAGCTATTTATTAATTAATGGGTCGTAGGCAAGACCAGCAAACCTGTTGCTCGTTAACCAGAGTTCAAGGGTTATGAAACGGTTACTAACGCTTATCGGAAGAATGGAGAGGCTGGTCGAGTTGTGATATTCGTCTTAAATGCTGCACTAAATGTATCCACTGCCAGTCTTTGTCATCTAGCGATGTTTCACTCAGATCGTCGCGTATACCCTGCTATTTATAGAATGTGGAGGTACTAGGGAGAGGTACCTCAAGAAGGACACGACAATTCCCGGCACCAGAAGTAGTCGTACTAACCCTCCTATGAAGTAGTGATGTAGTTGATATATATATATAGGTAATAGTGTCTAAGGCAACAACCTTATACTGACTTTATTTTCTTACTGTCGTCGTATAGTGTATAGTAAATTGTGTATAAGTATTGTATTCTCACCCGAAAAGTTTTAAGTAATCATCAGGAAAATATTGGCTGTCCAGGAAACATTTTGCTAAAATGAGAACTGACACAGAATTAGCTAATGGTTACCTGGTAATTTGGTGGGTTCACCTGTAGAGCTCAATGTGACCAAATCACGTGATGTCGGTGTACTGTCTGTAGTTATGCCGTAGGTGCTTGCTGGGGATTGATGAAAAATAAATTATAAATACAGCGAAAGTTTTCATTGATTGGAGAAAAAATGTTTTGCTGTCATTCAATTTGATAACATCAGTTTTAAAATGTCGAAGACCTTATTTCGTTTTTATTGGTGTTCTATGTAAACATCAAATCGACGTTTGGAAGTTTGTGAGTAGCTCGGGGTATCGGACAACAGGGATTGCCGCCCTCGTCTATACCGACAGTGTGTGCATGTGTGACTCTGACAGTCTTCTTAGACAGAATATTCGGTGCGAGAACGTAGTTGGTAGATGTTTCTAGCTTGTTTCTTCACAAACAGTATATACAAGTATTTTGAGACAAACACGAGAATAAGCTCTCGAAGTTCACCAGTCCTGTCAGACGTGTGTTCGTCATCGTGTCTCTGGTGATGGTGTGAGGCGTGTGTCGCCTTTTACTGTCACTCGTAGGAAAGACTTTTTGTATAAGCTGTCAACAAGAGTATGTGAAACTATTTATGACTTAGTGGACTAAAGTTAGACAGAGAGAGTGGCTCAGTAGGCTCAAAGACACACGAGCGACTGACGACGACAAAAGTGTCTTATGTATGGACGTCAGTTTACATCATCGTTCTTATTGGAAGAGTAGGAGAGGTCTCACAGTACGATAAAAGTATTGTTAAAAAAACTTTATATGTATATATATATATATATTTGGATCGTTTTACCACATGAGACTGAAGCACTACAATCTTTAGAGAAAAAGAACAGATATGTGCATGTCATTAGCAAAAAACATGTTTCTCTATTAAAAATATGTATTCTGCGTCAACGTTATGAGTAGTTTTCATTTCTGAAATTTTGAATCAGGACAGAAAATATTGATCCCGCACTCTTCAGTGTCTCTCTGTTTTCTCTTTGTCTTACTTATGACCCCACTCCGTTGTTTTTTTTATAATTTTTATTCATTTTTTTTTTTTGGTTTTGTTTTTGCGAATCGAAAAACCAGAAATTGGTTTACTTTTACATGTCTATGTTTTATTTATTGTTGTGGCAATTTGACCACCGCAAAGTGTAATAGCATGCGATTAACATTTAACAAATAGTTTCATGATACAGTGACTATCCTCCAAGGCTCTTGCGTACAATAATAGTATTTATAAAAGTAACTTTAGACATATAGACGTGTGTAATTTCTGTATTTTTGGATGAATGGTTTTGAATTAGCAGAGCTGTTTGCCAAATATGTATTGGTCACCTACTGGACTCTGTGCCATCAGTAAGACATTTACTTCTGTTGCCAGGAGTCGGTATACAGATGTAACTACAGCCACCGTTGTTGTTTCCACATCCGTTTGGTCCTGTGATAAGAGACAAGGTACCCGAACTGAAAATATAAACAGCTAAAAATAATAGTTTTTTGCTTTGATTTTTTTTTCAAAATAAGGCTAAACGCTTACATCGATAGTCAAGTCCTAGCTTATTACAAGACTGTATTCAACATCTTTACCTGTGTGTGGAGTTTCCAGGTAAAACTATTGATGTCTACACTGAAAAGCATTTAATACCGCCCTCGTACCTTTATCTTCTGTTTCCTCTGCGTAGACACGGATATCATTGTATAGTCCTCTATATATCGAAACATCATTTTGTTTTGTCCCATTCGTTCCATAGCGATGTATTACTGACCAATTTCTATTAAAAGAGCTGTAAGTAGAACTGGAAAAAGAAAGTGGATTGGTATAAATAAACACTCACAAACACACATAACTACATGAGTAGACACACAGCATTTATCTTCTTCAATTTCAAACATCCGAAGAATAAAGATGGAAGGAATTTGTAACAGCAAATAGATGTATTTCACTTAAAGAGCTCCATGCTTTACTAACTGTGTATTTGGATTTCTGAGAGTTAATAAATTATGATTTCTGTAGTACTTTAATTATATTATTAGAACCATTAGTGAGAACTTTTCCGACTGACAGCAAGTTAAACGATTGTCATGTAAAGGAAATGCATGAAAATCTACCGACTGCCAGTCTGATATGAAGAGGTCGTTCTGATAGATGTCCATGCCGTGAAAGAGTGATCCCTGTTCAGTTAGAATCACTAAAATGTTCCTGGCTTTCAAGTCCACCCAGCCTACCTTCTGCGTGCCACCATCTGCCCAGTACAGTCTGCCACCTGCACGCATGCATGTACTCACAAAGATATACAGACAGTCAAAACCTCCTACCCATTGGATGAAATATACTACCGGGCAAATACTCACAATAACACGAATCTTCAGCTGTAATAAAATAACACAGAAGAAAGAAAAAAATGAGTAGGAAAGTACAGATGGACGAATGAAAGGACGATGAGAGAGAATCTCACTGTTGGTGTCGAGAGCGATGGCGTTGGGTTGGTTGAGATACTCGCCCCCTGAGACCAGAGTCTGACGTCCTGTACCGTCATAGTTGGCTCGCTCTATGGTAGGTGTGGCGCCACGGTCGCTCCAGTATATTACCCTAGGTTGGTGTTTTACCCCCAAAATGAAAGGTTTCTATTTAAACATTCACTTTATATTAAATTGTAGTTATAACTTATCATTATACATTTAAATTATAAAACAAAATGTTTGCAAAATATGTGTCCGCACGCGCGTGTGTTTGTTTGTGTTTATACCTGTGAAAACCGCACTTTTTTACTTTAATGAAACTTTGCAGAAATACTTCTTTTGTAAAAATGCAGAGAAAGAATATTTGGTTGATGTATTTAGCTCAGTTAAGCTAGGCAGCTTAGGCAGAAAAACAAACTTTCTTGGTCAACAGAAAATGTTCTAGATCTTTGTTACCAAAGAAAGGCCAGAAACAAAGAAAACGCAAAATATAACTATCTACAAAGTCAATAATAGTTAAAAGTAACATCAGCAATATAAAGGAGAGGGTAGATAAATAAAAATTGAAGAGCAAAGCATCACCTGCTGAAGACCTTAACCAACACAGATCAGCACAAAATGTAAGTTTTCAACGAAAACAATGATGACGAAAAAGACCAGAGTGAGCTGCTTTACGAAGATGAAAAACTGTAAGTACCTCTTCATATTACAGTTAATTATAGACTATAAAATCCTATCCTCTAAAGCGAGCAGACGACACTTAGACACCTGCAGACCCACTAGTCCTATGGGGAGAGGTGATGATCTACACAATCTACAAGCAGAGGTCATCTGGTACTGACAGCTGAGCGGCTCAAGATAATTGGTCAAGCAACAATCAATGCCATTATTGCTTTGTACTAAATAATAATTTGGGAAAGCAAAGAGGCTCAGTACAATGTCAGGGTCACTGGCCAGTTCCCCTTTTAAAGAAATAAACATCAAATAATTTATAAACAACAGGACAACAGGACCATAAGGTTAATAATCATCAGATTCAGCATGTCGTGTTTAAAGTAATCAACGCTCGCCTCAGCGACTTTGAGGAAGTGCTAGAAAACATTCCAGACTTAATAAAGCAAAGGCTTCAATAGATGTTCATTTGCTTCATTCTGAGGGAGAAACATCTACAACATCAACAATATCTTTATATTATACAGTATTGAACAAGTGGGTACACGCGCAAATTCAGTATCACAAAGCCCCTTCTTCAAACTATCAAAGCATTGTACAATTCCTTAAAGATCACACTACTCAACATCTAACAGGGTGAAGTCATTCAAACAACAGATTTCGTTCTTCAAGGATGTTCATTACCACCTGTTCTTGATAACACCATGCAAAAAAAAAAAAAAAACCTTCACAACCACTGTGTCCATCGGCATGATGATCCTCTGTAGACTGCACTTTGCAGAGGACTTTATCTGAGCCTGTGACTGTGAACGGTGTACGGCAGGTGAGACTGGGAATGAATTTGTAGATGCGTGATCGAATGACTTATGGAAAATCAAATAAGTACTATATATTTTGTAAATGGAATGCCAGTCGTTCACTAAAGGAGTGAAACATGAAGGTGCCGAGACATGCTGCTTGTTGGAGGGCGACTTTGCCACAAAACCTGGTAGGTTCAGTTTTTGTATTTGTAAAAATATCCCAATGTTCCAAACCTTTGAAGCTGCAATTCAAATGTACTAGAGCAGGGGTGGGCAATTAATTTTCCCAAGGGGCCGGATGAGAAACTGGGATGGTTCTAGAGGGCCGGACTAATATAGTTAACTCAGTTTTACCCAATACTGTATATATAGTATATTTACTGGTGGGCGGCCAGCGGGCGGGCCGGTCAGAGACAGGAGGCGGGCCGGATCCGGCCCCCGTGCCGGCGTTTGCCCAGGTCTGTACTAGAGTCTACCTACAATTGATATTTTCACCCAATTTCTAGTGTAGGCACAGTTTTGGAGTTAAGCGAAAGGTCGGTGCTCTCCTACACAAGGAACCGTTGGCACAGGAGCAACTGTTCGTGAAGGACGCGGAGTAAGTGCTTTTTCATGTCTTAGGTGGAACCCCACATCTGAGGAGAAAGAAATAATGTGTTTGTTTCCGTGTCTGTTTAAGTGTGTGCGTGGGTGCGTGTGTTTGCTTCAGCAACCTTTCCAAAGTCAGAAATCTGCGAGATATCGTGAGGTTATTGACGATCACTGTATGGCTTATAATAGTTCTTGTTTTCTTTTTTCAAAAAGGTCAGTAACCATGCGATCAATGATGTTTTGCTTTCTGTATTAAAACAATTTTGAAACTTTTTATGTTTTTACCCATTGTGCTTGTCAAGCTCGATGTCTTTTGGCTTCTCAATGGTAGAGTTGATGACTATTCGATGAGTGTTGCTGTACATGGTGATCATGCCGATGACTTTATTGCCTGCGTCTGTGTAGAAGATGAGCCTGGACAGAGCGTCTACACACAGGCCGTCTGGCACAGAGACTGGAAAATATTATAAGTATTTTTTATTATTTAAAAAAACCAAGTTCATCTTTTTTTAGTTTCTGTTCATGCTTCTCACATTATCATCATCATCGTCGTCTTTGTCATCATCATCATCATAGAGCCGATTATTTGTTAACCCTTATTTCATCGAATACTACAGTAGTAAAAGGGAATTCTAAAAATAACTTGTAGATCTTTACACAAACAACCTCCTAAACAAAAGTAACATTTGAAACAAAATGAATGTTTTACATAATGTCAAATTTAAGGAAAAACCGTTGTCTCTCTCGACATCAACTGAAACCGGGATCACCATATAAGGCTGGGACTTGTCACCTACATGTTCCCAACGAGAAGAGAAACAATCCAGGACGGTTATGCGAGAAATAAAAGACAATGCCATGCTTATCATTAAGCGAATAAGTTCTCATAAATGAGTAATGTTCAGCTTTTAAATATTTATATACAATTTATTTATTTTTGATTGACACGAGTTACCGGAGCTCAAATTTTGAACAAGGCGAACGTCGCTGCCATCAATATTGGCTGATCTGATCGTCTTCTCTGCTCTGTCAGTCCAGTAGATGCGACTCTCCTCTTGGTCGTAGTCAATGCCACCAGGGTCTTGCAGTCCACTGGGAGAGATGTTAATCCAGCTAAATATGTCGATTTCCCGTCGGAAAATGCTTGGAGGTTCAGATGCAGTTGAAAGGGTGAACTTTGGAGGGATTATCTCTGCAGATAATAATCGTCAAAATCTTTTTGAAGATATTAACAAAGATAAAGTCGAGCCATATATTTTACATATTGCGGCAAAAACAAGAACAGACAACTTACATGTCGTAAAGACTTCCTGTCCTTGTGCACGTGTCTGCATCCTTTCCTCCCCCCACTACTCGTGTCCGCCGTTTGTGTTCACAAGTCGCAAAGAATATGAACAACGGAAGGGAAATCCTGTTTGGCTACAGTTGACCTCATAAGAGATGTTTTGTGAGACACGTTCTTATCACTTATTGCTGAAGAGTGTGTATCTGTGTGTCTGTGTCTATGCGTGTGTTTGTTTGACTTAAATAGTTTTAATCCTGATGTAAATAGTTATTATGTAAGAAACGAAAACACTTTAATTTTCATTACTTTTATTCTTTACCGTTCAATCGTGATCGACTTCAGACAAAATAAGATATGGCGGTCATCTAGAAATCGAAGTTTTACATGGTCTACATACTGTTCCCTCCATTCTTGAGAAAAGGACTGTGTTTCCAATAAATAATTTGTTCTACGATGAATTTCTGTCTTGATTATTTAACAGATGCCTGTTTGTAGATACTTGGATGCTATACGTTTCCATTAGATATAAAATATGTCGAAGTGTTTTTTACCTGTGGTATAGTTTGCCTCAAAGCCAGCTCCGGATCGTGAAGAATCAGAATGGAATTTCATCCACATGGTGTTTGATGATGAGCGTCGTTGGAAAATTATTGTGTTGCAGAAGGTACCCATATACGGTGACGTATCAAGTCCGCCATCTGTAATCTTGGTGAGGAGAAAAAATACTCTGTCAAAGTATACAGTAGAAACTTACTGTCATCCTGTCACTAAAGATGCTTTGGGGAAGCTGGAGGAAGGGGAAAGGGATTTTTAAAATAAAATTGGATAAAGCGTCGTTCAAACGTTTTATACTAAAATCTCTTTTCAAGATTCACTCATGCGAATACTAGGATGCACAGAAAAAATTAAAACCCTTTATGTACAGAGATTCTTTGTCACAAACCTTTCCTTATTTTTTCAATCATTGGAATGGAAGGGAAACTGAACGGGCGGGGGACGCAAAGGGGCAAAACCTATCGTGTTGGTCTTCTTTTTTTATATCAGAGCTCCCAACTTGATAACTGCTTTATCAAAGAGCACTCCATTAAAAAGTGACTTTAATAAAAGACTTGTTATCGCTAATTGGATTTTGTGTTTCATAATGCAGTCTGTGAAATAGGCTAATGAGTTTGTGGGGAAATAAGTTTTAGTTTGATTTTATATTGATTTCTGAAATTAGGATTTTTGTTGACGTTAGTAGGTACAGACTTGCATACGATGTACGTTTACACTGTGGAGGTCTAAGTGAGTAGAGAGGACCAATAGTATGTTAATTAGGCGTGACGTCACGATTTGGCCTCGCTATATCAAGGCTAGCATTCTTAGGCGTGTATCTCGAGAACGAAAGGGACGTTAAGGGAATAATTAGCTTTAACCATAGGTTTGTTTGTTGTTTTTTTTTTTGTTGTTTTTTTTTTTTTTTGTCTGTATCTGTCTGGGTAAAAGTGGACTATCTAAATGGTAACGTGTAAGAAAATGCGATAAAAACACACCTTATGGAGTCGTTTAAGGACTGTGGACTCAACTGTCGACTAAAACCTTTAAATCTGTAAACATTTAAACTCATACTTGCAAATAGTCGTGGTCGCAATATTCCGTATCATCTGCGAGTTCAAAATGGAGAAATGTCAGGGTTATGCAATATCCTGTTGCTGCCTTGATTATGTAAACACAGTCCTGATCATCCGGGTACGAGCTCGGGTACAATGGAGACGTAATGGAACCGGATAAACAATTATATACACCACCACAAGCTAGAAGGCAAATATAAATTTAAGACGTTTTAGGGATTAGTTATCAGGAGTCTTGTATTTCCTTATATACGGTAATCATCAAAAGGTCTTTCAATGTTTTTAATTCATGAATATTTCATTGAAAGTCTGTACTGAGTGTTTAATAAGTAATAAATGTAATAAGTATGCTGCTAATTAAAAAAATGTTACCGGGTATATACATGTATAAAACTTCAGGACAGTTTAAGAATGTGGAATTACTTTTTGATTACCTTGCACCTGCTGGTGAGCTCCAAATGTAATAAAACACAATATAAGTGGCGCAGTTATTGAGATCGCTGAAATAAAAAAAGCTCTGATTAACCTCTTCAAGTTTATAATGGATTTATTGGTTTGTAATTTTAAGGATTTTGGAATATATTTACCATTCATGTAAATCTCTGGCACAAAATGTCGAATCAGTTTTCTCCACAGAAATTCAAATATGAAATCAAGAGAACGACTACCTTATCTGGCTGTTTCGATTGTGGCGGAAGGATTTTTCAATTAAATACTATTAAATGCTTTAAATAATGTAGCAATCTCTTTTAGTGAATACTGTTTGTTCTTCTGAACAACCCTTTATCTGAGCTTCCAGTTGTATCATAGTTATTATGTGTATGATATCCTGTACATCTGGAAGAAAATGTATATGACTTTCATGGATAGTCTCAGTGTTCTTCATGGAATTAGTATCTTCCACCAATAACAAGCAAAACTCTGTTGTTATGTTGTGATATGTCGAAAGTAATCGTTGCTGCAATGCGCTTGTAAAAATGGTATTTTAGCATTCATTTCATAAGATTTTTATGTATACTCGCTTCCAGAAACTGGATAAAGAGGACTTACCAAGTGATGGGAGTCCCTCCATCTGTTGCGAGACTTTGCCGTTGATGTCAAGTTGTCAGACCTCAGTACAGTGAGCGCAGATGGAGCTGAGCTTTTATTTGTCTGTCTATCAAGGATGTAGAAAAGAAGAGACATTTAATCAGGTTCCTTTTTTGTCTTTAGTCAGGTTTGTCCATTTCACAATCTCAGTTTATTCTTCGTGTGTTGTACACTGGCAGTTAACCGTATCTTTGTATCTTTATTATTTTCAAATGTTCAACATCTTGTTTCGAGGCGCAGAGTGCAAATTTGTCATCACTTATGAAAAAAGAAATTATACAATTATTTGGTTTATGGGGAATATTGTCCAAAATCCTCCGAGCTGATACTGAATAGCTGGAAGAGTGCACCTTGACGGACAATTAAACTTGTGATAAGGATCTCTTTTAGAAATTTTCGTTTACCTGCAGTTTTTATATTGTAAGTTAATTTGATGTCAGTAGCAGATATCTCTACCTTAATCTATAAAGGATTAATTACCATTGACGGCCTACAAATTAAAAAAAATAATTAAAAAAATTAGATTATTGTTCCTTGTTATTTTTTAATGTGACACCTTTCGTTTTCCTTAAGAACAGCCTTTTGTCTTTAATAACAGTTTCGCGCTAGTGTCGGGTGTAGGTCACCAGGATGAAGGAAAAACAATGATCTCTAATTCCACTGAGGCAAGGTGATAGGCGTAGTTAACACAGCCAATTACTCGAAAACTCAAAAACTCCTAGCCCTTCAATTAATTCAGTTTTTCGAAAATCTGAACATCTCAAGTACCGTAGAAAAGACAATATTACACAATGGGCATTTGTGATCAAAAACTCATTTTTGTAAGTTTGCTGTAAATGTGTGATGACCACACAAGATGGAAGAGCAGGAGAGGTGGTGTGTGCTGTCTCTGTTGTTGAACAGCAGTTGGCAGACATAATACAGAATCACAGCAATGATAGAACTTTTCAAATGTGAAATTAGAAAACCAAACTCTCAGACCACCTGCAATTTCAACATATCTCATGAAAGTTATGAGTTTTCTCCAGCGGTATTCTACGCATGCGCGAAAAGCCAATCACAGTTGTCAGCTTAATGAACCCTGACCTTGATCTCTTACCTGCTTAGTCATTCTGTCTACAGTAAAACTCTACACCAAACCACTCATCCTAAAGGTAACACTTAACATAACCCTACCCAATACAATTCGTATTCTTTTTCCAAGCTTTTACACTAAAAACATAAAATAGAAAAAGCGCAGCATACAACAAGAAACATATCTCTGTCCAAACCCGTGTGTACCACTCTCACTCTCTCTGTCTTTCACACACACACACACAGATTATTTCCCCAGAAGACAATGTCTGATCATCGTCTTTAAGCAATGACTAGTTAATCAGTTGAAAAGTTCAAGACAAAATGAGCAGACAGAACTGATTTCTTTGGGGCCGAAATTTAAAAGCAAATAAATAAATAGTAATGCCACTAAGAATGAAAAATTGCTCCTAGAAACTCAAAGTATGAAAAAGTCCCCTCTCTATTAATATCTGAAATATTTCCAAAATTTTAATTTATGTCGTTGACCTACAATTTAAAAATGTTTTTTGGTTTTTCTTCCTTCCTTGGTATGTGACACCTGACATTTTCCTTGTCTGTAACATTTGGTCGTTAAACTCTAGTTTCTCAAAGTTATTTGAAGTAGATCTAAAGAATAATGAATGAAAAATTATAGAAAGTTTAGACTTTGATGTTGTTGTTATTGTTGGTGTTGGTGATGATGAAGTTTCTAGCACAATAAGATGCTGAAATGCGAGCAAAGTTGTTTGTGGGTGTAGCTACAGCTCGCCACACTCCAGCGAGAAGTGGTTTCGGGTTACAAACATTTCTGGTAAATACATCGTAGTAGTGGAACTTTTTTAATTCCTCATTTGGCTAAACAAGGAAATGCTCGTTACATTGTCCAATACGACTGTGTTCTTTTTATCCTGTGATCTTCTTGGGGAAGGGACGGCAGCTTTGAAGGAAAAAAAAACAAAGCAGCAACAAGGGCTTTACTAGAGAACAAACGAGAAGCCCATGGACAGGTTGTCCTGTGTGTTGAAAGAACGTGTGTGGAGGTGGTGTGTGTAGTTAAGGTGATCACCTACTAGTGGGGAAGTAGAGGGCAGGGAGTTACAGGGGGCGCAGGGAAGGCGGCGTTGGTGGATGGGAATGTGGCTGGTCGGAGAGGATCCCTGCAATATATAGGACTCCATACTCTCTTCTATCAGTTCATATTTAATTTTTAAATTTGTTATGTTTTCGATTCAATGAGTGTATTACGCTTATTAATTTATTTGTCTAATTGTAATGTTTGTTTATTTGATAAAATATACCTACAGGCTATACACTTCTCTAGTTTTCAACAAACTCGATCAGGTTGGACACGGAGCGAGCGGTGCTGGGTACTGGAATGAGTGTTGGCAAACCTGGACACCATGATTTTTACACCTTTACGACTCTTTGTCTTGTTAGCATCGAGAAGACTTTCCCTCGTGCCACCCACCTGTCAGGTGTCACCTTGTCCACACCTTCTCAACTGAGGGATCCCGTGGTATCGAGGTCCAGCTCAACAGGTGTAACTTGGGACGGGAAGGGACACGGCCATTCGGGTGATCTCGATGCTAGAAACTGTCATAGCTTGAGGTCTGGACACAACAGCAAAATACGACAAGAGAAAGGTGCTGCACATTTCTTGTCTGCATCAGTGAGCAGAGTGCAGTGCAATGGCAGTGTCACCGACCATAAAGCCTTTACACGAGTGATTGAAATCCCCTACTCTTTGGTGTAGGTCTGATTCGGTAGGCATGACAATGTCCATGTGGACATGATGCACGCCTACATACGATAAACAGACTTACCTTTTCTCGACAAAAAGAAATTCTTACTAATCGAAGAGGGAGAGCCAATTCTCGAAATTTTAATAAGCCATTCTTTGACACTACCGAGTCCTTGTACTATTTCTAGCAAACCTGTAGCCAGTGCATTTTTACTTGTTAGTTCTTCTGTAAGATGAGAAATTAAGAGATACTTAGATGGAAAGGGTACAGATATATCTATCACAGTGTCATCAGATTATCAGGACTGGACAAAGGAGCTAGAGAAAATCAGTTTTTTTTTTATTTTAACGCTTTATTAACACGATTTCTCTGTTTTTATTTTCATTATTTATATTTCATTATTACTTATATTACCATTCTTGTTTCAATATCCATACAAGTGGTTGAGTTAGTTGTGTTTTAAAGCTTAACATTCCGTTGTGCGAGCGGTTCCATTACACTTCTATCTCTGTCTTTATCTTATAACAGTCACGCCAGGTAAGTTCTTTAAGTGGGAGGACAACGGGGAAAACCCGGGTGCAAAACCTTGTATCTGCTATTGTGTGGAAAGAAGGAATGTTACACGCGATGCACATTCAGCTAGGCTATAAGGTTCATTTGTCACCAAAAGTAGTTCTTTACAGGTAGGTTGGCATTGTGTCTGGAAATGTGGAATGATTAGACTGCAAGTGTGCTGACGAATGCGAGTCTGCTGAGTCCTGAGAAAAAACACGGTAAGAATGAATAGTACTATGTGAACCTATATTTATTGTTTAAATTTTGAATTAAGAGAATGGAGTTCAGCCTATAGGTATAATTATTCCAATAGTTTTTTTATGATAAAAGGTTCTCCTTTGGGGAGAGATATGAGGGGCGGGGGCGCACTATTAGTCTCTTCCCTAGGGTGCATTAGCCTTGTGTCGGCACTGTGCGCCATCTTCTCCCAACCTTCACTGTTATTGTGAATTTCAATATATGATATATATAGCAGTTGAACCCTTAATGTAACTTAGCTTTGCTAGTTTTGTACAACTGACATAACTCACGACTGAGTATTCTGTTGAGTTCCAGACATACTGTCCTAACAGTTGAGCTCGAAATCGCCTCGGTCAAGCTCCTCTCTCTCTCCTTGTTTATCAAATTGCCTCAAAGCATGTTACTTGTTGACCCCAGTTCTTGTGCATGGTCAACCAATCTCTTTTGCCCCATGTAACTAGGCAGATTTTATTTCTGAACAATACTTTAGGGATTAGAATATCCCCACCAGATCCAGGACAAAATATTTCTTTTGCGCTGCCTAGCACCAGCCACCCATCAGGCACACTTGTTGGTGATTTCTTGCCATTTTCGACAATCTCGATAAGGTGGTACATCCTTTGCAATCCAAAGAGTCATGATATATCAAGAAAACAAATCATTAACAGAAAAAGCTAGAGACAATTTTGATATAGATAAACTTTAATAACTCGAGAAATTAGTTTTAAAAAATCTTATCAATTGCTGTTCTTTACTTTAAAAAAATGTTTCGTTCTAAGCGATGTACTATAAGATGATGGGTCGCCAGTTTGCTCAGAAAGAATCGCTCATTGTTGCTGAAAGTTGAGATGCTGATCGGTGACTGTTTAAATCTGTATAATATCCCCTTGAAAGCTTTTTACGAAATGTGAAGATCTGTAAGTAAACACCGAACGACTGGCTTTACTTCGCTCTGTTTACATGGCACAAACACGAGCACGTGCGAAGGTTTGTTCTTGATAATATAATAGACCATTTTTTTTGAGACTCTGATAGCCGTAAAGTATAAGTATAGTTATAATTTAACAACACACACACACACACAATTATAATTACAAACATTTTTTCAAAGGACAACCTGATAGTCATGAATATTCATGTCTCCACATCGCTGGAGTTTATTTGAGAGATGTTTGCCAACAGGCAAGCCAATGTAACGAGCTTTTTTCCAAGATTGACCCACGGTTGGCCGAATCTTGTGTGTTTGCTGGGACATCACACGAAAGTTCGTCTGCTAACAGTCTCATGAGGATATTGCGGTTACTTGGCGGGAGGACCCACCGGGTGTTTTTCGCTGGAATATTTCGAATTTTATAAACATTGGGAACAGAGGTAGTGCTAATAAATTGTAAAGTAAGAAAAAAAGCATTTACTTTTTCTGTATTACTTTTTTGCGCTGCAGTCGTAACTAAACATAAGTTCAAACATTTTGGTCAGTCGCCTCAGGACAAGTCTATGTAAGGAAAGACATTCCTGCAAGGAGCTGGGTAGTGCGACAGCAAGTTGTTGCGTGCGTCGTGCAAATAAATTACCGTCATTACCGACGGGCGACAGGATACAAGACACAGGGTCCTGAATAGGGCAACAAGGAAACAACGGTAAAAAACGGCTAAAACACGGTGAATTTATGTGATTTATTTTTTTTTAAACACGGTAAAATCATGGCATGTGCATAGCCTTACTTTAAGGCTACAAAGTCTGACGGAAGTTCATTAACTTTTGCATTAATGTTTAACATGCATGGCTAGGTTTGTGTCGGTAAATGTCTGACATTCTAGTCCGTTTACTGCCGTGTGCTGGCTTATGCTTTGTTCCGCATCAACAGTGTTTGTTGGATTAAAAGCACCGAAAGCCTAAAGCAAACAATGTAGTGGAGCTGTCTATGCTTGTAAACCAGAAATCGTAGGAAGTAACGCTCTGTTTGATTTCTTTCACAGCCATTTGTAAACAGCCATTTGTAATCAGCCATTTGTAATCAGCCATTCGTAATCAGCCATTTGTAATCAGCCATTTGTCAGCAACCATTTCGTCTTGACAATCACAGTGTCAGCTCCTGGAATTGCGGCAAAGTTGTTGAACATTAGAAGTTTTGCTTGATGCGGATCAAACAGCTTGACTACCTGCATAATTGCCAACCCTGGATGTGTGAAACGATTAGTGGAATGATTTCTCCTGTGTTGTTGGTACAATCAAAATAGTTCTCATGGAAAAAAAAATGATTGTTATGCCATCATCGGGAAGCTTCCTGAAGTCCTGTTTATTCCTGTTTACCCTGTGAGGGTGCAGACAGGTGCGACAGCCAGTAATGTAGACAACCCAAAGAACAAGCTGCAGCCTCTGCTAGGCATCGTGAGGCTGGAGGAGATGACCAGCGCCCAGATAGTGGATCTCGCCCTCGCCATTCAGGTCGGCAGATAACAGTGGAAGACAGCTGCACAATGGAAGAAAAAGGAGAATTAAAATCATCGCCTGACACGTCTGGAAGAACTGAATGTTATATCGCGTGAATTGTTAACCAAACATTTTCACTCCATAGAAAGCTTGAAGTGATCCAAAACCAACCACAGTTTACTTTAAATGTATACGACCAGCAAGATAATCATAATGACTCAGATGACGACGCTGACGATAATGATGATACAACGACTACAATGGCGATGACAAAAATAGTTGTTTCTATTATTAACTATTATCTAATCCCAAGATGTCTTATATCACTTTGATCCTTTACCCGTTTTCATTTCCCAAAATTGCATGAGAGGGTACAATGAGACTCGAGCTCTGACTAGTCGGTGAAGAAACAAGGAAGTAGCGCTATCCGATGTTACCTCTCTGTCCCCCCTCTGCTCCACTTTTTGAGGTAGAATTAAAAAAGCGGTGGTAACATTCACCTTAAAAACTTTTTAAAAACCCGACTACTCTACTTGCAGGACGCATGAACTAGCTCCTAACACAAGCAAAGAACAGTTAGTAAGTTGTGTTTGTAGCTATCGATACATTTTTTTCTCTTATTTGTGCGGATGCTAATTTCTATGCTTTTATCACCATGGTTATTTGGATATTCAACTTAAATTTTGCAACAAAAGTAAGAACAAATGCGTTGGGAAATTAAAAAAAAACTTAGACGGCACACAAATATTATATTCTCTAATAAAACTATTTTAATTTTTACGCTTTGACGCTCCCTATGTATTTGATGAATTTATTACTGACTTTTGTATGAAGCTGATAAAATGCACTTTAAAATTTACAGCGATTTAGTTTTTAAAGTTTCAAGATTTACCTTAATATTATTAAATTAAATAAAGCAGAACTCTTTAGGCATGACTACAAAAAACTAAGTTTCAAAGCACCGAACAGCGTATGTCCAAACAGGTGTGGTGTTGTCAGGAAGTACTGTCACCACAACAAAGGTAAATAATAAACGATTGGTCGATTGCCTTTAGTTAAGGACAAGCATAAGGGTCTGTGGAAAAAACAAGTAAGGCTGTTGGAATCACTGACAAGAAGCCCTGCTCGAAGAACCCTCGCTTGATGCTGAACTGGACAGGTTATCTATCGATGAAAAGTAAACAGGTAAGTATACTGATTAAAGGTATTCAGAAGTTTTACGAATGTGTCTGTGTGTATGAGTTCCAATTGCTAAACAACAAAAAGAAACAACACAGAAATGGCAACTTTGCCTTATGGATACTGTCGATTTTCTGGAACAGGAATATTCACACATGAGTAAAATACCACTAGAGAACATTTCATAAAGTTAAAGATAAAGGTCATCACCTAACCTTTTCAGATCTTTGAGGAGGGGGGGGGGAAGGTGTTCGATACCTCCCTTTTCTCAAGGCGAGCTATACATTAAGGTGGTACCCATCTCATTTCTCCCTCGCTTCTTTACTTTCTGCAACCCTCAATGGAGTCAGGTACCCATTACCGCCAGCTGGGTCGACTTGGGAAGGTTTGGTCTGTGTCATGTGGTAACTCTATAGGGGAGGTAACAATCGCCCCAACTAGGGTCTAGGGTGGTTTGTTAGCAATCCTAAAGGTCTTTATGGGTATATGCCAGTGTAGAAGTGTAATATGAGGTAGAGGTGGGAGACAGCCCTATGTAGTTCCAGTAAATTTGGACTCCAACGCTCTAACCACTCGGTTATCCGCTTCATAACTGACAAGATTCGCACCGTTGCATCTAGTCTTACCTGATTCTGCACTATGTATCTCAACTGCAGTTCAAAAACACATATACAACAGGCGCAACCTGTCTTGCTCTATTTTTATCATCTATGGGTATGACAAATGGGGCAGTCAACTGACAAAAATGATTTATTTTAATCACATAATCCCCATTGTGTAAGATTTTCTTTTTTCTTTCGTTAATGAGATAGTTAAAATTCCGAAGATAAAAAGAACTAATTGCAGGGCTACGAGTTTTCGTGTTCTTTGATTACGTGTCACACGGATGATGCGAAGCTGTTGTAGTGTCGCACAACACATCACGTTGAGCTTAAAAATGAGTACGAATGGGAGATAACTACTGCAACATTCAGGAATTGTTCCAGTATGGATTCTTTCCCTTTAACCGCTAACTTAAGGGTTTTTAAAAAAAAGTCAACCTATGGAATAGTTAATTAGATGAAATAAATGGTATCCATGGACATATTCTTCCCCGTGTATCAGATTAAAGGTCGATCTAAATCATCGGTAGGACGACTTTAAAATGGATAATCAGGTTATTGATGTTTTAATTGTTATTTCAGCAATCGAGATGATCACTCCTCTGTTTTTGTTTTTCTTAACACTTGGAATTCATCCGCAAGTTCAAGGTAATTACTAGTAATTTCCCATTACAGAAATGATTTAAAATTATTTAAAAATACACGTGTGTGTCTGTCTGCTTAAATGCATTTGTATATTTTATTAATTAATTGAGTATTTTATCAATACCGACTTTCATATGTTAAAGTCAGCAAACAGTTTACACACACACACGGGAGAAACTACTAATAAACACAAGTGAGAAAGAAGTACGTGGTGTGCAATTATAACTATGTTTCTTATTAGTAGTTGGAAAGGTTTTTTTATATTCTTTTCTTATTATTTCATTTACATTACTAAATGACTTTCGCTTAAGGAAAGCTGAAATAGTCTAAAATCTGTTTCTTAGCTTGTGGCGGTGAATACACTGCACTCACTGGTCTCATACTGTCTCCATTGTACCCGAGTCAGTACCCGCCTGATCAGGATTGTGTTTACATCATCAGAGCACCAACAGGATATCGGATTACCTTGACATTTGACAGCTTTGATGTGGCAGGTGACTGGAGTAGCTGCAAGCAGGACTATATACAGGTATCAATATAATTAAAGGTACACAGATTTAGAGCTTTTAGTTTACTTAATGTAGACACATGAGTAGATTATGCAATGTGTCTTTAAATGATTCCAAAGTATTTGTTTTTCTCGCAATTTCTCCAACATTAACTTCTGGGTTGACTGTGACCGCTTGATGTCTTTAGTCAAAAGTGTCAGCATCTGTCTCGAGAACAGTTGAAGTGCATTCAACTGATATGCCCGGAAAATTACCCACAATTTATTTCATGAAATTATAGCTTGGTAAGGTCGAAGTGAATGTTTTGACTGTCCCGCATCTCTTCGTTTGAAGATTAAAGATGGCGAGTCAGGGACATCACCATTCTTGTCTATCTACTGCAACACCACAGCGTACCCAAGACGATCAACATCAAACACAATGTGGATCAGATTCCATTCTGACTCTACTCAGTCAGGAGGTGGCTTCCATGCGAGCTACACTGCAGGTGGGAAAACCTAAATCTTCTGTGCAATATGTCATGAATGTTTTATACACGGTAGATACACACCTGTCACATGATCTGGTAAACATATAATAAAAACACAAAAATTAAAGTAAGGAAACTTGAAAACATGTTTCTGTTCAAGAAATTAGGGTTATGTCTACCTCTATGCAAACAATGTAAAATCATTTTATGAATAAGAACATTGTTTTTCTTTATCTAAATCATTCTACAATCAACAGTAAACGCTAAGCTTAATAAAAGCAAAAATAATTTTAACCACGGTAATTCCCCAAACTGCATCAGGAACAATAAGCTATTTATAAATGACAGTTTTTTTTTCAAAATATATGTTGAAACATCATTTGTTGCGGGCCAATAGCTTGCTTAACCTACATTTTTTTAGACATGAATTTAAATCACACTTAGTATATTTTGTGTGTATGTATTTGTGTGTGTGTGTGTGTGTTGGCAAGCGTGTGTGTTTTGTAAAAGTTTGTTATGTACAGATGGCAATGACTTTCTGAGGAATGCAGGCCTGTTCGTGTTTTCATCAAAATACACTTGTAAACTCTGTCAAACTGTAATCACGTTTCGTCAAGAGCATTAGACTTTTTATTTATTTCTATTTTGTTGCTGTTATTATATTATAACTCCAATTGTTTCGATTCTCTGCAGCCATAATTCCCCTAAAGTTTCTCCTTATTACCGAATCTAATCTACCGTGGTATGTGGGTATTCGGAACATCGACATCGACACGAATACACTGTTTGATATTCCTCTGGAGGGACTAAAGGGCCCTGCTGGTGTTGAATACGACCCGATGACTGGTCGTGTCTACTGGACAGACAATGTGGAGAAGACCATCCGAACATCGAACCTTAACGGCAGTGATGCTCGGCTTGTTCGCTATTTAGGATTGGGTAAAGTCTTTCATTTAAAAGCAGGATTGCACTATATATAATTAAAGATATATATATATATATCTTTTATTACATAATTAGCATGATTTGTTTTCTTCTTTTGCGAAGGGAAATACAAGGAATGCGATGGATGTGTATAATGTGGAACTGAATAGATCAATGTAAATTGATAATGTATTCTTTGTTTTTCTCATTGTCCTGCCTTAGTTCTCTATCGTTGAAAAGTTATCTTAAATAATTCGTAGATCTGTAGTAATTATGGCTCCAGTAGACTGGTACACACAAGTCCGTTAATTGTTTACTATTTAATTAAAATTCTCAAGAAATTAAATTTGTTTCTAGAAAATTTACGAGGTTTTCAACATCCTCATGATCTCGAACTCTAACTACTGTATTCAATATTTCAATATCTCTAGTAAAAAAAACATAAATAAGTTAAATAACAAATGATAATGGAGAAGGTTTGTTTAAAAATTAATAATTACAGTTATGTTTTCCAGCCTCTGTACCAGACGGCCTGTGTGTAGACGCACTGTCCAGGCTCATCTTCTACACAGACGCAGGCAATAAAGTCATCGGCATGATCACTATGTACAGCAACACTCATCGAATAGTCATCAACTCCTCACTTGACATGCCGAAAGACATCGAAGTTGACAAGCGCAATGGGTAAACATATTAAATTTAAAGATAGACTAATTAATTTAATGTAGAAGATAAAAATTGCTCAGAAAAATATGAAAAACCGTTGATAGCAAGATAATGTTTTTAAAAAATGAGTTAAATACAATTATGGGCACATTGGTCTAGTCTCAGATATCAGGTTTATAAGAAGTACCAAAAACTGTATCGAGTGAACAGGCTTCAAGAGTCATTGCGTCCTCGCAACAGTGTTTCAAAGATGCACAAACCGTCACTAAAAGATTCAATTGACAGGGGACGTAACGCTGCTCTAATAGCGCCATCTTACCATCAGTAAGACAAGCACAAAGATGATACAGAAATAAATACACTAATCAAATCCGTATACAAATGATGAATTTCAGCGCACAAACACACGCCATGCACATTCACCTACACACAAACCACTTATCTCTCAATAATATTATAAGGCGTATAATGTCAAATGTAACCAAGTTAATTAAAATATTTCAAGATAATCATTTATACGCAAATTTCATTTTTCGGGTAAAAACACCAAACTAGGGTAATGTACTGGAGCGACCGTGGCGCCACACCTACCATAGAGCGAGCCAACTATGACGGTACAGGACGTCAGACTCTGGTCTCAGGGGGCGAGTATCTCAACCAACCGAACGCCATCGCTCTCGACACAGTCGGTGAGATCTTTGCTTATCACTCCATCCTTCCTTTTTCTTTTCCTTTCTCATTTGTTTTCTGCGATATTATTATATATGAAACATTTATTCATGCATTCTGTGAGCTCTTTTTGCTATAATTTCTATATTTTGTGTGTCTGTTCTCTCTTTCTATCTTGTGGATGTACACGTGCAGAGGGCAGACTGTACTGGGCAGATGGTGGCACACAGCAGGTAGGCTGGGTTGACCTGGAAAGGAGGAAGATTTCGGTGATTCTACAACAATCGGGATCAGTCTTTAACGGCTTGGACCTCTATCTCAATGACTTCTTTGTGACGGACTGGAGGTTGGTAGTGCTATCACTTTATTTCTTTATTTCTATTGCATATTACTGTCAATTTTTGTATTTCATCCGACTTTATGGAGAAAATATGTTTACTTTTACCAAAACTGAAATTATGTTTCATTAAATACTTTCTTCTATGTAGAGATAAACCAGTTTCGTTCATTTTAAAATATAAAGTAACCTTTTCCAGCTTTCAAAATCTCAATCAGACGATAAAAACACGCCTATTTCGCTATGGGAAGGATGGCAGTAATGGAAGAAACATTTTCATCCATCTCTTAAAATTAAATGACATCCGCGTCTACGCTGAGGAAATAGAAGATAAAGGTCAGTGGGCAGGTCACGTGTAGACAGCAATAGTTTACCTGCAAACACACTGCACAGGCAAACACTGTCATGTGATGATAGGAGGATTCTACAACACGTTCAGACTTCTCACTACCGATGTCTAAAGCTTGGTTGTTTTTTAATAAGGGGACGGCAGCGAACACCCCGGTATGCCTACTTTTCATATTTCACATCTGGCTGCCTCATTGTTATTACAGGGCCCAACGGATGTGGAAGCAACAATGGTGGTTGTAGTTACATCTGTGTACCCACACCTGGCAACAGAAGTAAATGTCTCACTGAGGACGGAGGATCTAGTAGGTAACCTATTGATAGCTGGGAAATAGTTGGAAAAGAAAATCATGTATCATAAAGAGCAGGAATAATATTTTGCTTTTTTTTATTTGCTGATCCTTGTAAGCTTAAAAGGAAAACTAGTTTATTGTCAGTGCAAGTTGCACATCAAATTCTTGCAGTAAAAGTAAAGTTGCCAGCTACAGTAGTCTCAGTCATTAGGTCCGAAAAAAAAGAGAGAAGGAGAAATAATAATATATACCCACATTAGCTATCGCATAATAACTATTCTCAATACAGGAATATCCACTTGCAGTAGCAGCAAAACAAATATCTTTTTTTTAATTTTTCTCACTTAACTGTGATATTTATTTATTGTTATAATTTATCCAACTACAGCAAAAATTGAAAATCCAGCTACTGGCAGCGCAACTAAAGCAAGTGATCCCAGCATATCATCAGGTAACATTTAATTCATTTTGTTACATAATGTAGCTCTTCTAACAAAAAACACGGTTCTGATGAGAAAACTAAACCCATAAAAAGCTGGATATTGTTTATGGCATTTGAAATAACAAGTACGTGGTTTTAAATTCATCACCATGTACTTGCTGTAGTTATGGTGCATGGTAATTACGTGCATTTCCTATTTCAAATATCATTACCAGTGTCCTCACATAAATACCTATTAACAATTCAACGCCTGGTATCGTGGAGGTCGACCCAGTCCTCGGGGCATCTCCACCACCACCTACAAGAGGTATAAAAGCACAGCATGTACAAGAGTTCGCTATTCTTCCGTTAGAAATATTAGAACATTATGTCACCCATTCCTGTTTTTGCTTTTCAGAAGCAGACTCTGTGAGCACTAACACCAAGATCATCATTGCTGTCTGTGTTGTGGCCGCTGTCGTAGGAATTGCTGTCATCATCGCACTCGTCGTTTTCTTCAAACTAAGACGTAAGACGAATGACACCAGCTCGGGTGATGAGTGTCTCCCCGTCCTTGATGTCTGTACATTTGCAGTCATTGTCATAACAAATGTACATTTGTAGTCATTGTCATAACAAATGAACATTTTGTAGTCATTATCATATAAAAACTTTTGTTCCTAACCAAACCCTAAAAGTAGTTTGTACAGTAAACCTAGATGTACGCTTCTCAAGCTAATGAGCTAAAACGTGTATAGCGAACAAGAAACAATTTCAGTAAACTTAAATGTCTTTATACATTTAGCATATCTTTGGTTATTACAACCAAAATTAGTGACTGCAGCACAAAAAGGAACCTCTTTTATGACTGAGCTACAGTTGCTTCACAACATAAAGAAATGTTAAAAATACTTGGTTGAACACTTATGGGTTAGTAGACAAAAACAGAAAAACCAAGAAGTACTTCTATACCTTCATTCACAACAATTCTTCTCCAATCCAAAACTGTGTACAAAAATGCTTTTAAATCCTATAATGTCCATTGACTTGTGCTTTGATTGGACTTGAATTTTAATGACATTTACAAAGAACAAATACCCTCGCTACCCTACTTCGGTCCCCACGTGGTACTAGTCAAACCTGATGGAGGGACAAATGCTCACGAGTGAAATTTCGACCGGTATTTAAAAACAATTATATCTATTAACATACAATAAAGTCAAATGTGATACTCCCCTTGAAAGAGCATTTTGAAAACATTTCCGTGGTGTGCATTTTAAGAATTATAGGTTTTGTTTCTTTGCAGTAAAATCAAATCAAAGATTGTAAGTGTAAGGGGCAGAGAATTCAAAAATCGGGAAGTAGGTCAAAAGTTAGAAATCAAGAAAAAATTATTTACGCAAAATATAATATTATAAAGTACCAATCAAGCATATATGTTATTAGAACATACATTAGAAGTTACATATTACCAGTGTTGTCCATAGGAATGGGAATCCCATGGGAATCCCATGGGAAACGTCCCATGGGACGGGATGGGATGGGACAGCACACATTTGTATTTCCCATGGTAGTCGATACTGGATATTGCAAAATAAATTTACTGTTATTTCATTCATCAAGGATTTAAATCTTTCCTCTGAATCATCTATTGTATGTGAAGTAGCAGGAATTATAGAACAAAAGCCGAAAAGTGGTTTTCAGTGTTGTCCATAGGATTGTTAATACCATGGGAATCCCATGGGAAACATCCCGTGGGATGGGACGGGATGGGACAGGCATAAATTGCCATGGGGCGGGATGGGACGGGATAGAAAAATATGTCCCATGGACAACCCTGCATATTACTTACTGTTTTCTTCTCATTTTCTGCTGTTTGAGTACAAATCCGTGTCGAATTAAGTAACCAGGGAAGAACATCAACATGGCTCTTGATCAACCAAACCTTTGCCTACTTTCAAACATAACGAAATACCTGATTCGTTGACTTTCAGCTTTTAAAGGGAAGTAATCAATAGTGAAACATTTCCTTAGGGTTCCAGTGTTTCCTCCCTTTTGTATTCATTCATTACGCACAGTCTTACAGACTCAGACTGTACTGTGGTTACAGCAATACATTCACCAAGGGTGTGTGATACCTCAACGGACTGAGGATACACAGTATTTACTCTTATTGCACCTTTTATTCTTATTGCTTAAACGAATGATATTAAAAAATAATGGTCACTGTGTCTAAGTTCACAAAGAGGTGACCTAGGAACATACAGTCTTTCGGATGATGAAATGCGCAGGTCAAAGAGATCCCGAAGAACATGGGGCTTTCACGCAGATACAGAACACACCTGAAGTCGCACTGGAGTCACTGGCATCAGCATCAAATGCTCTTCATTCCGGTCTGTATGAAGAAATCCCAAGTTCTCAATCAGGTGATAGAGATGGCTACTCTAATAACGCAGGTAGGCACACTCAGAATGATTTTTGCTATCGTCAAACCAGGTACAACTGGTCGAAATACAATTAGTTTACAGAATAATACTTGTCTTCTCTTTCTGTCATGTAAATTATAGCGAGCAAAACCTGTTTATGGTGATCAAGATCATTTATTATACCTGGTCGAGAGGGGGTGAGCACAAGACTCCTTGAGGTGATGGCGGCTCTAGGGCGAACTAGTAGTTTTCGTACTTAAGTCTATGTTACTATATAAATCTTGTCATCATAACTCAAGTGTTTAAACTGTTTTGATTTGGGAAACATGCCACGGAGTTATTTGTCCATTGAGCCTACCACTCCACATCGTGTCAGGATATTTGTTTATACTTTTACTACTACTAAAAATAATAAGTCACACATCATGGTTTTCACGCACCCTGTTTCAAGTATTTGTGTTTACATGTTTCAACAGCCACAGAACTCAGGGTTGGAATATATTTCTCTGTGCTTCTCTGACGAAAAGCACAGATGATACATATTCCTTGTTCACTGCTTTCTTCAAAAATTTTGTCAAATCAGCTTTCCGTTGCACACCTTCTTATTGTTGCCTACCTAATGTTACTATGTACCTGGCTTCTCACACTATTACATTACATAATGTTTCAGACCTGTGTTCTGTTGATGAGCTCAAAAATATTTTCTTGGTCTACAATAAGGAGTTATCTGTCTTTTCTGTAGTCTATGGCTGTTGTTGTAGATAAATATTTAAAGTACAAGCATATAGAGGATGTTTATGTGGGGATGGTGCCATTCACATCCATCCACCCATTCACATCTTGTTTAAGACTCACACAGAATATGTTGTTACTTGACCCCAATGTTAATCTTGTCATCACCAATAATTTTCCCCACAGAGTAGATTATGTCGGCATAGATTATCAATAAATAGATGATTGAGATCGTACATGTTTCTTTTCTTGAATTATGTTTTATGCAGATGGCACAAGCTATGAACAACCTGTAAGAAATGAGTCCGTTACTTACATCACACCGACGGGTTCTCACTCCGATTCCACTCATCAAGAAGAACACCAATATGATGACTTGAATTCCTCCAATTAGCCAATGCCTTACAGGTAGGTTCCCTTAGCACACGGTCTTATCAGGTTTTACAAATTAAAATACATTTTTAAAATGTTTTTTCCCCATCACCCTATTTTTCGTGTAAGAAATAGTTTACAATCAAATAAATAAATATATATGGAAATGTTTGAATAATGATTATCAAATTTCAAATATCAAAGTTCTTTAGAAAAGGATAAGGAGAAAGTAGACAATGACTCAACTAAGCTTCTTATGTCGATAGTTAATCAAAATAAGCAAACATAATTTTTCAAAATAACAAAAGTAAAGACACAGTTTAACTCTATATGCTGTTAACTCCTATGCTGTTAAATATTCAGTGCATTAATAATTAGCACGAGAGGAAAAAAGGAATTTACTGTTTATACTTATTATCAGCGGGTGTACATTGATAGTCAAACAGCAGAACATTATTAAGCTTTGACACGGAACTAATTCAGATGTCTTAAAAACCCTCAAACAATGAATATTTAGAAACATTTTATGCCCTAGCGCTTGCTTAAAAATAAATAAATAAAAAACAACTTCGAGACACATTGTGTTGCATTGGATTTTAGTGATGCTACATTTTTAGAACAGAAGTTGTGTCTCAGGACGGATGCTCTTGTCTGGACATGACTATACCAAACCCCAGAAAAAATGCGACAAAAGAGGTCTTGGGCGGGTGGGTTACACCCTGCAGAAAAAAAGACAGAAGTAGTTCTACCAGCTTCACACCCTCCTGGTCCAGTCCGATTGTTTCTGGGTGATGTTGCTGTACCGACTGGTGATTGAGAATGTCAGTACAGTCCACTCTCCATCCTTGCCCTTTGACACTGGACCACGGTGTCCCTCCTAAGTGCAGTCAGCCTGTGAAGGAAGTAAAGTCGTTGTGAGGCTTTGTTGATCGGGGATATTACATTGTTTTACATGCTGAGTTTATTTGAGATGATGATACACTAAATGTGAAATAATCTCTCTATTATCAAAAGAGCGAGTAGAGTATTTCTAGAATAAAATAGAATTGTGTGGTTATAAAATTTACTGTTAGTTATTTACTATTAAAATATTCCAGAATATGATGTTAGACAAAATCTCTCATGCTACCGAAAGTTTGCTCTAAGTTGGTCGTTTAATAAAATATATAAGCAGTATTTTACACAAATTCATTTACAAAAAGACATTTTTGCCTTGGTTATGTTAACATTTTCTTTGTGTATGAATTAATATAAAATATGATTTTACAGTAATTTTGTAATCAAAGTGCATCCACTTCTTTAAATATATAACTTTTAAGTTTTACGTAGTCTCTCTAAATCGGAGTTGGTGAGTGATATCAAAACTGTGACCGTGTGAATATTTTATTTTATTTATTTTGAGTGGAACCACATGCTGGTTGGCCACAGGCTTATTTTTTTAAATCATTGAAGGGCACAACCACCGTCAGCACACATTAGCGTGTAATTGTTCTAATTGTTGTAAATAATAACAATAATTTATTATCATTTACAACATAATTCTAAATAATTAGTCTCCTGTACTTTGAAATCTGTTTGTACTACATTTTTATTTTTCTTTCATGTAAATTCTTCTATTTGTCTCTTTTCCTACAGGAGCGGACACAGTAGGGCCAGGGATTTCGTAAATCATAAACAGCAAGCTCACAATAAGACTGTTTTCTTTTACTTGACGACTATAAAATGTATTAATTGGCATAGTTTATTCCTTAGTCAGGTGTGATAAAGTCAGGGGAGGGCAGCACGAAAGTGAGGCTGACACCATTGCCAGGCAGGCCCTTGACTGGAACCCTCAGGGGAAGAGGAGAGCTGGGAGACTAAAGCAGACATGAAAAAGAACAGCAGAGAGCGAAGCAAAGGACATCGGAACCATATGGACCCAACTGAAGGGGGATGCCCTATAGCTGGTCCGCTGGCGAGGTGTTGTTGTGGCCATATGATCCTCGAGGAATAACAAGAACTAAACGAAGCATTCTGTAAGGGCATGACCTGTTGCTAATGAGTAGAGTCAGGGTCTTTGGTTGTGAGAATTGTAAAAATTCGTTTATGATGTTATCATTTCCCCGAGCTTTGCTTTCTTTAAGCTTTTTTAGGCAATTGGCAACCTCACTCTTAGATACTTCAGTGTTCAGATAGTTATTGCTATTTTCAGGTATGTGCACAAGTAGTTCAGTCTCAAATGTTTCATTACAAGAGTGATTTATCTTCTTAAACTGCTCTAAGAATTCATTGCAGGTTGGGTTTTTCTTTCTTTTTTTCACTGTTATTCTTGTTTAGAGTGTTCCAAAATGCCTTTGGGTCTTTACATCTTAGATACATAATTTTCATAAACCATTTTTGCTGCTTTCTTGTTTCTTAGCTTTAAAAAAATGTGTGTCTCTTCATGCGGCAGCTGGAGTTAAACCATGGTTTAGTTTTAGGCTTTTGACTAGAGACATAATATTTCAAGGTTGAATCAGAAGTACTTTGGGTTAAGCATTTTATTTGGATAATAGTTCTGCTACATGCTTTATGTTTATAGTGCATCCTAGTTTTCTTTGTGTCTCTGCTTGAAAATATTGGCTGTGTTTTTTGTTTTGGTCAAGTTATCAGATAAGGGCACCTCATGCAAAAAAAAGGGAAATGGCACACCTAAAAAGCAAAATCATCGTACACAATAGTAGTGTATCAACTGATAAACTGGCCATCTTTGTGTTGTAGTAGTATCAGCAGTAGTAAGATCCTTGCGTAGTGATCTATTTCTGTAATATTGGTTTCAATTCAGTGTATAAACACATTTTTTGGTGATAAAATCATAAATCTAGGTTTTGGTAAAATGTTTCCATATACACAAGTGCCAAGTAAACAAAGTATATAACAAGCATGGGTGTTTCTAATTTAGACATGAAAGGTTATTTAATGTCAAAGATAATGGACCTTTTCAAATGTATAACACTTCACCTTCAATCAAGCCATGTGGCTTTCCAATGACAAATAGGCTGATATAATATCAACATAATTTGTTAGCAAAATCTATAGCCCAAATCCATCACACCAGACTACTAGTGCAAGTGTACATAAAATCCCACTGTCTCAAATTAACTTGCCTATATGTTGCAGATTTTTTAAAAAATAGTTCAATGACAGTACATTAAGCAGTATTATAGTATGCAAATGGAAAAACGATATACCCTCTATGAATGTTTTTTTTTTGAAGATTGTAAAATACATATATAATGTAGAAATATGCCATAGTAGTTTAAGTAATAAATTAGACCTATTTGAAGTTCTGTAGAAACCATATCAAAAATTATTAATATAAGCACAGTTTGTGGAATCTGGGATGTTCTCACTAGTTCTATCTTTCACTCCTTCTCCACATCTTTCCTCTCTGCTCTTATCCCCCCCTTCTATACTGAATGAATGTGTCTTGAGAATGAAAATTTGTAATAATGTGATATTAAAAAATATATATATATATATTAAAAAAATAATTAATTAAAGTATTCTAGTATTAAAGTTTATGAATGCAATATTACTGAACATTTTATTTACTCTCATGTTTCTTTAAGTAATATATGTACAGTGATACCTCGGTTCTCGAACATAATTCGTTCCGGGAGGACGGTCGAGAACCAAATTGTTCGAGAACCGAAGCAATGAAACCCAAAGGAAATAATGGAAACTGGATTAATTCGTTCCAAGCCCCAGAAAATGCCTATTTACTGGCCTAATTTGTATATAATATGTAGAAAAACGTGAGTCTCAACAAGAAATAAGAAATAAAAGTGTATTTATTAAAACAAAAAAACAAACAAAAAAAATGTACTGTACAGTACAGTATAGTAAATTGTGTTTCATTTACTGTACCTGTACCAAACTTTATGGCAGGAGGGAATGAATGTGGAGGGAGGAGGGAAGGGGGATGGTTATTGTCACTGATGACGCAAGCAAGGCGCGCTGGGCCGCAATGAACGCCATTCGGCTCGACTCGGCTCATCTCGGACGTTCGGATGTTCGAGTTCCAAATATTTGTTCGAATTCCAAGAAAAAATTTTCTCGAATTTCCTGGTCGAATACCGATTTGGTCGAAAGTCAAGGCGTTCGAGAACCGAGGTATCACTGTATATGTGTGTTTTCTTCACACTTAATGTACATACCCATGCAAACTTAATGTTTCTTTTTGTGTAAGAGGCAGGGTTTCTCAGATAATAATACTCAGAAGAACTTCAGAACCTTTAAGAGCATTGCCACCAACAGTCTTCATTTATAGAGCATGTTGCATCTGTTTACAGAGTCCCTTCTTTTATGTGACATGCTACTCGAATGCCATTCTTCGCATGCATGTTTTAAATGATGGTTATAATATATATATAGCTGGTCAGAAATTTAAAAAAGTCTTCCAAACTGACCTACAAACAACAAAAAATAAAAATATAAAAAAAGAAGACATTAAAATGACAAAAAAGAAACATAGAATAACGAGAACGAGGAACAAACTGGAAAATCGGAAACAAACTGGAAAATTGGAAATAAACTATTTAAGGTGCGTTCGGCACCTCGTGTTTTCACAGATGATAACCTATCGCAATATCGTCACGGACCTTTTGTAAAAGAATCCATGTCTCTTTATTGGCTAAATATACTTTCCTAGGCGACAGGCCGACGTTGAATTTTATTTTGTTTTTCTATTCCTCAAATTTTCTCATGGTCATACAGGAAATAGCATACTACCGCATTGTTCTTTCCACATAATCTTTTATTATCGTTGACTTTTACCTCTTAAGTTCACAAATGAATGCCACTAGAAGTATATTGTTTGGCGCTGCAACAGATTGCTTGTATTACTTCGTCGTCGCTGTCAAATATGTCCATCAACCAAACTACATTCTCTACTTCGCTGGCAGCCGCCATTTTAACAGGCGCCCACGGTGGGCGAAGGGTTTCACAGAGTCTCACAGGTGCGAGCGCTGGTTTTCTCTCGCTGTTTGTACATGACAGTTTAGATCAGTGGTTCTTAACCTTGTTTGAAGTACCGAACCCACAAGCTTCCAGAAATACAAGGAAGTAACGCTCTGTTTGATTTCTGGCACAGCCATTTGTAATCAGCCATTTGTAATCAGCCATTTGTAAACAGCCATTTGTAATCAGCCATTTGTAATCAGCCAGTAATGTAGACAACCCAAAGAACAAGCTGCAGCAAACAATTTTTCTTTAAATCTATTTGACCAGTAAAATAATGATAATGACAAAGATGACGACGCTGATGATAATGATGATAACAACGACTACAATAGCGATGACAAAAGTAATTATTGCTATTATTACTTATTATCTAATCCCAACATGTTTTATATCACTGTCACCCTTTACCCGTTTTCATTTCACAAAATTTCATGCAAGGGTATATTGAGACCCGAGCTCTGACTCGTCAATAAAGAAACGAGGAAGTAACTCTATCCGGTGTTACCTCTCTGTCCCCCTCTGCTCCAGTTCTTGAGGTGAAATCAAAAGCGTGGTGGTAGGAGGTAGAGAGTGGGGAAAACATTCACCTTAAGAACTTTAAAAAAAAACCCGATTACTCTACTTGCAGGACGCATACACTAGTTCCTAACACAAGCAAAGAACAGTTAGTAAGTTCTGTTTGTAGCTTTCAATAAACTTTGTATTTATTAGTTGCTTTTATCACCATGTTTATTTGGATATTCAGCTTAAATTTTGCAGTAAAAGTAAAAATAAAGGTGGTGGAAAATATATAAAAAATTAGATACCACAAAAGTGTTATATTCTCTAATAAAACTATTTTAATTTTTAGGCTTTGAAGCTCAGAATGTCTTTGGTGAATTTATTACTTATTTTTGCATAAAGCTGATAAAATACACTTAAAGATTTACAGTGATTTAGTTTATTAAAGTTTCAAGATTTATCTTCATATTATTGCATTAAATAAAGCAGAACTCTGTGTTCATGACTAGAAGGAACTTAGCTTCCTAGTGTCAGGACTCCAGCCCCAACCCTTCCACCCTCGATTTCTCTAAACCCTTTTCATTGTGATTTTCATAGCCAAGGTATAAGCGCCAAATAAAGCTTGTTCAGCCGGGTGTGGCGTTGCCAGGGAAGTACTGTGCCCACAGCAAAGGTAACAGTAAACGATTGGCTGATTGCCTTTATTTAGGACGTGGATCACAAGGGTCTGTGGAGCCAAAGACCAGAAGGCTGTTGGAATCACAGACAAGAAGTCCTGCTCGCAGAACCCTCGCTTGATGCTCAACTGGACAGGTTAGCATATCGATGAAAAGCGCAGGTAAGTTTACTGATGAAAAATATTCAGAAGTCTTAAGAATGTGTCTGTGTGTATGTGTTCAAAAGGTAAACAAGAAGAAGACATAAAGTAACTGTAAATCCTCATCGAAGCTCACGATTGACAACTTTGCCTTAGGGATAATGTCGGCAATGATTTTCTGGATCAAACGTTTGTCACGTTCAATGTTAGAAAGTAAATAAAGTAATACTCCTAATAAATGTTGAACATTTTTCTTTTTTACAATTTTCTTGTAATTGCTTGGAAAAAGAAAAAGAACAGAAATATCTCCTTATAAAGTTTTTTGTACTTGTTTGGGTTACCAAACTAGTTTCGTTAAGTGTAAAGATTAGATTGAGTGATTTGGTGTCGGGTTTTATTGTAGAATGACTCAGAAAGCAAGAGGTCGAGGTCAAAGTTATCATTAAACACTCACTATTGGCGAAACATGCTTTACAGGCTAAACAAGAACAACATTTACTGACTTGTCCGTGGCTGCTCAAAGTCTGACGGTCTCCCTTGTTAACTATCGTCAGCACGACAATCATAGCTAAGGTTCAGGGCATATTTAAGGCTGTGGCGACTGTTTGAAAATTATATCAAGTTACGATTGCAGCGTACGAGAGCAAATGAGAAGAAATAAATAATTCTTTACTTTCTTTAATACCACTGTGATTGGCTTTTCACCAATGAGTGAAATACGACTGGAGAACATTTCATAGGGTAAAGTTAAAGGTAAAGGTCATCACCTAACCTTTTGAGGTCTTTGGAGTTTTGGTGGTGAGGTGCTGCCTTACCTTCTGCAACCCTATATGGAGTCAGGTACCCATTACCGCCAGATGGGTCGACTTGGGAAAGTTTGCTGTGTGTCATGGGATAACTTAAATGGCGAGGTACCAGTCACCTTATTTAGGGTCTAGGGTGGTTTGTTGCCAAGCCTAAAGACCCTTATGCATATACATATCCCTTCTTCATTGCTTAGTTCAAAAGATTCTGTCAATTTAATTGCTCACTTTATGTTTGCCTACCTAATCGTACTACGTATCTCGCTTCTAACACTAGGACATTCCGTAATGTTTCAGACCTCTGTTCTGTTGATCAACTAAAAGATATTTTGCTAGTCTACAAGAATGAGTTACATGTCTTTTCTGTAGTCATTGGTTGTTGTAGTAATTGAGGTAGCTAGGGCATGGAAATCACCCAGAGTTACAGTCTTAACTAAACTTTTCGACGTGTCCACAGCCTAGGGAACCCTAAATATTTAAAATGGTCCTTGTGTAGAAGCGTTTAGAGGACGTTTATGGGGGATGGTACCATTCACATCCAAACATTAACAGAGGTGAGCCAGGATGGCAGCAGCCATCAGCGAATATGCAAACAACGTCTGTGACAAATGGACAGTCACGACTTGTAAACATAATGGCTACACAGAGAAACATTCAATGCCATGTCACACCTTGTGAGACGGTGAGAGATGTCTTTTTTCCCTGCTGTTACCTGAGGCATGACTGATCTTCCTTTCTGTTCACGTGACTTGCTGATGATTGGTTGAAGGATTGTGGTGGTGTGCTTGCCCAACGTCACCCGTCTTATGGTCACTCTCCTCACCCAGTGGCCGGGCAGCTGGTCAAAGGATGAGGGGCGAGCAGGGTGGAGGAAACAAAGTGTTTTCAACAGTACACACCCAAACAAGTGCTCCAGCTACACCAGTTACCCGTATTTGTTCAAATCAATTACACCTGCTTCTTCAAATTAAATAGGTACTTGAAGTAAATGTAGTGACTAAACTCTAACTTCGTTACCTTTATATTGCTGAAAAGTATTTGCTTTTGGAAAGTTAATGATGCTGTTTTCACTGACATCTATATATATGCGATTTTCACTGAAAATTTTTATTTAGGTTTTGTTCTAGTAGGTAATTTATATTTTAATATATAATAGTGCTGTTTATTTGACATTTAACAAGAAATGAGTTTTGACTTAGCTTTTGCTGTATGGCTCATAACTTCAATAATGAACAAATGTAAGACCAACATCACACCTTTATAACTTTATAACTTCGGAAACAAGACATTTACTTGAGTTCTTCCCAAGGCAACGGCTTACCCTCGCTTCATAACTACGGCCCCACCTGTTTCATAGGGACAACCTACCTTGGGCTTGTTGGCAATATGAGGAAGATTTCCCCCAACCAATGTTAAGGTGACAGTGAATTCGCAAAGATCTCTTTCAATGACACAAAGGTGGAAACAAATACCCGACTTTGGCAGAGAACGAGAGGCATGACTAGACTTCATAGTCAGTCAAGGGTGAATTGCAATAAGAAGTAATAACATTGAATTGCATGTTCCTTTTCTAAAACAGTCTTTAGGTGGTAGCTGACTTTACTACACGGGCGACTCTTTAATCTGAAATCACATTAATAAAAACGCTATACACTTGACTTGTAATGTACAATGCTATGAAGTATAGCCTGACAACATATACAAAGAAGGGGATTTAAGACTAACCAGGAAGGAATTCTGAGTAGGTTAGTGTGTAACTATTTATGTTCATGAGAAAACAAGTCTTCTAAGCTTTAACAGCTTAGGTTGTATCTCCGTCCTGCTACATTGTCCGACAAACCTTCAGGCCATATTCACTCAACAAATGGAAAAATTCTTGTCAGTTGGTGAGTATTTTGAGTACTCACTGCTGTGAGCAAGTTAATAAGTAATAAGTGTTAAAATAATATGAGAAAGATTAACAAATATCTACTAACGTGAATAATTTTAGGGGTCTACACTTGTACTGAAATATTGTATCTTGGAAATAGCATAGTCAGGGTTATGATGTAGTACTGAAAGGTGTGATTTGTGGTAGCAAGCTTTGATTGCAAACGAGTTTCTCTTTTTATTCAAAGAAGGACAGATAGATGAATGATATATGCATGGTAGATTATCAAAAGATGCCAGGAATTAATCGCTCCGTCAAGAGGCACAACGAAGAAATAGTTTTAACTCACTTCATTTTTGGAAGTATTATTTACGATCCCATTCATATACCTTCCACGATTTTTTTTTGTAGTGAAACTCAAACTGTCACAGAAATGATCAGGGTGAGACCTCTTGCTTGTCTGAGTATTATGATGAAGGGACTGGTCGCGATGTTTTATATCTGAATTGATGTAACCATTAAGGGATTTCTAATTCTTTGCTCTTATTTCAGTGTATTAAAGATGAACTATAATTTTATTATATCACGAATAAGAGGGTCGCAGTTAAGGGTAAAGGCAGCTCGAGATACTGAAGAAGTGATTCCTCTCTACCTCTTAGTCTTTCAATGTATCGAGTGAAAATACAATATTTCTTGTCAATGCATTCAGTTAAAGTTCAGCATTTTACTCTCAGTCTATCAAGTTGCAGTCTAGCATTTTACTACACTCGCAAACAAGGATCAAGAATTAAAGTTTCTCCATTTTAAGTAGCTGTTGAGATCATCTGACACTGGGTTTCTCTCGATAGGACAACCTCTTGAATAGTTTCGCCCACAACACTTCAGCTTGTCTTTTCCCTCGCTGTTTAGAAATCAAGCGATGTTTGTGTGAACTTCAGGTGACTGCTACATTTTTATGAGATTAGTTTTACTTATTGTTATCGATGCTTCGCTATCCTGTCATCGTACTCACCCGCTTGTGTGTAGGTAAAGTCAGTTTTCTACACATTTTCTTTCTTACCTTTTAAATTTTTGTGTCACTTTCATGTGAATACATATCATTTGCACCATAATTCACGAGTCAGTGGGGACTGACAGCTTGCCACTAGTGGTCCTTTGTGGTCATAGAACGGAGTCGAGACTCCTGGTTGAATAGGTTGTCATAACACGGGTGGTTCAACCAACACTCGCACCAGACCATTCAACACAGCAAAACGATTCCCTGAGGCTGTCCAATTCTTGTTCATTTGGTTGTCGAGTGGCTCAGGACTTTATAGACTACGACAGAAATACTAATTTGTAACAATTCGACTCAACACAGTGTTCTCAAGGCGCCGAGAATCTCAGCTACGACACAACCATCCAAAGGTAGTTACACGGCGCACGGACAATGGCCTCCACGTTTTTGTATTTTATTACATTTGGAATTCACCAACAGGTGCAAGGTAATCATAAAGTTTTTCTACATCTTAAAACTGTCTTTAGTTAACTATAAGCTTAAATTTTAGTCCCATATAAGTAGACATTGTGTCTGTTACCAATTATTATTATTTCATGCGCTTGCTTCCCAACCCAGCCACCAACCGACACAAACAGCAGAATTGAATCATCACACATTGCACAGAAGTTTGAATTAACATCGTTCATCAGACTTTAAAACGGTTAATGGTGTGGTTTTCATTGCAGCAAACGAGATGATCACTCCTCTTATTTTGTGTTTTTTACATTTGCGATTCATCAGCAAGTGCAGGTAATTACTAAGTAAATCACATTATAGAAGACAACTGATTAAAATTATATATGAAACACAAAGGGGTGTGTCTGTATGTATAAATATATTTTAGTCCGTCTTTAAATACCGAGGTCATATTGCCTTTTTAATGTCGACAAACGCTTTTTACACTCACATCCCCACTCCAAACAGTAGATCGGGTGAAAACTACTGAGAAACGGAATATCTAGTAATATGACTTGTATTTTTTTTAATCCTTTTCTTCTATATATAATTTAAGGTACTAAATGATCCTGAGCCTAGTAAAAAGCTTAAATAGTCTAAATCTGTTTCCTAGCTTGTGGCGGTGAATACACTTCACTCACTGGTCTCATATTCGTCTCCATTGTAACCCGAGTCAGTACGCCGCCTGACCAGGACTGTGTTAATAACATCATCAGAGCACCCAACAGGATATTCGGATCACCTTGACCTTTGTCCATTGTGAAACTCGCAACTGATGGTTTTGGTTGCCAGCAGGACTTATGTGCAGGTATGAATATAATCAAAGGTAATAAAGATTTAGAGCTTCTAGTTCACTTAAGCCCTGTAGCAACATGAGTAGCTTTTGCAATGTGATCTCTCCAATGGTTCCAAAGTATTTGTTTTCTGCGCACTTTCTCGCGCATTTCTCGCGTATCAACTCTGGGTTGACTGTTCACAAACAAACAAACTGGTTTTCGTCTATACTGGTTCGATTAAGAACGACCTTAGTTAAGGTTTGTTTCTGTAATTAATGTCATAGCATCCATAAAGAAAGTTGCTAGGGGGATTGGTGGTGCTCAATAATTATTTACTTTTAATAAAGTAAAGCTGATACCAAATACTTCTCTTTATCAAATCCAAATCTAAGTCCACTCCTCTACTGTTGACACACACGGACTTACAAATATCGACATGAAAGAAACAAATGTCAGAATCGTGTGTACATACAGACTATATAACATTTGTTTTATCCCAACATTGTTATCTTCCAATATTAAGTTACCCAACGACCTGAGGCCTTACAGCGAAACTAGCTACCATCAATGGTCTCTGGCCGCTGATGTCTTTAGTCAAAAGTTGTCAGCGCTGTATCGTCGAGAACAGGTAAAGTCCACTCCCAACTGATATGTAAATGGCCAACAATGCCATTGAAAGAAAATGAAGCTGGGAAATGTGGAAAGTGGAGTGTTTGTGACGTCGCGCATCTCTTCGTTTGAAAGCTAAGTGGCGTTTATGCGACATCACCAGTCGTGGTCTACCTACTGGCATACAGCCGACAGGCCTCACTAAGAGACAACATCTCCAAAACACCATGGGATCAAATTCCATTCTGACTCATCCAGTCCTGCGGCTGGCCTCCAAGCGAGTGACACTGTCAAGGTGGAAACCTAATTTCTTACAATATTCATGAATGTTTTATTACAACGTAGTACATGTTACATATTGTAACTGTAGTAATAAAACTAAGAAATTAAACTAAGGACTATTCAAACATAATTCTTCTTCATAGAATTAGGTTTATCTCAACACATATGCAACAATGTAAAAGTCATGTTTGATAAAACTTTTTTTCTTAGTCTAAATGCACTAGACAAGTCCACAACAAACCAAATCAGTAATAAAACAAAAAATTTTAACCAGGAATTCTTCAAACTATCAAGGAACAAAAAAGCATATATAATAAAAGTTTACAGTTTCTTTCAAAATATCTGTTATAAAACATTGTAGTGCCAATGAACTGCTTCACCTACATATGTTAAACACAAAAAATTTAATTACATGAGTATATTTGGTGGTCTATTTGTGTGTGTTGGGCTGCGTGTGTGTTTTGTAAAGATTGTTGTATGATGGCAATATTTGAGGAAGATGCAGGACCTGTTCTCTTTTCAATCAAAAATTACTTGCAAACTTGTCAAACTTTAATCACTTCGCGTCAAGGCATTGCATTTTTATTATTTTTATTTTGCTGCTGTTGTTATTGTTTATAATCATCATCATAATATCATTTATGCATTATTACATCTCCAATTTTCGATTCTCTGAGCCGTAATTCCGCTAAAGTTTCTGTTACTTGAACTGGATTTTGGGGTATGGGTATTCAAATCGACATCGACACGATGACCAGTTTGAATTCCTCTCGATGGATACAAGACTGCTGCTGTGACATACACCGATGACTGGTGTATCACGGCAGACATGTGGAAAGACATTCGAAGATGAATCTAGGCAGTGATTCTCGCTTGTTCGCTAATTTAGGATTGGAAAGTTTTTCATTAAGCAGGATTGCACTTATATAATTAAAGATATATATATTATATATATTAATAATGCATGAATTTTTCTAAGTTTGTGATAGGGAAATATAGGGGAAGCATGAACTCAAAAGAGCAATCAATGAAGATGTACTCTGGATTTTTCTGATTGTCTGCTTATTCTTCTAAGTGAGTTCTACACAAGTCGTAAATTAGTAGGATTATGGATTCGTAGATTGGTCATACACTGTTTAATTATTTATAATCTTTAAATTTTATAAATTTCTTCACACAATTTTCAACATCTCATGTACAGTGCTTGACTAATGTATTCCATATTTCCATAGTTCTAATAGTCATCCTTTAAATAACAAATGATAATGGAGATGGTTGTTTAACAACTAAAATTAATTTATGATTTCTAGACGCAGGCTAGAGGCCTGTGTAACCACTGTCCAGGCTTATCTTCTGAACAACGCAGGGCAATAAAGTCATCGGGATGATCACCAATGTACAGCAACACTCATCGAATAGTCATCAACTCCTCGCTTGACAATGCGAAGGATATCGTAACTTGACAACGCAATGGTAAACATATTAATTAAAGATAGATAATTATTATATAGAAGACATAAAATTCTTCAAATAAATGAAAATTTGTTGAAACGTACAAGTTTCAATAAATGAGTAATTATGGGCACATTGTTATTCGTAGTATTAGGTTTCTAAGAAGAATTAGACAGTACCATTGAACAGCTGAGGAGTCATTGTGTCTGCAACAAAATTTAAAAGATGCCAAACCGTGACTAAAGATTTAAATTGACGGGGACGTAAGCTGCGCTGCGACACGCCACTTCCTTCCCTTTTTTCATTCTCGTCTTGTCTAACGAAGTGTTTGGAATTCTATGTATTAGCTATACGAGTAAGCGTTATGTGAAGTTAATCGCGACTTTACAATACTAGATAAGATAAGATGATACAGAATAAATACCAATCAATACATCTACAACCTTTTCGTATTACAAAGGTTTGTCTAAGCACACAAACACAGCAGGCAGATTCATTTACACACAAACCCCTCTCTCTTAATAATTAAAGACGTTAATGTATCATGTAACAAGTTAATGAAACTATTTGAAAGACATTCATTTATACCAAATTTCATCGTAACGGATAAAACAATCTAGGTAAAATAACCTGGAGCGACTGTGGCGCCACACCTACCATAGATCGAGCAACTAGAGGTACAGGAGTAGACTCTGGTCTCAGGGGGCGAGTATCTAACGAACCCACGCATCGCTTCGACACCGTCGGTGAGATCTTTGCTATTAGTCATCCTTCATTTGTTTTCCTTTTCTTATTTGGTCTGTGTTATTATAATTTTTGGAAGATTTAAATTTTCTTTGTGAGCATTCCAAATTTTTATATAGACGTTTTGCTATATATTTTTTATTTGTGTAGCTCTCTCTCTTTATGGATATCAGTGCAGAAGGCAGCTTCTGGGCAGAGGTGGCACACAGAGGTAGGCTGGGTGACTGGAGGAAGAAGACTTTTTGATTTACATCGAGCCAGGATTATATATTAGGCATAGACCTCTATTCAATGATTTTTGTGACAGACTGGAGGTTGGAAGTGCTATCATTTATTTCTTTATTTCTATTCTGTATACTGTCTAATTTCTCTCACTGACTTTAATGGCAAAAATATTGTTATATTACCAGATGTTAAATTATGTTTCTAAATACTTCTTATTATGTTAGACATGAATCAGTTTTGTTCATTTAAATGAAAGTAACCTTACTTTTCAGCTTTTTTAATCTATCAGTGGTTAAAAACACGCAATTTCTATGGCAAGGACGCAGTAATAATAGAAACTATTTCAACCGCCTCAAGAATTAAATGATATTGTTGTCTCGCTGAGGAAATTGAATAAGGTCAGGGGCGGTCAGTGTAGACAAGCAATAGTTTACCTGCAAACCTGCAAGACAAACATATCATGTATGAAGGAGATTTACAACACGTTGATTTATTACCGATTCTAAAGCTGTTTTTAATAAGGGGACGGAGCGAAACTGTATGTCTACTTTCTATATTCACATTGGCTGATCATTGTATATCACAGGACCAAACGATGTGGATAGCAACAACGGTGTTGTGTTACATCTGTGTACCCAACTGGAATCAGAAATAATTCTCCTGACGGAGAGATCTAGTAGGTAACCTTTGATAGCTGGGAATAGTTGGAAAGAAAATCAAGTATATAAAGAGAAGGAATAAATTTGCTTTTTTTAACTTTTCCCGATGCTTATAGCTTAAAAGGAAAATAGTTATTGTCAGTGCAAGTTGCACAACAAAGCTTTGCAGTAAAAGTCACGGTCTTTGCGTGGTTAGTGATTACTATGAGAAAGTTGCGAGCTGCAGTAGTCTCAGCATGGTCGAAAAAGGTGGAGAGCATTTAAATGTGAGATTTCATAAGAAGGAGAAATAATAATTATACTAGCTATGATAATAACTCTCAATACGAATACTTGCAGTGCAGCAAAACATATCTTTTTCTAATTTATCGGTAATGTGATATTTATTATTGTTATAATTTACAAATAAGCAAAAAGTGAAGTCCAGTGGCAGCAAACTAAAGCAAGTGGATCAGATATCTCAGGTAACCAGAATCATTTGTAATATGTCTTCTCAACAATAAGCTGGATATGTTTATGGATTTGAATAAAATAGTGGTTTAAATGCATTCAGCTTGCTGTATTATGTTCGACG